>NC_057716.1:113065790-113099390 GCF_004010195.1 Chiloscyllium plagiosum
CCTCGCCTTGGGAAACAAAGTAGTGAAAGGGACCGAGTTGTTAGTGGGGCAACACTTTGGAAAAGTGATCACAATTGTATTAGTTGGAAAATAGCGATGGAAAAGGACAAACCTGGTCCACAAGTTAAATATCAAAACTGGCCTTTCCTCAATCCAGACGGTATTAGTCAAGAGCTTTTAACAATTGATTGTGGAGGCTATGTGCAGGTAAAGGGACGTCAGGCATGTGGGAAGCTTTCAAAAGGGAGTTAAAATGAGAGTTCAGAGCCATCATATTCCTGTTAGTGTGAATGACAATGCTGACACAAGGAGGAAACTCTGGATGACTGGGGGTATTGAGGTTCTGGTCAGCAAAAAGGGGACACATGTCACATATAGCCAGCTGGCTTAAGGGAATCCATCGACGAACATTGTGCGTGGAGTAATTCACTTAAGAGCGAACTCAGGAGGGCATAAAGGGGACCACAAAAAGCGTTGGCAGAAAGGGGACCACAAAAAGCGTTGGCAGATCAGGCTGAGTAAAATCCAGAGATTCAACAAGTATATTAACAATAGAAGATTAACTAGGGGCAGAGTATGGCTCCTTGAAGATGAATGGGGCAATACAAGTGTGGAATCACAGGAGATGGGTGAGATCCTAACCAAAAGTATCATGTTTGAACTTACTGTGGCGAAAGACAGGGGATGTCAGGGAAATAAACAGTGATGTCTTCACAAGACCCCACATAACAGGAGATACTGGAGGTTTTTTAATGCATATAAGGGAGACAATTTCACGGGAACTAATCAAGCACATCCCAGGATATTGTGCGAAGCTCAGAAAGAAATTGTGGGTCCCATAAAAGGATTTTTCTATCACTGACAGCCACGGGTGATGAGCAGGGAGCCTGGAGAGTGGCTAATGTTGTGCCAGTGTTTAGGAAAGGCTGCGAGGGAAAGCCAGGGAGATAAACACCAATTAGCTTGATGTCAGTGGTGCGTACATTGTTGGAAGCGATTCTGCGGGTCAGGAGTTACGTGCATTTGCAACGGCAAGAAATGATTACGGATAGTCATCACAGCATTGGAGTACTGCATAGAATTCTGATCACCCTGATTGAAGAAGCATTTCCTGAAACTGTAAATGGAGCAAATATTGAAGAAGATGTTACTGATACTGGAGGGTTTGACAGAATCGGAGAGGCTGGATATGCTGGAAAGCAACATGGGGGGATGTGATAGATTTGGCAGATAAGGCTAAGGATAATGCAAATAATTTTCTACAGCATACAACTACACAAAAACAACTGGACAGACACTAGGTCTCCTCAAAGATCAGTGAGGCCATCCAGGTGTAGACACACAGGAGATGGGCAAGGGCCTAAATGAGCATTTCATGTCATAACGTACTGCGGACAAAGACTAGGAAACAAAGGGAAGAAACAGTGATGGCTTGTAAAGAGTCCCCATTACAGAATAGGTGGTGCTGGCGGTCTTAGAACACAAATTTAGAGAAAGTCCTAGGTCCTGAACAAATGTATCCCAGAACATTGTGGCAAAGTATTGGCAGGGACACGAACAGAAATATTTATAACATTGTCTTTCGCATTTCCATTGGGTGCAGATGGCTGAGGGGTGACCTTATAATGGTTTAGAAAACCATGAGGGGTACAGGTAAGTTGATTAGCCAACGTCTTTACCCCAGGGTAGTGGGGTCCATAACTAGATGGGATTGAACTGCAGAAGGAAAAGGTGTTAGCAATTCTGGAAAGTGTAAAAAGAAAGTCCCCTGGGCCAGATGGGATTTATCCTTGACTTCTCTGGGAAGCCAGGAAGGAGATTGCCGAGACTTTGGCTTTGATCTTTATGTCGTCATTGTCTACGGGAATAGTGCCAGCAGGCAGGAGGACAATAAATGTTGTCCCCTTGTCCATGAAAGGGAATAGAGTCAATCCTGGTAATTATAGACCTGTGAGCCTTACTGTGATTCTGGGTAAAGTGTTGGGAAGGTGTGTAAAAGCTAGCATTTATAACCATCTGGAGATGAATAAGTTGACGAGGGATAGTCAGCACGCTTTTGTGAATGGTCGGTCATGCCTCACAAACCTTATTGACGCCTTTGAGGTGACCAAACCGGTGGATGTTTTGGTAAAGCAGATCTTGGTAGTGCAGATGAGCAGAGAGATCACTGTGTCCATGTACATAGATCCTTGAAAGTTGCCACCCAGGTTGATAGGGTTGTTAAGAAGGCATTCAGCATGTGAGCTTTTATTGGTACAGGGATGGAGTTTCAGAACAATGGGATAATGCTGCAGTTGTACAGAACTCTGGTGCAGCCACATCTGGAGAGTCGCCTTTGGTTCAGATCACCGCATTAGATGAAAGATGTGAACGGTTTGGAAAGGGTTCCAAGGAGATTTTGTAGGATGTTACCTGGTACGGAGGGAAGAAGTTCATAACCTCCAGTTATGAGGAAGGCTGAGGGACTTGAATCTGTTTTTGTTCGAGAGAAGACATTTGAGGCCAATTGATTGAGACATACAAGATAATCAGAGGGTGAGATGGGTTGGACAGTGAGAGCCTTTTCCCTCGGATGGCGATGCCTAGCACGAGGGAAGATAGCTTTAACTTGAGGTAGATATTAATATTATTATTACTTAATAGTTATGGGACAGATGCCAGTGGTACTCAGAATAGTCACGGAATGGAATGCATTGTCTGCAACAGTAGTAGACTCGCCAACTTTAAGGGCATTTAAAAGGTCGTTGGATAGGCATGTGGTTGAGAATGGATTAGGGAAGGATAGATGGACTTCAGATAGGGTCCACAGATTGGCGCAACATTGAGGGCCGAAGGGCCTGTACCACGCTGCCATGTTCTATATTCTGTGTTCTAGAGGGCATCATTATGAGATGGGAGAGAAAAATCTTAAAAGGGTTTGGAGGAGAATTTTTTCCAAACAGAGGATGGTACAGATATAGAATGAGCTTCCGGGGACGTGGTAGAGAAAAGTACAATAAGAACTCGGGAAAGACATTTGGGCAGGTACATGGAGAGGAGAAGGTTTGAGGGGTTTTGGATCAAATGCAGGGAAATGCGACTCGTTCAGGGACTCTGGACAGGGTGGATTAGTTGGACCAAAGAACCGTTTCTGTGCAGCATGGCTCTACCTCCAGTTATTGGAGGAGGAGACCACCGAGATAAGGCATGTTGTAGACACTGAAGAAAGTTACAGATATAGGGATTTTAGTTTGGAATGCAGTGCGTTTCAAATATGTGGAGGGACTATTGGGAAAGGAGGAGGATACAGGGACAGGAAATGTTATTGGAGATAAAAATTATTGAAGACTCTGGTCTGCAAGACTTGCCACAGATACAGTGTTGCGGAGTAGTGAGTCTCAGAACAACAGAACTGGCAGTAGGGGCAGTGACTGAGCCTGGGGTGTGCCTGTACTATATTTCCCCTCCAGCACTGTATCTATGTCATCTTTTGTTAGCCGATGTTTGCATCACTCTCATTGCTCTCTTCTCTGTTCACTGTAAGTGATCTTACCTCACTGCAGGATTTATTGAAGACTCCAGATTTCCCTGCACTTTGTCTTTCTGGCTGACCAACCATCTTCAATGTGGTGATGGACGAGACACCCAGTAATTGGGAAGTCTACTGTGTCAGGAAATTCCTGAGTATCGAAAGAGGCAGAGAAAGACAGAATGGGAAATTAGACTGATGCAGTGAGGGTTACACAGGGAGAATGGCACCAAGTCCCAGAGATCTGGAAAATCCCAGTCTCCATCCCTGGCCTGTGCTGTTGCGTCTCTCTGGATTGGAAGATTCTGTTAACTCAGGATTTGGAGCAGCTGCAAAAGCGAGAGACACTGATAGAGGCAGCAATTAGACCCTCACAGTGAGGGATACCACATGGAGAGAGACTGAGTGATACCAGCAGAGTGCAGGAAGATTTCATAATGATACAATTATGTCGGAAGAACAGGTTTAGATTCTTGATGCACTGGTATCAGTGCTCAGCAATGAGCAACCTTTGAGCAGGTGAAGTAATGGCCTAGTGGTATTATTGCGAGAGCATGTATCCAAATCGTCACCCAATGTTCACTGGAGACAGGTTTGAATCCCACCATCAGAAGTGGTGGAATTTGCAGTCAATACTGTTTTTTAAAATTGCAATTAACAATCCATTAATAAGTACGAAACTATTGCTGACGTCTAAATTAACGTTTGTTCATCAAAAAGACACTTGGGGACCATCTGCTATCCTCAAGTGGTCCGCACGACATACTCACAGCAAAGTGTTTGCCTCTCAATTACTCTCTGAAATGGCCGACCAAGTTACTCAGCTCAAGGGCAGCTAGAGCTGGGCAAGAAATGCTGGTCAGCCAGAGAAACCCACATCCCATACCTGATTTAAAATATAATCCTTTAGGATGGTCCCATGGAACCGTGCTGGAACCACTGTCCTGGCCAATCATGTTAGTAGGCTTATGGACACGGCTTTAAACTGACAGAGCGGATGCAGGGACAGGGTTCAGGTGAAAGGAGCTTTCCAAATCCAAATAGAAAAGGGGAAACATCGGAACAACATGGGAATGTGGCTGAAGACAAGCAGAAAGGAACAGGAAGGGACAGAGTTTAACTAAAACTGTACATCAGGGAATCGGTTTGTGACAGGAAATTGTAGGAAACGTATATTATGTTTTTTTTTTGGAATGGACAAAGTCTCTGCAATAAGGTAGATGGATTTGTGACAGAGATAAAAGAGTTAGACACGAGGGTGACGTGGTTACAGGGTAAACAAAAGGTGGGCATAAATATTCAATGATTTGCAACCTTGCGGAAATTCAGGCAAAAATGGACATTGCTATCAATAATGGATACCAAAGGCATGACAGAGAAAGTATTTGGCCGCAGATCATGAAGTAGAGTCAGTCTGAATGTAAATTCAGGCTATTACTTGTCAAGGTCACAAGCAGCAGAACAGTTTTCGGCCACCAAACAGCATTTCATTTCTCATCGCTGCATTAAACAGGACCTCATTGGAATTTTTAATAAAGGCATAATGACAATTCAGTGAAACTTCAAAATTCGTATAATCTAGGACAATCACACTGACAACAGTGATATTGGAAGGGGAGTTCGGACAATTGTTTTCAGTGTTTCTTTGAATAACACATAGTTACAGCCCTAGCCAGTTGCACAATGTCAGATCGACCGTTATGTGATGCAACTGAGTGAATGAGTAATGTCACCTGGAGAGATCCTCCTGGAAATTGTGATAAAGTACAATTTAAAGCAATATAAAATGTTAAAGTGAATCACAGAAAGGACAAGCTACAATTAAAAACAAAAATAGCCAATTACATGAGTTTAAGAGGAGAACTGACCAAGGTAAATAGGCTAAAAAGACAGAAACGTGTGTGTAAATGAACAATGGAAAACATTTGAAGGAACAGTGTAAAACACTCAAGAAAAGAACATTCCATTGAAACAGACAAAACCTGAACGAGAAACTCACACCTGTCCCTTACTCAAGACAAAATCGAATATGAGGTTGAGAAGATCACGAAAAAGTATCTAAAATCCTGAAGTGAGAGAGAGTTTTACGAGTAAGTGTTAAAGGGATTGCAAAGGGTTTGCTAGCAGGATGGGGGCAGTGGGAAGGGGAATCATTGTCAGGGTTTAATGACACGTCAGGAACAGGGAAGGGGGAGGTGCTGGAGGTGGTGAGAGTGTTACAGAGAGTGGTCAGAGCCTGAACCGTGTTACAAAGCCAGTACGGATTGCTGCAGTTGGAGGGGTTTGTGGAGGTAGGAAGGGACATATGTATTTTTATTTATTCATTCATGAGATGTGGTTGTCACTGCCTGGACTAACATTCTTTGACCCCACTGCTAATTACCCAGAGAGCTCCTCAGAGTCAGCGATATTGCTGTGGGTCTGGAGTCAAATGTTGGCCAGACCAGGTTAGAATATTTGATGTCCTTGCCTAAAGCAGGTTAGTTAACCATATGAGTTCTTCCTATTGATCAGCAATGCTTTTATGGTGACCTCACCAATGTCTTGTACAGATAAAACATGACATCCCAAATCATACTCTCAAAGCTCTGCCCAATGAAGGGAAGCATCCCAAACGCCAGCCTGTTTGCTTGTGACGCAACTTTCAAAGAATTGTGTACCTGCGTCCCTACGTCACTGATTGACAACACTACCCAGGGCCCGAACATTAACTGTACAAGTCCCACCCTGGTTTGTTTCACCAAAATGGAACACCTCACATATATATAATTAAACTCCATCTGCTATTCTTCAGCTCACTATCCCAGCAGTACGGTTTATCCTGTTATATCATAGATAACCTTCTCCACTAACCACTTTGCCACCAATTTCAGTGTCACCCAAGAAGCTTACTTACCAGGAAACCAATATTCCCAACCAAACCATTTATCCAAATGACAAACAACAGTGGACCCACTACACCGCTGGCCACGTGCCTCCAGTCAGAAAAACAACATGTCTCCCATCACCCTCTGTCTCCTACCATCAAGCCAATTTTGTATCCAGGTGACTAGCTTCTCCTGAATGCCATATTCTTTTACATTGATCTGAGCTTATTACCCAGTTTACCACACGGAACGTAGAACACAGAACAGTACAGCTCAGGACCCTTCGGCCATGATGCCATGCCAACCTTTTATCCAACTGTAAGATCAAACTAATCTACATACCAGTCATTTTACTAAAATTCATGTGCCTACCCAAGAGTCTATTAAATGTCCCGAAAGTATCTAATTTTATTACCACCGTTGTCAATGCATTTCAACCACATACCATTCTCTATCCTTTTATCCATCCTCCATTGACCTTAAAGTTATATCCCCTTGTAACAGCCATTTATGCGATAGGAGAAAAAGTCTCTGACTATTCACTCTCTATGTGCCTCTCATCATCTTGTTCAGCACTGCCAAGTCGCCCCGCCCCTTTCTTCACTCCAATGAGCAAAGCCTTAGCTCCCTCAACCTTTCTTCACAAGAAATGCCCTCCATTCCAGGCAGCATCCTGGGAAATCTCCTGTGTACGCTCTCTAAAACTTGCACATCCTTCCTGTAAAGAGGGGACCAGAACTGAACACAATATTCCAAGCGTGGTCTCACCAGGCTGCTATAAAGATGCAGTAAAACCTCATGGCTCTTAAAATCAATCCACTTGCTCAGGAAAGCCAACACAACATATGCCTTTTTTAACAACCCTATCAATGTGCGTGACAACTTTGAAGGATCTATGGACATGGACCCCATGATCTCTCTGTTCCTCCACACTACCAAGTATTCTGCCTTTCACCCTGTATTCTGCATTCAAATGCAACCTTCCAGAATGAATCACTTCACACTTTTCCGGATTGAACTCCATCTGCCACTTCCAGCCCAGCTCTGTGTTCTGTCAATATCCCATTGCAACCTACAACAGCCCTACACATTACCCACCACTTCACCAACCTTCATTGACAAACTTACTAACCCACTCTCAAACATCCAATGCACGTCATTTATAAAAGTCACAAACAGCAGGGTCCTAGAGCCGATTGTTACAGAACAGCACTGGTCACTGAGCTTCAGGCTCAATACTGTCCATCTGCTGCCATACTCTGTCTTCTCTGGGCCATCCGATCCTGTATCCAGACAGACAGATTTCCCTGTTTCCCATGCCTCCTCATTTTCTGCCATATCCTCAAAGGATTCAATAAGGTTTGTGAGGCATGACCTGCCCCTCACAAACCCATGCTGACTGTCTCTAATTTAACAATGGTTTTCCAAGTAGTCATATATCCTGTTTTTAGAGTCCTCTCCAATAATCTGCACACCACAGACATTAGACCAAAACTGTAATTCCCAGGTTTCTACCTCCTTAATATGGCCCGGACTCCACAAATCTTCTCTCCTCTGCCATGTTCCCCAGAAGGGCACTGAAGGGTGGCGGTGGTTATAGAGTTAGGGGCGAAAATCGTGACAGGAGGATTTTGCAGAGATTAGGAGGTTTGCAGTTTCAAAAGGAGGCTTCAGTAATTATGAAGTTTCATGGTGATGAAGGCAATTGAGGGGGGAGGGAGGGAGGACTGTAGGGAATTAAGAGGTTTCACAGTTTAGGTGTTTTGTTAGGACTGCAAGAGGTTACTGAGTTGGGGATGGTGTAAGCACTGGTGGATATTACACAAACACGTGGTTTTGGTTGCAATGGCAGGATGAGGATGCAGGAAGCTGGAGAGTATGGGGTCTGAAAAAGGTTACACAAATGGGAAGGGTTTTCAGGAGTGGAGGTGTTTACAGAGACAGCAATGGTCTGATCTGGAGCAGAGGACCCAGACTGGGAGGGATGTGGGTAGGGGAGGTGTTTTCACAGGGTGGGAGGACCTTTGAGCCACAGGAGGTTACAGAAATGTGGAGAGCTACAGGGATGACAGGGGTTCATGAAGTTTGGAAATTTGAGAGGGATGGAGACGTTTACAGGGATAAGGATGTTTGTAGGACAGTGCTGGATCACAGACAGGGAGTGTTTTAGGGAGCTGAGCAGATTACAGAGATAAAGATGTTTGTATCAACTGGACGAACAAACAGAGATATGCAGGGTAGTCATGACTGAAGATGGTTATAGATATAGGAAGGCTTAGGTTCTGCTGGTTGTTTAGACATGGAGGATGTGGAATTTGGGATATTTTTCACAAATTGGTGCAGGAAGTTTGGTTGGAAACAGTTTTACAGATAAGGAAGCACAGCACTAACAGGAGGAGGTTGTAGAGGAGGATGACGTTTACACAGATGGGGGTATAAGAGCTGGACAAGGTTATGGAGATGGGTAGATGGTGGAGACAGTGGAGGAACTAATATTGACGGGGGGGTGATAATGACGGGAAGGTGTTAAATAGATAGTGGGTTTTGTAGAAACTTGATTGGGAGAGTCAAAGACATTGAAGTGAGTTCTACAGATCAGGAGTGCTGCAGAGACCTGAGAGGATTACGCAGATAGGGATAGTGGTCGGGTATCCACAGACTGTTGGTGTTTAAGGGACTGGAAGAGGTTTAGTAGATAGGGAGGGCTGTAAGAGCTGCAGGAGCTTATGGAGAGTTGAAGAGTTGGAGCAGTTTACAGAGGAAGGTTTCTCAGATCGGAGTAGATTACAGATAGTGAGGGTTGTGTGGCCTGAGAAAGTGAAAGAGTGGGAGAGTTTTCAGGTCTGGAAGAGATTACACTGCAGACATTAGACCGTTGAAGAGAGTGAAGCAAAAATGCATGGAGAAGGTTACGCAGATAGGGAGGGATGTAGGGACTGAAGTTAAATACACAGACATGGAGGGTAACATTGTTAGACAGAGCTGAGAGGGATAGGGACTGGTGTAGGGATTTACACAGATAGAGAAGGTTTTGTTTTTGGAGAAGGTTACAATGATACAGACAGTGTTAGGGAGTGTTTCGTGGACTACAGAGGAGCTCAGAGAGAATGTATTATGGGGAGTGGAGGAGATTACAGACACAGAGATGACTGTCCGGTTGAAAAGAGCTTCTACAGACCCTCAGTGCTGTAAGGCTGGAGGAAGGTTACAATAATGAGGGATACCAAGACTTAATTACGTCACTGATATAGAGCAAGTCTCAGCACATAACTGTCAAAGGAAAGTGGAGACAGTCCAAATGATTTTCAGAGATATGAATGTTCATGGGAGTTTCAGGAGGGAACAGTGATTGGGAGTCGTGTAACAAATGGCAATAGTTATAGGGAGTTTTCTAAAAACAGGAAGAGGTGACAGTCATATCGATCTTTGTAAGGACGGGAGAAGCTTACATCGGAGTGTCTTAGAGACTGGAGGAGATTACAGTGTTAAGGAGAATACTAGGGATGAGGCAAGGTTCAAAAGACAGGGATGGTTGGCAGGACTGGACAAAAATCTGAATAGAATCTCCACAGCCTGGAACCAGGCCATTCGGCCCAACCAGTCCATTCCAAACCTCTGAGAACATCTGACCCAGACCCACCCCTCTACCTATCCATTAAATCCTGCATTTTTCATGGTTAGCTCACCTTAAACCACACTTTATGACAGTCAATCCACTGATCGTGCAACGTCTGGACTGTGGGATGAAACCAGAGCGCCCGGGAAAACCCACACAGACGGAGAGAGAACATACACAGTCCACACAGATAGTCGACCTAGGCTGGAATCGAAGCCAGGTCCCAGGCGCAGTGAGGCTGCAGATTTAACCACTGAGCCATCCCTGTGTGATTATACAGGGCACTGCAGACATTAGACCAGGTTCCAAAGTTCACAAGGGTTTATTTGAAAAGGAGGAATATATAGTCAGGAATAGGACAAGGTTACATAGATGGTGTCCATGAGAGGGACTGGAGGAGGTTAACGCAATAGGGAGGGCTGTGGAGTCTCCAGGCAAAAAGAGGTAGGGACGGTTGGGGAGACTGAATGAAGTTAGTACTACTCAGAGTTGTACACACTGGGTGAGGTTCCAGAATTAGCAAGAATTCTATGGACTAGCTGAGGTTATAGACAGAGGCAGTTGTGTGAATGAAAGTTGTTACAACAATTGAAGGAGGTTTCAGACACATGGATGGTTTTAGTGGCTGCAGGATGTTCGAGAGCTAGAAAGGCTCGTACTGACTGGAGGTGGTCAGAGGTAAGGAACATTGTAGAGAAGGGAGTTTGTTACAGAGACAGAGAGGTATGGAAAGAGAGGGCAAGGTTACAGATATTGGGACGGTTCAAGTGGCTTCAGAACGTTTCACAAAGGGAGGGTTGGCAGGAAACGCTACAGAACTGAAGGACTCTGAACAGACAGGGAGGTGAAATGGATGGTGGAAGGTTAGTGGTAATGGGGTGCTGTAGGACAGGATGGAGGAGTGCTGTGGGGACTAGAGAAGGTTACAGTGACATCATGTGCTGGAGAGACTGGAGGAAGGTACACAGATGGGGAGGTCAGTAAGGGCTGGATGTTACAGACAGAGTGGGCTGTAGGTGCTGGACAAGATGGCAAACATAAGGATTTTTGTAATGTTTTGGCGATGGTGGTCATAACACTAGGTTTCAAAGTCATTTTGGAAAAAGAATAGTGCAGAGGTGAAGAGGCCAAATTTGGAGAAGCCCCCTAATCGTTATAATATCACTGTCACTGGGCATTATCACTATCAGGAGACAGGGTCTGGCAAACACAGACTGGGAGGAACTATTTGCAGTTACGTTCACATTCGGAAAGAGGAAAACTGTTAAAGTGATACAGTGAGAATTCAGGGCCAGTGTGGTCCCTGAAGAGCGAATACTGTTCAAGCGATACTGTGAGCTGGATAAAGGAGGTACAGAACGATGGAAACAGGCGAAGCTCTTCAGAAGTATCAAGAGTGCAAGGGTGTCCTTAGAAATGAGTAGCAAAGAATGGCCATGAAATATCCTCATTAAAAGGCAGTGATCAACTCAGCTTAGTCATCACGGATTGAGTAGAGGAAGATACTGTCTGAGGAATACAGTTTTTGAAGTGGTGTCTAAGAATATTGATGAGGGCAGTGCAGATGATGTGGGTTACATGGACTTGAATAAGGCCTTTCAAAAGGTCCGTCATGGAAGGCTGATCCAAAGACAAAGAGCCATTGGGAGCCAAAGCAGGTTGGCAAATTGGATGTAAAATTAGCGGTTAGACGTCTTTGTGTTTGAAATGCTTTCACCAGCGGGTGTACCACAGGGATCTGTGCAGGAACCACTGTTGCTTATGATGTACATTAATGACTTGGATGTGAAAGCGGAAGGTGTCATTAGTCGGTTTGCAGATGCCATGAAAGTTGAGGGTGTTGTCCACAGTGAGGGGGATGGTCTCAGGCTGCAGTCCGATGTCAATCAGACGATAATCTGAGCAGAGCTTAATTCTGATCAATGTGAGGTAATAACTTGTGGGAGGTATGATAAGCAATGGACAGACATTATGAATGCTCAGTCCTTGCGGCATACTGAGGACCTTGGTGGATAAGTCCATTGATCCCTGAAGGGGTCAGCACAGGTAGACATGGTGGGGAAGACACCGGAACTGGGAGGGGGAGGGAGTCCCATATCCTGATGGAGTAAATTACTAGAGCTGCTTGAGAGGATATAAACTAGTCTGGCAGGGTATTGGACCTTAAACAGTTGTAAGGTTAGAACAAAGATTGAGGCTGGTACACAAGTTAAAGAGAGTGATTTCAAAAGACAAGGCAGGCAAGAACATAACAGGGAATGGGGGCAAACTGATGATTAAACTGTATTTATTTCAAAACAAGGGGCCTGACAGCTAAGGAAGATGAACTCAGGACATGGATTGGAACATGGGCCTGGGATATTATAGTTATTACAAAAACACTGCTGAGGGAGGGGCAGGGCTGGCAGCTCATTGTTTCAAGGGATAGATGCTACAGGAAGCATCGAAGGGGAGGCAAGAGAGGACATGTGGTGGTGGTGGGTTTTGATTGCATGAATCATCACAGCAGTACTTAGAGAGGATATTCCAGTGGGATCGCCCAATGAAGCTACGTGGAACTCAGAAATAAGAACGTGTCATCACTTTGATACGATTGTCCTACTAACCCCGAATAACCAGTGGCAGATTGAGGAACAAATATGTCGGTAGATCTCAATTATCAATCATAATAATAGGGCTATAATTTTAGGGATTTTTAAAAACTTTCCAAACTTAGACTTGGACAGCCAGTGTTCAGCGTTTGCAAGGGAGGAATTTGGTAAATGCGTTCCAGAAAACTCCCAGTCAATATGTAAACGGCCTGAAATGAGAAAGGGACAAAACCTGACCATTCCTTGGGAAACAAGATCGGGAAAGGGACTGAGGTGTTAGTGGGAACGCATTTTGCTTAAATGACCACAGTTCTACTAGTTTACAAATAGCTCTGGAAAAGGACGGGCGTGATCCACAAGTTCACTTTATAAAACGGGGCCAGCCCAATCTTGATAGTATTAGCCAGGAACTTTCAAAAGGTGACGGGGGAGTGTATTTGCAGGGAAACGGAAGTCTGGCAAGTGAGAATATATTAAAAGTGAGATAATTTGAGCGTTCAGCGCCAACATGTTCCTGTTTGTGTGTAGGTCAATGCTGACAGCATTTGGAAATGCTGGCTGTCTATTGAGGGTCTGGTCACGGAAATTGGGGAAAATGTCAGGTATAGCCAGCTGGATCAAGGGAATCCTTGAGGATCATAGGGACTGTAGGAATACACTTTGGGTAGAAATCAGTAATGCAGAAAAGATACATGAAAAAGCCTTGGCAGAGAAGGATAAGGAGAATCCAAAAGTGATTGTATAAAATATTAAAAGTAAACGAATACCTCAGGCCAAAATTGGGGCCCTTAAATATCAATGAGGCAATTCATGTTGGAACTGCAGGATATTTACTAAGACCCGAAACAAGTTTTTCACTCCAGAAGTTACTGTGGACAAAGACTGGGGAACTCAGGGAACAAGAGTAATACGTTAGAACACAATTGGAGTTCGCAGCAATTCCAGTCACCCTGCTATAGGAATTATGTTGTGAAATTTGAAAGTGCTCATAAAAGATTTACAAGATGTTGCCAGGATTGTTGCTGAATACGCTGGGGTTGTTTTCCCTGGAGCATCGGACCCTGAGGGGTGACCTGACAGAGGTTTATATAAACATGACGGACATGGATTGGATAAACATTCAAGGTATTTTCCCAGGGGTTGGGAAGTCCAAAACTAGAGGGCATAGGTTTAAAGTTAGAGGGGAAAGGTTTAAAAGGGACTGAAGGGACAGCTTTTTCATGCACATGGTGATGCTTGTATGGAATGAGCTGAGAGAGAAAGTAACAGAGACTGTTATTATGACAACATTTATAAGGGATCTGGATGGGAATATGAAAAACAAGGGTTTTGAGGTACATGGGCCAAATGCTGATAAATGGAATAGATGTGTTAGATCTCCTGGTCAGCATGGATGAGTTGGACCGAAGGCGCTGTTTCCATGCTGTCTATCTCTATGACTTGAAAAGAGTGTATGTTTTAGAAGAGGTGGTGCTGGAGGTTTTAAAACACAAAGGTATGGAAAGCCCTAGGACCTCATTAAGTGTATCTCAGGACATTGTGGGATGCTAGGCAAGAAATGGCGGAGCCCCTAGCAAAGATATTTGTACCATTGACAGCCAAGTGTGAGGTGCTGGAAGGCTGGAGGGTGGCATAGTGGACAGTGAAGGAGGTTTACTAAGATTACAAAGGGACCTTGATAATATGGGTGAATGGGCTGAAAAACCGTAGATGGTATTCAATCTGAATAAATGCAACGAATGAATTCAGTACAACAAACAAGGGTAGAACTTATACAATTAATGTTGGTGCCTCAGTTAGTGTTTTAGTGGAGAGAGACCTCCAAGTTCAGTTACATATTTCTTGAAGTTTGCATCACAGGTTGGATAAGACAGTGCTTGGCATGTTTGACTATTGCTCAGTGCATTGAGTATCGGATTTGGGACGTCATGTTGAGATTGTATGGACATTGCTGAGGCCTCTTCTGCAATACTCCATCCAGTTGTGGCCGCCCAGTTATAGGGAGGATATTATTAAGCTGCAAGGGTTCAGATGAGATTAACCAGGATGTTGCTGGGTATGGAAGGCTTGAGATTGAAAAATGGCTGGATTGGCTGAGTCCTTTTTATGAAAAAAATGAGATATATAGATCAATTTAATGGTAGGTGCCTTTTCCTCAGGGTGGGGGATTTTCAAGAGGAAAGACCACATTTTTAAAGTTAGAAGAGAGAGATTTTTTAAAAAAGACATGGGGGCAAATTGTTACACAGAGGGTGGTTTGAGTGTGGAATGAACTTCCTGAGGAAGGGGTGCATGTGGGCACAATTACAACGTTTAAAAGACATTTGCATGAGTATGTGAACAGGAATGGTTTGGAGGGATTTGGGCCAGCAACAGGCAGCTGGGATGAGTTTAGTTTGAGATTATGGTGGGTATCAAGTGATGGGTCAGTTTCCATGCTTTATGGCTCTATGACAAGAATATGGTTTCATCCCATTACTTAAGAAAGGCTGCAATAGAAAACCAGGGAACTAAAGACCAATTAGTCTAATGGTGGGTAAGTTGTAGAAGTGATTCTGCCAGACAGGAGTCACATTCATTTGGAAAAAGCAAGGATTGATGAAAGATAGTCAGCACGGCTTTGTGCGTACAAAGCCAGGTCTCATTAACTTGATACTTTTGTTGAAGTGGTGACCATACACTAAATTCAGCAGGGCCTTTGACAGGATTTAGCAAGATATACTGGTTCGTAAGATTAGTTCACATGAGATCGGGGGAACGAGCCAACTGGATACAAAATTGGCTTGACAATTGGAGACAGAGGGTGGTGGGAAAGGGTTGTTGTTCAGACTGGAGGCTTGTGACCAGCGGTGTACCATAAGGTTCAGGGCTGGGTCCACTGATATGCATCACGTACACAAACGATTTGGTTGAGAATATAGGGGTCATTGTTAGTAAGTTTGTAGATGATCAAATTAATGGTGTAGTGGGCAGTGAATACAGTTATCGAATACAGTGAATATACTGACCAACTGGGCCAGTGAACCAGGGAATGAAAGAATGAGTTTAATTCAGGTTTTGGATTTTGTTAAGACAAACCAGGGATGAATGACACAGTTAATAGGAGGGCCCTGGCCAGTGTTGTCGAACAGTGCGAGACCAAGGGGTACAGTTACATGTGGACAGGGTGGCGAAAGTGGCATTTAGGACACTTGCCGTCATTGTCCAGCACTTTGTTAGATGCGTTGGAAACATTGCCCTAAATAGTTCTCTTGGGCAGAGGAGGCTACGGAGTGACGTTATAAAGTTTTACAAAACCATACGGTTCCTAAGAATGGTGAATAGCCAAGGGGAAGTGAGTCCAAAACCCGAGGCTATAAACGGGAGGTGAGAGAGCAAAGATTTAAAGAGGGAGCTGAGGGGCAACATTATCTACGGAGGATGGTGCATAGACGGAATGGACTGCCAGAGGCACATGGGAGAAACAAGAATAATTACAACATGGAAATGACATTTGGGCTGGAACATGGAGAGGTACATGGAGAGGAGAAGGTTTGAAGAGAAAAGGGCCAAACGCAGGCAAATGAGACTCGTTCGGTATAGGAAACCTGGGCAGCATTGATGAGTTGGACCACAGGTTCTGTTTCCGTGCTGTATGACTCTGTATCCAGTTTAAGCGGATTAGAGTACCGAAATGAAGCATGTTGTAGACACTGAAGCAATTTACCGCAATAGGGATGGTAATCTAGAATGCAGTACCTTTCAAATATGTGGAGGGACTGTCGGGAAGGGAGGAGGTTACAGGGACAGAAACTTTTATAGGAGTTACAAATTATTGAAGACACTGGTGCACAAGCCATGCCGTAGACACAGTGTTACAGGGTACTGAGTCTTAGTGCAGTGTTGGAGGGAGAACACAGAAGAGAAAGATCCCAGGCAGCATTCCCAACGTCTAGTGGGAGGCCTGCTTTAACCTCTGTTGTACTGATGCTCACTAAGACAGCAGAGGCCTGGATTAATAGCTCTGAACTCCCGAATCTGTCTCACAACGTAACTTAAAGTGGACGTGGTGATTGAGCCTGGGGTGTGTCTGTACAATGCTCCCCCTCCAGCTCTGCATCTGTGTCATGTCTTGTTTGCCGATGTTTGGAGCCCTTTCATTGCTCTCTGCTCTGTGCACTGTGAGTGATCTTACCTCACTGCAGGATTTATTGAAGGCTCCAGATCTCCCTTCCCTTTGTCTCTTTGGCTGACCAAACATCTTCAATGTGGTGACAGACGAGACACCAAGCAGTTGGGAAGTCTATTGAGCTAGGAACTTCCTGAGTACCTACAGGAGACAGAGAAATAGACAGAATGGGACATTAGATTGATGCAGTGAGGGTTACACAGGGAGAATGGCACTGTGTCCCACAGAGATCTGGAAAATCCCAAACTCCATCCATGATCTGTGTTGCTGTGTCTTTCTGGAGTGTAGAATTCTGTTGACCCAGGATCTAGAGTAACTGCAAGATCGGGAGGCACTGACAGAGACTGCAATTAAACCCACACAGTGAGGGATACCACATGGAGAGATACTGAGTGATATCACCAGAGTGCTTCAAGGTGTCGGGATCACAGAATCATGGGTTTAGCTTCATGATGCACTGGTTTCAGGGATGAGCAACCAGTGAGCAGGTGAAATGATACCCTAGTTGTATTATTGCTAGAGCATGTATCCCAAACTACAGTTAATGTTCAGGGGAGACAGATTTGAATCCCACCATCAGAAATAGTGGAATTTCAAATCAATAATTTAAAAAATACTAAGTAAAAATCCATAAATAAGTATGAAACGATTGCTGATGTACAAAAAACCCAAGCACTTGTCCTTTAGATAAGTGGCCCATCCTGACGTGGTCTGCACGGCATATCCACAGCAAAGTGTTTGCCTCTCAAATACCCTCTGAAATGACGAGCAAGTTACTCAGCTCAAGGGCAGCTAGGGCTGTGCAAGAAAGGCTGGTCAGCCAGAGACACCCACAGCCCATACCTGGCTGAAAGATATAATCCATTAGGATGGCCCGACTGGAACTGTGCTGGGAGCAATTTCCTGGCCAATCATGTCGGTAGGTTTATGGACAGGGCTTTAACCTGACTGAGAGGATGCAGGGACAGGGTTCAGGTGAAAGGAGCTTTCCAAATCCAAATAGAAAAGGTGAAGCATCGGAACAGCATGGTCATGTGGCTGAAGACAAACAGAAAGGAACAGGATGGGACAAAGTTTAACTAAAACTGTACATCAGTGAATCGGTTTGTGACATGAAATTGTGGGAAAGAGTAAATTATGACTTTTTTTGGAATGGACAAAGTCTCTGCAATAAGGTAGATGGATTTGTGATGCAGTGATAGAAGAGATTTAGACACCAGGGAGACGTGGTTCCAGGGCGAACAAAAGGTGGAACATAAATATTCAATGGTTCACAACCTTGTGGAAACTCAGGCAAAATGGGTAACGCTAACAATAATGGATACCAAAGGCATTACAGAGAAAGCGTTTGGCCGCAGATCATGAAGTAGAGCGTGTCTGAATGTAAATTCTGGCTACTACTTGCCAAGGACACAAGAAGCAGAACAGGTTTTAGCCACCGAACAGTATTTCATTGCTCATCACTGCATTGAACAGGAACTCATTGGAATTTTTAACTAATGCATTGTGATAATTTTGGGAATCTTCAATTTTCGCATAATCTGGGACAGTCAGACGGACAACTGTGATATTGGAAGAGGAGTTCCAGGAATTTTTTTTTCAATGTTTCTTTGAATAACACATTGGGCAACTGGCTAGGAACATAACTATCTCAGATCGACCGTTGTGTGATGCAACTTAGTGAATGAATTATATCACCTTAAGAGATCCTCTAGGAAATTGTGATAAGTGCAGTTTTAAGAAATATAATGTTGTAAAGAGACTCACGGAAAGGACAAGTTACAACTAGAAATGAAAATAGCCAATTACTTGAGTTTGAGCGGAGAAGTGACCAAGGTAAACAGGCTAAACAGTTTGAAACATGTGTCTGTAAATGAACAGCGGAAAACATTTGAAGGAACAGGTATAACACTCAACAAAAGGACACTCCATTGAAACAGACAAAACCTCAGCAAGAAATTCCCACTGGTCCCTCACTCAGAACAGAATGGATCATATTAGATTATTAGGCTGAGAAGATCACCAAATATTACTTAAAATTCTGCAGTAAGGGAGTGTTTAGGAGTAAGTTTTAAAGGAATTGCAAAGGAATTTCTAGCAGGAGGAGATCAGATGGAAGGGGTACCATTGTCAGGGTTTATTGTAACGAAAGGAACAGGGAGAGATGATGGAGATGGAGGTGGTGAGAGTGTTACAGACAGTGGTCAGGGTCTGAACGTTGTTACAAGTCAGTACGGATTGCTGCAGCTGGAGGGGTTTGCAGAGGTAGGGTGCGCCATGTGTATTTTTATTTATTTATTCATGGGATGTGGGTGTCACTGCCTGGACTAGCATTCTTTGCCCCCACTGGTAATTACCCAGAGGGCAACTCAGAGTCAGCCATATTGCTGTGGGTCTGGAGTCACATGTCGGCCAGACGAGGTTAGAATGTCAGGTGTCCTTCCCTAAATCAGGTAAGTGAGCCAGACGAGTTCTTCCTACTGATCAACAATGTTTTTATGGTGGCCTCACCGATGTTTTGTACAGATTCAACATGACATCCCAACTCCTACTCTCAATGCTCTGCCCAATGAGGGTAACCATCGCAAACGCCTGCTACACCAGCCTGTCTACCTGTGACACTACTTTCAAAGAACTGTGTACCTGCATCCCTGAGTCTCTGATTGACCACACCACCCAGGGCCCGAGCATTAACTGTACAAGTCCTACCCTGGCTTGTTTCACCAAAATGGAACACTTCACATTTATCTAATTAAACTTCATCTGAATTTTTCAGCCCACTATCCCAGCAGTACTGTTCACCCTGCAGAATCACAGATAACTTTCTTCACTGTCCACTTTACCACCAATTTCAGTTTAACTCAAAAACAAAATCTTACTTTCCAGGATACCAATATTCCCATCCAAACCATTAGTCCAAATGACAAACAACAGGGGACCCACTGCACCGCTGGTCACATGCATCCAGTCAGAAAAACAAATGTCTCTCATCACCCTCTGTCTCCTACCATCAAGCCCAGTTTTGTATCCAGTTCCCTCACTCCCCCTGAATGCCATATCCTTTTACATTGATCTGACCTCATTACCCACTTTACCATACGGAACAAAGAACCCAGGACAGTGCAGCACAAGACCCTTCGGCCATGATGCCATGCCAAGATTTTATCCGGACGTAATATCAAACTAACCTACACACCCTTCATTTTATTATCCACGTGCCTATCCAGAAATATATTAAATGTCCCTAATGCATCTAACTTTACTGCCACCACTGGCAGTGCATTCCACTCGCCCACCACTCTGTATGTAATGAACCTACCTCTGAAATCTCCCCTTAACCACTCGCTAATCACCTTAAAATTACTCCCCCCCCCTTGTAATAGCTATTTATGTCAGGGTAGAACATGTCTCTCACTATTCACTCTTTCTGTGCCTTTCATCATCTTGTTCACCTCCGCCAAGTCACCCTCATACGTCTTCACTCCAATGAGAAAAGCCTTAGCTCCCTCAACCTTTCTTCATAAGACATGTTCTCCAGACCAGGCAGCATCCTGGTAAATCTCCTCTTTACCTTCTCTAAAGCTTCCAGATTCATCCTGTAATGAAGAGACCAGAACTGAACATAATATTACCATTGGGGTCCAGCCAGGCCTCTATAGAGCTACAGCGTAACCTCGCGTCTTTAAAACTCGATCCCCCAGCTAATGAAATCCAACACAATATATTCCTTCTTAACAAGCCTATCATCTTGGGTGGCAAACTTTGAGGGATCTCTGGACCTGTTACCCAAGACCCTTCTGTTCCTCCACAGTGCCAAAGATCCTGCCTTTAACATTGTATTCTGCATTCAAATTCAATCTTTCAAAATGAATGACTTCACACTTTTCCAGATTGACTTCCATCTGCCACTTGTCAGCCCAGCTCTGCATCCTGTCATTGCCCCGTTGCAAACTACAACAGCCCTCCACACTATTCACCACTCCACCAACGCTTGTGTCATTGGCAAACATACTAACCCACTCTTCCACTCACACATCCAAGTCATTCATAAACTCACAAAGAGCAGACGTCCTGGAACCTCTCCCTGCAGAAAAACAACTGGTCAATGAGCTCCAGGATGAATGCTTTTCATCTGTCATCACCCTCTGTCTTCTGGGGGCCATTAATTCCATATCCAGAGAGACAGGTTTCCCGGCAACCCATGTCTCTGTACTTTCTGAATTGAGGGTAAATGGTGTTCGGTCACATTCTCAAAAGATTCAATAAGATTTATAAGGCATGATCAGCCCCTTACAAAGCCATGCTGACTATCTGTAATCAAACTATGGTTTGCCAAGAAATCATAAATCCTGTCACGGAGTCCTCTCCAATAATCTGCACACCACAGACATAAGACTGACAGATCTGTAATTCCCAGGATTACCCCTATTCCATTTCCTTAACAAGGGAATAAAATTTGCAACTCTCCAATCATCTGGTCCGACTCCAGTGAACATTGAGGGTGCAAAGGTCATCGCCAAAGTGCATCAATCTCTTCCCTCGCTTCGTGCAGTAACTTTGGGCACATCCCATCTGATTCAGCGGACTTATCTATCCTTATCTTTTACAATATTCTCATCATATCCTCATTCTTAACATCAACCTGTTCACGTATATCAGCCTGTTTCAGGCTGTCCTCAGAAATGTCCCTCTCAGCAGTGAATACTGAGGCATAGGATTCATTAAGGTCCTTCACTACCTTATCCGACTTCAGGCACTAGTTCCCTCCATTATCCCTGATAGGACCTAAAATCAATCTGGCCATCCTCTTGTTCTTCACTTAAGTGGAGACTGCCTTACGGTTTTCCTTAATCCTTCCCAACAATGATTTTTCATGTCCCCTTCTACCTGTCCTAAGTCCATTCCTAAGTTCCTTCCTGGTACTTTCAGAGAATCCCTACGGTGTGGAACAGGCCATTAGGCCCAATACCTCCATATCAACCCTGCAAACAGTATCCCACCCCGACTCATTCCCCCACCCTATTACTCTCCAATTGCCCTGACTAATGCGCCACATCTACACATCCGTGAACACTATGGGTAATTTATCTTGGCTGAGTCACCTGACATGCACATCATTGGGATGTGGGGGGGAACTGGAGCACCTGGAGGAAACCCACGAAGACACGGGGAGAATTTGCAAACTCCACACAGACAGTCGCCTGAAGCTGGAATCAAAATGGAGTCCGTGGTGCTATGAGGTAGCAGTAGTAACCACTGAGCCATCGTGCTGCTCGAAGTTACCCTCTAAAAAGCTTTCTGACCCTTGCTTCCTCAACCTTAAATAAGCTTCCTTCTTCCTCTTGACGAGATGTTCGAAATCCCTTCGAACCATGTTAAATGCTTCGCTGTCCATGTGGACAATGTTCACTGGTCTGCCTTCATCTATCTCTTCGCCACCTCCTCGAAGAGTCAATCCGGTTTGTGAAACACTGTTTTCCACTCACAATGCCATGCTGACCACCTCGAATCAGCCCTTGCCTTTGTTTATATATGTGGCACCTTTTTCTCATAATCTCCTCCAACAGCTTCCCCACCACTGGGCTCACTGGGCTGTAATTCCCTGGCTTTTCCCTGCAGCCATTAAGGGATGGAACACCATTATCCTCGCTCCAGTCTTCTGGCACCACACAGCATCTGTTGATAATATAAATATTTCTGTTACGGGCAGTGCAATCTCTTCCCTAGATTTCCACCTAATGAGCTACTGAGGATTGATCTAACTTTATTTGTTTTAAGAATCCAGCACTTTCTCTTCTCTGTTGAGGATTCTTTCTAAGACATCACTATTTACTTCCCCATTTTCCCGAGCTTCCATGTCTTTCGCCACAGTAAATACTGACAACACTATTTTGTCTAATATCTCACCCACCTCCTCTGGTTCCACATATAGGCGAACATATTCACATTTCAGAGGCCCTATTTTCTACAAAGTTCTGGTACGGCCGCATCTGGAATATTGTGTGCAGTTTTGGTCGCCATACTATTGGAAGGATGTGGAGGCATTGGAACGCGTGCAGAGGAGGTTTACCAGGATGTTGCCTGGTATGGAAGGAAAATCGTATGAGGAAAGACTGAGGCACTTGGGGCTGTTTTCACTAGAGAAAAGAAGGTTTAGGGGTGACTTGATTGAGGTGTACAAGATGATTAGGGGGTTAGATAGGGTAGACAGTATGAACCTTTTCCCGCGTATGGAGTCGGGTATTACAAGGGGGCATAGCTTTAAATTAAGGGGGGGTAGATATAGGACTGATGTTAGGGGTAGGTTCTTCACTCAGCGAGTCGTTAGTTCATGGAATGCCCTGCCAGTAACAGTGGTGGACTCTCCCTCTTTATGGGCATTTAAGAGGGCATTGGATAGGTATATGGAGGATAGTGGGTTAGTGTAGTTTAGGTGGGCTTGGATCGGCGCAACATCGAGGGCCCAAGGGCCTGTACTGCGCTGTATTCTTCTATGTTCTATGTTCTATGTTCTAAAGTTACTCATTAGCCCTTATTGAAATATGTGTAAAGGCTTCTGATAATTCAAAGACACCATATCCCCCGTACCACTACACCCCTTCTATACCTATTCAATTCAGCCATTTATATTCACATGAACAAATTAAATCCAACAGGCTCAAAAACAAATTATCTTTTATAAAATGTGTTTCTAAGTGGCCAGTTATTGTATTTTAAAATATCCTTTCTAACAATTTTAGTATGCTCCCGACTTAATGTCAGGCTAACACTATTTGGTTTCAGACTGGCAGCAGAAAGGGTTTTGGGAGTTCTTGTTCATCAATCTAAAAAGGTTAGGTTCCAAGGTCAGCAGGTAATAGAGAAGTCAAATCAAATGCTGGCATTTATTACAAAGGGAATGGAGTCTAAAAATAGGCAGATCTAGCTAAAATTAGGCAAGGTTCAAGTCAGACCACACCTAGAATATTATGAACAATTTGAGTGCCCGAAGGAAAGATACTGTCGCATTGGAGGCAGGTTAGAGAAGGGTCACTCGGCTGATCCTGGGAATGGAGGAATTTTCTAGTGAGAAGAGGTGGAGTAGATTGAGGTTGAACCCATTGAAGTTTAGATAATGAGAGAGAAATGGAATGAACCATCCAAGATTCTGACGGGTTCTGATCGGGCAGATGCTGTGAAGTTAGAAAATAGAACAGCACAGCACAGCAACAGCCCTTCGGCCTACCATGGGTGTGC
Source organism: Chiloscyllium plagiosum (assembly GCF_004010195.1). NCBI lineage: Eukaryota > Metazoa > Chordata > Chondrichthyes > Orectolobiformes > Hemiscylliidae > Chiloscyllium > Chiloscyllium plagiosum. Next base: position 113,089,777 of record NC_057716.1, read on the forward strand.
TATGCAAGATGCTATTCTAACTCATACCATCTGCCTGCACATGGTCCATATCCCGTATCCCTGTTCATGTTTCTGTCTAAATGCCACTTTGAAACTTTATTCACATTCTGTTGCAAGACCTCCCTCGGTAACCTCCACTCTCTATATTAAAAAATAACTTGTCACACACATCTCGATTAAACATCCTCTTTCTCACCTTAAACCTATGCACTCTAGTATTTGAAACGTACACATTGGAAAAGAGATTCCGACTATCCACATTATCTATCCCTCTCTGAATGTTGTATTCTTGTCCCTGGTCTCCTGTCAGCCTCTGATACCATCGCAAAACAATGCAACTTTGTTTAATTTCCTCTTACACCGAACACACCATAAAAAACCTAACACAGGCAACGTGCTGATAAACCTCTTTTGTACCCTCTCCAAAGCCTCCACATCCTCCCTATTGTGTGGAGATGAGAACTGCATACAGTACTGCAAATGTGGCCAAACAGAAGTTTTATACAATTACAACATCAGATGCAACCCACGATACCCAACGTTGTGACCGATGAAGGCCAGTGTTCTATTTATTTTCTTTCCTGTCTGAAACACTTCTGTTGCCAATTTCAGGGAGTTAATATCTTGCACCAAGATCTTTCTGTTTATTAACTTCCCTCAGTATCCTAAATTTCCGCTTGAATCTGACATCACCTCACACTTGTCCAGATTAAACTCAATTTGCCATTTCTCTGCACATCTTTCCAACTGATCTGTAAAACTCTGCAACTTTGGACATTCTTGTTCGTTAACTCCATCTCCACCAATTTTCATTTCATCTCCAATAAGTATCTTTGTCATTTCCCTTCGTTTCAGTTGTGAGTGAATTTGTAACCAGAGGCCATAAAATCCAATCAAGGGCTCACCCATTTAAGATGGAGATGAGGAGGAATGTCTTCACTCAGAGGGTAGTGACTCTGTGGGAATTCCTGACTGGAAGGGGCTGTCGAGGCTGCGTCATTAAGAATATTTACAGCAGAGATGGTCAGACGTTAATGAATCTTGTGGGCGGCATGGTGGCACAGTGGTTAGCACTGCTGCCCCACAGCGCCAAAGACTCGGGTTCAATTCCCGCCTCAGGCGACTGACTGTGTGGAGTTTGCATGTTCTCCCCGTGTCTGCGTGGGTTTCCTCTGGGTGCTCCGGTTTCCTCCCACAGTCCAAAGATGTACAGGTCAGGTGAATTGGCCATGCTATATTGCCCATAGTGTTAGGTAAAGGGTAAATGTAGGCGTATGGGTGGGTTGCGCTTCGGCGGGGCGGTGTGGACTTGTTGGGCCAAAGGGCCTGTTTCCACACTGTAAGTAATCTAATCTAATCTAAAATCTAATCAGGGAAACAAGGGCTTTGTGGAAAAGGCGGGAAAGTAGAGTTGAAGAGTATCAGGTCAGCCATGATCAGATTGAAGGGCAGAGCAATCTCAATGGGCCAAATGGTCTAATTGCACTCCTACTTCTCATGTTCTTACCTCAATCTGAGCATTTACATTATAACAGTGTGGGTCTCTGCTCACAAAACTCCTTAAGATTAGGATTTTTAGATATTTATTATTACACAACATTTGATCTACAATAGACAATTTTGTTGATGGCTCCTTGATATGATGTCATGGAAAACCATCTCTTATACAATCCAGGATTCCATCCATTACAGCCCTGACATTCATTAGTTATCCAGTTGGGATGGAGACCACCGACACACAGTAACTGTACTGCCCTTGCTACAAGTATATTCAGTGTCTTGATCGTAACCATATTGACATTAGCATCACTTTCTGGTGCCCATAAAATAATTCCTGCTAACGGTTGCTGCTGCTTGCTCCACCCAAATAGACTCCAACATTTGATCATCAGATCCATATGACTGTCTCATTAATGCATTAACCTCATCCTTTCTTCACAACTTGTTGCCTTTTTGCATAGATCCCAACAATCCTTCAATATTCCCTTCCCTGTGATGGTCATTCCGCAGCTACATCTCCGGAATGACGGTTCCATCATATCAATTCACTGTCATTCCATTTGCCTTATGGCGAATACAGGGAGTCATTCCTCAGTAGTGGGGGTTTGAACAGATGGATAGAGGTTACAGAGATAGGGAGGCTTACAGGGACAGCAGAATGTTAGAGTTAAACAGAGTTACATCTGATCAAGAATGTCAGCGGGACAAAGGGGTTTGGGGATTGAAGGAATTTACAGAGATAGAGGGAGCTGGATTAAATTCTGGAGATAAGGATAGGGATGGGTGTAGGGTGAGGCAGGCAGACTGAGAGGGACAGACAGGGGGTATTTCCAAGAGAAGAGTCCTAAGAGAGTATGGAAGGTTGTAGTGACTGAAGACGTTTACAGATATTCGAAGGCTTCTAGGTTCTGAAGGCTCATAGATAGGAAGGCAATGGAGAATGCCAGGTTACTGGGTTAGAGACAGTTACACAGATGGGGAGGGTTGCTCAAACTGAAAGAGGTTCCGGTGGTTGGGAGGGTTGGGGGAGAACCAGGGTGAAATTTAAATAGATTACTTTCTAAGAATTGGAGAAGAATAAGTAGATTATAGGTAGGTTTTGAGACGAAATAAGCTGGCATTGAAAGTGAGTCTTATCGGAATTGGAGAGTCATAAAGATTGGAGAAACTGCGAAAATTGGGAAATCGCCATGAACTTCAAGAGATTACCCAACAAGGGAAGATTAAATGGGCTCCATAGATTGGTGGTTTTGACAGGACTGGAAGAGGTAATATAAATAGAGATGGATTTAGGGGTAGCACGTTTTTATGGAGATAGTGAGGGGTTGGAGCAGTTTACAAAGACATGCAAGTTTTTAGGCAGTACTAAGATACACAGGCCTTAGTTAATACAAGAATGGGAAGCTTAATGGGACTGGAAGACTGAAGAAAGTTACGGACAGTAGTGGTGGCTGCAGATGTTAATAGATTACAGAGAGACTTGCAGATTAGAGAGAGTGTGGGCATAAGATTCTGACAGACATTGTAGGAACTGGAGTAGCCTTGGCAAATGGGCAGTTTGCAGTTATAGAAGGTGCTGAAGGGACTGGAAGCATGAAAAGGTGTGGGGAGGTTTGTGGAGGCAGCTTGTGGTTTGAGATACGGATGGCTACAGAGACTGCAGGGGATCATACAGACATGGAGTGTTCTAAGAGCAGGACAAAGGAGCAGAAATAGAGAAAGTGCAGAGCCTGAAGAAGGTTTAGCAATCAGGAGGTTTCAAGGTGAAGGATAATGTTACAAAAACAGGGGCAGTTGTAGGGATTGGAGGACCATACAAATAAAGGGAGAGACATCGACACTGCAGGATATATTACAGACATGGGGAGAGTTTCACAACTAAAGGGAACTAGAAAGACCAGAATGTTTTGAGGTTATTAGACAGCTTTGACTGCTCCAGGGAGAGATGTGGAGGCTGGAACAGGAGACATAGTGAGGGAGGGTTTTAAGATTAAGGAGGACTTTTCAGAAAAACGGAGGGATGTAGGGATGGGACATGGTGAGAGTCACAGTGAGAAATACGGAAGCTCATGAAGGTGACGGAAATAAATAGTGTAGTCACATGGGGAGGAAGTTAAAGGTATAAAGATATGTAGTGACTGAAGCAGATTAAATGCGCAGGGAGGGGAGTAGGGACCAGCAGAGTTTACAGAGATTGAGTGCGCTTTAGAGAGGAAGGGTTTATCGTCATCATGAGGATTATAGAGACTAAGTTCCATGATAGAGACGGTTGAATTGGAAGGTTTCTACAGACATGGAGGATGTTATCAGGTGGAGGGGGTTCCTAAAATCAGGAGTTCCTTGGGAGATTACACTGATAGTAAGATTCTCAGGTAGGAGCCTGGCATAGTTACAAAGACAGGGAGGTTTTTAGGTCTGGAAGGGATTACACAGATCGGGACAGCTCAATGGAGTGAATAATTTTTCACAGACAAGGAAGGCTTGGAGTAGCTGGAGACGTTTACCCAGATAGGGAAGGATGGAGAGGTTATAGGCAAATACATTGGCATGGAGGGTAGTGTTGTTAGGAGGGTCAAACAGGGATAGACAGGACTGTCGGGGTTTACCGGGATGAAGGAATTTAGTATCTACTGGAGACGTTTAGGGATTAGGTTGTTAGGGATTGGAGAACCTGACAGAGACAGAGAGCATTGTGGGGACTGGAGGAAATTCCAAACAGAGGGAAGATGATCGGGAATGGAGGATATTACAGAGATCACTAATACAGCATGGGCCAGGATTGATACCTGGGACCACCTGGGTTGTCTCAGTGAGGACCATACAGCAGAGGGGAAAGAAATGCCCTCACAAGATGGGGGGATTGAAGCCTCGAATGTAGCTGTTCCTTGCCCAGCAGTGTCCTATATCTCTCAGCCATATTTCTCATATGGCTGGAATATCCCAGTATCAAGAGCCAATCCATGCTCTGAGCTCGTCTGCCTTCCCAGTCAGGCTTCGTGCGTTGCCAGTCAGCCCACCTGCACCCTCAACCCCCCACCAAGGGACACTGGTGTTCCTCTGCTTCAAGTCCAAGTCGCCCCCCCCCCATTCTTGTTACAGGTAACCTCTAACCCAGAAGAGATCCCAATGCTCAAAGAACTGAATACCATGTGCCGCCTACACCAGCTCCTCGGCCACACATCTATCTGGATTATCTTTCTATGTCTGTCCTCACTGACAAGTGGCACTGGGAGTAATCTGGAGCTCACTACCCTTGAGGTGCTGTTTTTTAACTTCTGACCTAATGCCTGATACGCATTTCACAGAACCCCATCCCTTTGTCTACCTCTGTCATGTGGACTGATGTGCATAATACCCTCTGGCTGTTCACCCTCCACCTTCGGAATCATCAGTAACAGTTCAGAGTCATCTTTGACCCTGGTACCCGTAAGGCAGCACACTATCCTGGGGTCACTTCTGCAGCCACACAATCGCCTGTTTGTCCCCCTCACAACTGAGTCTCCTATAATGAGACAGAATGTGGCAAACAGAGACTGGCATGAACTACCTGCAGTCAGGACTATATTTGGAAAGTGGAGTATTTTAAAGTGATACAGTGAGGATCCATGGCTAGTGTGTTAATAAACTGGGAATGACAAAGGGAGAAAGTCCAGTGAATACTGATCAAGTGATATCGTGAGTTTGATCGAGGAAATGCAGTTCAATAATCACAGATGAAACTCTTCACAAGAACAGAGAAGGCAAGGGGTCCTTAAAAATAAGGGGTAAGCAATGGTCATGAAATATCCTTGGCAGACACTATTGAGGAAAAGCTACAAGTTATTTTGTGACTATAGTCAGAGTCAGAAGATTCCCAGTAAAGACTACAGCCTGTTGGAAACGAAGGAGACAATCTATGCATGGAGCCAGAGGAAGTAGGTGAGGTCTTCAATGAATACTTCCCATCTGTAATCACACAGGAGAAAGGCATTGTATCCGGGGATTTCCGTTGAGATGGTGAGGTTCGAGAATATGTTAAGATCAATATGGAGGAGGTATTAAATGTTTTCACAGGCATAAAGGTGGAGAAATCCCCAGAGCCCAATGAAATGTATCCCAGGCTGTTATGGGAGGGAAGGAAGGATATTGCTGAGGCCCTGCTGAATACATTTAATACTTTCCTAACCACAGGTGAAGTGCTGAATGACTGGAGGATAGCTAATGTGGTTCCTTTGTTCAAGAAAGGCAGCAGGAATAGGCTAGGTAATTACACAGCAGATAGTCTGACAGCAGGGGGAGGGAAATTATTGGAAACAATTCTGATGGACAGAATGAATCAATAATTTGAAAGGCAGGAAACAATTAGTGATAGTCAGCACGGATTTGGTAAAGGAAGATCCTGTCTGATGAATTCAGCTGAGTTTTCTTTTAAATCACGAATAAAAGTATTGATGAGGGCAGTGCAGATGATGTGGATTCTTTAGGGTTCACTATGGCCTTTGACAAGGTCCCACATGGAAGGCTGGTCCAACAGAACAATGCGATTCAAGGCAAGTTGGCATATTGGATCCACAATTTTTGGAGGGTTGGTTTTGTGTTTGAAATTCTTTCACCAGTGGGTGTGTCACATGGAACTGTGCAGGAACCATAGCTGTTTATTATGTACATTAATACCTTGGATGTGAAAGCAGAAGGTATAATTATCAGGTTTGCAGATGACATGATAGCTAAGGGTGTTCTCCACAGTGAGGGGGGTGGTCTCAGTATACAGTCTGAAGGTTGAGGCTAGAACAGAATTTCAAGAGAGTCATTTAAATAGATCAGACAGGCAAGAGCACAGCAGGCAATAAGGGAAAACTGATCAATTAAACTACTTTATTTTAACGTAACAGGCCCAACAGGTAAGGCAGATGAACTTGGTGCATGGATATGGGACTGGGACGCCATAGGTATGACAGAAACACAGCTGAGGGAGGGACAGGGCTGACAGTTCAATGTTCCAGGAAACAGATTCAACGGGATGGAGAACACAGGAGGTGAGAGAGGAGGGGGAGTGGAGTTTTTGATCAGTGAAGCATCACTGAAGCACTTAGAGAGATATTCCTGGGAATCGCCCAGTGATGCTGTAATGGTGGAAATGAGAAATGAGAATTGGTCATTACTTTGATATGACTGCACTACAGGCCCTCACTAGTCAGCGGTAAAAGGAGTAGCAAATATCTCGGGAGATCTCAGACATCTGTAAGAATGATAGAGGAGTAATGGTCGGGGATTTTAACTTTCCAAACTTAGACTGGGCCGGCCAGAGTGTTCAGAGCTTGGATGGGAGGGATTTGTTAGGCGTGTCCTGGAAAACCGTCCCAGTCAGAATATAAATGATCGGACTACAGGAAGGGGTAAAAACTGACCTCCCTTTGGGAAACAAGGTAGGGAAAGGGACTGAGGTGTTCGTGGGGCAACACTTTGGAAAGTCAGCACAATCGTATGAGTTTGAAAATAGCGATGGAAAAGATCATGGCTTTTCCACAAGTAAAAGATCAAAACGAGCCTTCCCTGAATCTAGAAGCTATGAGTGAAGAGTTTTAACAATTGATTGTCGAGGCTATTTGCAGGTATAGGGATGTCAGGCAGATGGGAAGCTTTCAAAAGAGAGATAAAATGAGAGTTCAGGACTAGCATATTCCTATTAGTTTGAATGACAATGCTGACACAAGTAAGAAACACTGGATGGCTGGGGGTATTGAGGTTCTGTTCAACAAATAGAAGACACATATAACCAGCTAGATTAATTACTCCACCTACAATGTTCTTCATTGTAGGTGGAGTAATTCACTTCACAGGGAAATCAAGAGGGCCCAAAGTGGACCACAAAACGTGTTGGCAGATCAGGCTGAGGAAAGTCCAGAGATTCTCCAAATATATTAACAGCAGAAGAGTAACTGGGGCAGAATATGGCTCCATGAAGACGAATGAGTTGAACCAGAGGAGATAGGCGAGATCCTGAACAAAAACTTCACGTTTGAACTTACTATGGAGGAAGACTGGGGAGGTCCGGGGAAAAAAAAAACAGTCATGACTTCCATGAGGTTCTGAAGGTTCTAAAATGCATATAAGATGGATAAATCCTTGGGAACTAATCAAGTATATCCCAGGATATTGTGGGAAGCTCATGAAGAAGGTGTGGCGTCCCATAAAGAGATTTTTCTATCACTGACAGCCATGGGTGATGAGCTGGAAGCCTGGACGGTGTCTAATGTTGTGCCAGTGTTTAGGAAAGGCTGCGAGGGAAAGCCAGGGACATCAACACCAATTAGTTTGGTGTCAGTGGTGCATACATTGTTGGAAACGATTCCGCGGGAAAGGAGTTACATTTGCAAAGGCAAGGATTGATTAGGGATAGCCAGCACAGCTTTGGAGTACTGCGTAGAATTCTGACCATTCTGATCGAGGAAGCATTTCCTAAAACTGGAAATGGAGCAAACATTGGCAAAGTTGTTACTGATACTGGAGCGTTTGACACAATCGGAGAAGCTGGATAAGTTGGAATGTAACATGGGGAGGATGTGATAGCTTTAGCAGATAAGGTTAAGGAGAATGCAAATAATTGTCTACAGCACACAAGTACAAAGAAAACAACCGGAGAGACAATAAGGCACCTTAAAGATCAGTGAGGCCATCCAAGTGTAGAATCACAGGAGATGGGCGAGACCCTAAATGAACATTTCATGTCAGAACGCACTGTGGACAAAAACTAGGAATCAAAGGGAAAGAAACAGTGATGGCTTGTAACGAGTCCCCGTTACAAAAGACGTGGTGCTGGAGGTCTTAGAACACAAAGGTAGAGAAATCCCTAGATCCTGGTGTATCCCAGAAAATTGTGACAAAGTTTGGCAGGGACCCAAACAGCGATATTTGTGTCATTGTCTTTCGCATTTCCATTGGGTGTAGGTGGCTGAGGGGTGACCTTATAAAGGTTTAGAAAATCACGAAGGTGCAGGTAAGTTGATTAGCCAACGTCTTTACCCCAGTGTAGTCGGGTTCATAATTAGGTGGGATTGAACTGCAAAAGGAAAAGGTGTTAGCAATTCTGGAAAGTGCGAAATTAGGAAAGTCCCATGCGCTGGATAGGATTGATCCTTGGATTCGCTGGTAAGCCAGGAAGGAGATTGCCGAAACTTTGGCTTTGATCTTTTTGACGTCATTGTCTACAGGAATAGTGCCAGAAGGCTGGAAGATAGCAAATGTTGTCCCCTTGTCTAAGAAGGGAAGTAGAGATAATCCTGGGTAATTATAGACCTGTGAGCCATACTTCGATTCTGGGTAAAGTGTTGGAAAGGCTTGTAAAAGAGGCTAGCATTTATAATCATCTGGAGATGAATACGTTGATGAGGGATAGTAAGCATGGTTTTGTGAAGGGTAGATCACGCCTCACAAACCTTACTGACGTATTCGAGAAGGTGACCAAACAGATGGATGTGGGTAAAGCAGATGTTGGTAGTGCAGATGAACAGAGAGATCACTGTGTCCAGGTACATGGATCGTTGAAAGTTGCCACCCAGGTTGATAGAGTTGTTAACAAGACATTCAGCGTGTGAGATTTTATTGGTACAGGGATTGAGTTTCGGAACTATGAGATAATGCTGCAGTTGTACAAAACTCTGGTGCAGCCGCATTTGGAGTGTTGCCTATGGTTCAGATCACCGCATTACAGGAAGAATGTGAAAGATTTGGAAAGGGTTCAGAGGAGACTTACTAAGATTTTACCGAGTCTGGAGTGAAGGTCTTATGAGGAAGGCTGAGGGACTTGAATCTGTTTCTGTTTGCGAGAAGACGTTTGAGGCCAATTAATTGAGACATATAAGATAGACAGAGAGTTAGATGGGTTGGACAGTGAGAGACTTTTCCCTTGGATTGCAATGCCGAGAACGAGGGCAGACAGCTTTAAATTCAGGTAGATACTAATATTAATAAATAGATATGGGGCAGATGCCAGAGGTAGGTTCTTTACTCAGAATAGTCGGGGCATGGAATGCAATGCCTGCAACAGTAGTGGACTCTCCAACTTTAAGGGCATTTACACGGTCATTGGATAGGTATATGGACGAGAATGGACTAGTGTTAGCTACTTGGGCTTC
>NC_057716.1:113099890-113149480 GCF_004010195.1 Chiloscyllium plagiosum
TCTAGATTTTCCTGAACAGTGACGTTTTCGCACCCAATCTCATTTCCCCAAAAACAAGCTTTTCCCTCTCACTAAAACTTCATTCGCCATTCTTTCCCCTCCTTCCTGCTCTTTCCTTGCACTCCTACTTCCCTTGCACTACCCCTTCTGCTGCTACATACTCTTCCTCTGATGATTTCCCTTCACACCCTTCTTCTGCGGCTCACACTGCAAGTTACACCAATTACCCAGGTACTCCCACTTCCTTTGGCCATTCCTTTCCCTTTTTGCTTTCCAACTGGGATGGTGGAAGTTTGTGACTTCTGTGCTGCTATTGGTCATCAGTGAATGCTGAGACTGTGATGATAAATGTCCAATAGGAACAGATAACAGTGTGTGTCTGTCACTGATTGTTGCACTGTGAACAGGGTAGTATTGTTCCCCATGGTACAGAGTGGAGTGTCTTTCTGTGTCTCTGTCACAGCGCTTAACCAATGAGCCTCACCACAGATAGGACAAACCTCTCCTCAGAATCAAAAGTTCATGCATCAGTTTTCGTTCAAACATTGTGAGCAGAGTGAGCACATTGTTCAAACAAGCCATGTTCGATCCTTTTGCTCTTTATTATTTTAACTGATTTTCCAAAGTCATTTGAGTGAGATCAGAGTAACTACCCTTTTATTAAGGTAATATTTGGCTCATGTGGCATCAGGGACCCTGAGTAATCTGTGCTATAGAACATAGAACATTACGGTGCAATACAGGACCTTCAGCCCTCGATGTTGCGCCGCCCTGTCATACCAATCTGAAGCCCATCTAACCTACACTATTTTGTGTACGTCCATATGCTTGTCCAATGACGACTTAAATGTACTTAAAGTTGGCGAACGTACTACCGTTGCAGGCAAAGAATTCCATACCATTGCTACACTCTGAGTAAAGAAACTACCTCTGACATCTGTCCTATATCTATCACCCCTAAATTTAAAGCTATGCTTTCTCGTACTCGCCATCACCATACTTCGATAAAAGCTCTCCATGTCCACCCTATCTAACCCTCTGATTATCTTATATGTCTCTATTAAGTCACCTCTCAACCTTCTCTCCAACGAAAACAGCCTCAAGTCCATCAGCCTTTTCTCGTAAGACCTTCCCTCCATACCAGGCAACATCCTAGTAAATCTCCTCTGCATCCTTTCCAAAGCTTCCACGTCCTTCTTATAATGCAGTGAACAGAACTGTACACAATATTCCAAGTGCGGCCGCACCTGAGTTTTGTATAGCTGTAGCATAACCTCATGGTTCCAGAACTCGATCCCTCTATTAATAAAAGTTAAAATACTGTATACTTTCTTAACAGCCCTGTCAACTTGGGTGGTAACTTTCAAGATCTCTCTGCTCATCTATACTCCCAAGTACTTTGCATTCCGGTTACTCCGACCAAAGTGAATCACCTCACACTTGTCCGCATGAAACTCCATTTGCCACCTCTCAGCCCAGCTCTGCAGCTTATCTATGTCTCTCTGTAACCTACAAAATCCTTCGTCACTATCCACAACTCCTCTGACCTTAGTGCCATCTGCAAATTTACTAACACACACCTCTACGACCTTATCCAGGTCGTTTATAAAAATGGCGAACTGCAGTGGACCCAAATCGACCCTTGCAGTTCACCACTAGTAACTGGACTCCAGCATGAACATTTCCCATCAACCACCACCTTCAGTCTTCTTTCAGCAGCCAATTACTGATCCAAACTGTTATATCTCCCATAATCCAATTCCATCGCATTTGGTACAATAGCCTACTGTGGGGAACCTAATCGAACGCATTGCTGAAATCCATATACACCACATCAACCGGTTTACTCTCGTCTATCTGTTTGGTCACCTTCTCAAAGAACTCAATAAGGTTTTTGAAGCACGACCTATCATTCACAAAACCGTGCTGACTATCTCTAATCAAATTATTCTTTTCTAGATTATTATAAATCCTATCTCTTACAACCTTTTTCAACACTTTACAGACAACTGAAGTAAGGCTCACTAGTCTGTAAGTACCAGAGTTACCTCTACTCCTCTTATTGAACAGGGGAACCACATTTGCTATCCTCCAGTCTTCTGGCACTATTCCTGTAGACAATGACGATTTAAAGATCTATGCCAAAGGCTCGCAAACTCCTCCCTGGATTCCCAGAGGATCCTAGGAAAATCCCATCCCTTCCAGCGGACTTATCTATTTTCATAATCTGCAGATTTCTAGTGCCCCTTCCTTGTGAACCTCAATCTCACCTAGTCTCGTAGCCTATGTCTCAGTATTCTCCTCGACAACACTGTCATTTTCTAGAATGAATACTGCCGAAAAATATTCATTTAGTGCTTCCCCTAATCTCCTCTGACTCCACACACAACTTTCCACTACTATTCTTGATTGGCCCTCATTTTACTCTCGTCGTTCTTTTATTCCTTAAATACCTGTCGAAAGCTTTTGAGTTTACCCTGATCTTATCCGCCAAAAACTTCTCGTGTCTCCTCCTGGCTCTTCTTAGCTCTGTCTCTAGGTCTTTCCTGCCTACCTTGTCACCCTCAAGCGCCCTAACTGAGCCTTCACATTTCATCCTAACATAAGCCTTCTTCTTCCTCTAGACCAGAGATTCCAGTTTCTACATAAACCACGGCTCCCGCGCTCTACAGCTTCCACCCTGCCTGACAGGTGCATACTTATCTCGGACACTCAGGAGCTGTTCCTTGAATAAGTTCCACATTTCTAATGTGTCCATTCTCTGCACTTTCCTTCTCCATCCTATGCTTCCGAAATCTTGCCTAATCGCATCGTAATTGCCTTTGCCCCTGCTGTAACTCTTGCCCAGTGGTATATACCTATCCCTTTCTATCACCAAAGTAAACATAATAGAATTGTGATCGCTATCACCAAAGTGCTCACCTACTTATAAGTCTAACACCTGGCCGGGCTCAATATCCAGTACCAAATCTAATGCGGCTTTGCTCCTTGTTGACCTGTCTACATACTGTGTCAGGAAGCTCTGTTGCAGACACTGGACAGAAACTGACCCATCTATAGTATTTGCACTGTACTGTTCCCAGTCAATATTTGGAAAGTTGAAGTCCCCCGTGACAACTACCCTGTCTCTCCCAATCCCATCGAGAATCATCTTTGCTATCCTATCCTCTACATCTCTGGAACTATTCGGAGGCCTACAGAACACTCAAACAGAGTGGCCGCTCCTTTCCTATTTCTAACTTCAGCCCATACTACCACAGCTGACGAGTCCCCAAGCAACCTTTCTGCAACTGTAATGCTGTCCTTGACCAACAATGCCCCACCTCCCACTCTTTTACCATCTTCTCTGTTCTTACTGAAACATCAAAATCCTGGAACCTGCAACAACCATTCCTGTCTCTGCTCTATCCATGTCTCCGAAATGGCCACAACATCGAAGTCCCAGGTACCAACCAATGCTGCAAGTTCATCCACTTTATTCCAGATGCTCCTGGCGTTTAAGTAGACGCACTTTAAACCAACTTCTTGCTTGCCGGTGCCATCTTGCGTTCCTAAAACTTGATTTTGGACCTTCCCCCTCGCAATCTTTTCTATACTCGAACTACAATTTTTGTTTCCATCCCCCTGCTGGATTAGTTGAAACCCACCCCAATAGCCTTAGCGAATTTCTCCCCCAGGATATTGGTGCCCCTCAGGTTTAGGTGATGACCATCCTGCTTCTAGAGGTCCCACCTACCCCAGAAAAAGCCCCAATTATCCAAGAATCCAAACCCTCCCTCCTGCACCATCCCTGTAACCACGTGTTCAATTCCTCTGTCTTCCTATTCCTCACCTCACTAGTACGTGGCACGGGCAACAAACCAGAGACAACAACTCTGTTCGTCCTAGCTCGAAGCTTCCATCCTAGCTCCCTGAATTTCTGCCTTAAATCCCCATCTCTCTTCTTACCTATGTCATTGGTATCTATGTGAACCACGACTTGGGGCTTCTCCCCCTCCCCCTTAAACATATCAAAAACACGATCAGAGAAAACACGAACCCAGACACCTGGATGACAACACACCAACCGTGAGTCTCTTTCGTCCCCACAGAACCTCACATCTGTCCCCCTAACTATGGAGTCCCCAATGACGACTGCTATGCTCCTCTTCTCGTTTTCTTTCTGAGTAGCAGGGACAGATTCTGTGCCAGAGCCATGTGCGCCACTGCTTTCCCCTGGTAAGTCGTTCCCCACCCCCAACAGTATCCAAAACGGCATACTTATTGTTGAGGGGAATGGCCACAGGGGATCCTTGCACTGCCTGCCAGTTCCCTTTCCATCCCCTGAACGTAACCCATCTGCCTTTTCCTTGTACCTGAGGAGTGACTACCTCCCTGTAACCCCTCAATAACCCCCCTCTGCCTCCCGAATGATCCGAAGTTCATTTCGCTCTAGCTCCATTTCCCTAACGCGGTTTTCGAGGAGCTGGAGTTGGGTGCACTTCCCGCAGATGAAGTCAGCAGGGACACTAGTAGTGGCACTTACCTCGAACATTTTGCAGGAGGAACATTCAACTGCCCTCACCTCCATTCCAACTATTCTAAATTCCCAAAGAAACTGTTGAAAAATAAGGAATAAAAAAATAAACTTGTTACCTTAACAAGCTGGCGCACAGAACCTTTTTTTGGTTAGAGGAGGAGGATTGGTGGGAGACACTACCCGAGTAGTGTGCCGGGTAACGCAACCACACAAATATATGACTTCCCAGAAGTCCTTCGCTCTTCCCACTTCCCAAGGAGACACGGGGAGAATGTGGGTGGCATGGTGGCACAGTGGTTAGCACTGCTGCTTCACAGCGCCTGAGACCCGGGTTCAATTCCCACCTCAGGCGACTGACTGTGTGGAGTTTGCACATTCTCTGCGTTTCCTCCGGATGCTCTCCCCGTGTTTGCGTGGGTTTCCTCCGGGTGCTCCGGTTTCCTCTGACAGTCCAAAAGATGTGCAGGTCAGGTGAATTGGCCATGCTAAAGTGTCCGTAGTGTTAGGTAAGGGGTAAATGTCGGGATATGTGTGGTTTGCGCTTCGGCGGGTCGGTGTGGACTTGTTGGGCCGAAGGGCCTATTTCCACACTGTAAAGTAATCTAATCTAATCTTATCTTCCCTCATACCACTCAGCAAATGGAGGCCTGACTCCTGAGGTAAGTCCCTTTTTATCCTGGAAAACCCACCATTCCCGGCAGCCCTCGCTTCTCCACTTCTTCCCTGCTCGCCGCTCTGTTCAATGGGTAACGAAGGTAATTCTGTCCTGGCAATTTCCTCACTGGACATCCAGTCCCTATACACCTCCATCCACCATCACGAAGGCCTTTACCCCCAATCAACCAGTACCGTTCCACTGACACCCTCCTTCGATTGACTGAACTGGTCCTCACTCTGAACAAATTCTCGTTCCAAACTTCCCACTTCCTCCAAGCCAAAGGAGTAGCCATGGGCACTCCCATTGTCCCCAGCTATGTCTGCCTCTTAATCGGATATGTGTAACAGTCCATCTTTCTCAGCGACACTGGCACCACCACACCACCTTTTCCTCCGCTACATCAATGACTGTATCGGCGCTACCTTGTGCTCAGACGAGGAGATTGAACAGTTCATCCACTTTACTCACAGTTTCCACCCCGAACTCAAGTTCACGTGGACCGTCTCAGACTCCTCCATCCCCTTCCGAGACCTCTCCATTTCTATCTCGAGTGACCGGCTCAACACGGACATTTACTATAAACTGACTGACTCCCACAGCTACCTAGATTACACCTCCTCCCACCCTGCCCCCTGCATAAACGCCATCCTATATTCCCAATTCCTTTGCCTTTGCTGCATCTCCTCCCAGAAGGACCAATTCCAATACCGAACAACCCAGATGGCATCCTTCTCAAAGACCGCAATTTCCCCTCAGAACTGGTTAACGATGCACTCCACCACATCTCCTCCACTTCCCGCAACTCCACCCATGAACGCCGCCCCTCCAATCGCCACCAAAACAGAACCCCACTGGTACTCACCTACCACCCCACCAAACTCCAGACACATCATATCATCCTTCGTCATTTCTGCCATCTCCAAACAGACACCACCACCAAGGATATATTTCCCTCCCCTCCCTTATCAGTGTTCTGGAAAGACCACACCCTCCGCGACTCCCTCGTCAGGTCCACACCCCCCACCAACCCAACCTCCACTCCCGGCACCTTCCCCTGCAACCGCAAGAAATGCAAAACTTGCGCCAACACCTCTCCCCTCACTTCCCTCCAACGCACCAAGGAATCCTTCCATATCCGTCAGAAATTCACCTGCACCTCCACACACATCATTTTCTGCATAAGCTGCACCTGATGTGGCCTCCTCTACATTGGGGAGACAGGCCGCCTATTTGCAGAACGTTTCAGAGAACACTCTGGGACACCCGCACCAACCAACCCAAATGCCCCGTGGTGAACACTTTAACTCATCCTCCCACTCCACCAAGGACATGCAGGTCCTTGGCCTCCTCCATCGCCAGACCATGACAACACAACGACTGGAGGAAGAGCGCCTCATCTTCCGCCTAGGAACCCTCCAACCACACGGGATTAATGTAGATTTCTCCAGCTTCCTCATTTCCCCTCGCCCCAACAATATCTCAGTCCCAACCCTCGGACTCAGCACCACCTTCTTGACCTACAATCTCCTACCCGACCTCTCCACCCACAGCCCTCTCCGGCCTATCACCCTTACCTTAACCTCCTTCCACCTATCTCATTTCCAACGCTCCTCCCCAAGCCCCCCTTCCTACCTTTTATCTTAGCCTGCTTGGCACATCTTCCTCATTCCTAAAGAAGGGCTTATGCCCGAAACGTCGATTCTCCTGCTCCTTTGATACTGCCTGACCTGCTACGCTTTTCCACCAACACATTTTTCAGCTCTGATCTCCAGAATCTGCAGTCCTCACTTACTCTTAATTTCCTCACTGAACAATGACACCTTTCACAGAGCCATTGGAAATGACAAATAAACTCTGCCCTTGCTAGTACCTTCCAAAACCATGGAAAAACCTGTCCTGTTAATAACATCAAGATATATTATGTTTTTACAGTTTGGTCAAAAGTCTCAGAAAAGTAAGACCTTGCTGTTTGTGTGTCACCCCAAAGATATCAGGACGTTACAATAAGATTACGATACTGATTATTTTCAATCAGTTACTTTCTGAGGACTGATCGTGCAATGTCAGTGCCACTGAGATCAACATTTTCTCTGTCCAGCAGCATCGTCTCTCATTGGCTCAATGCTGTACCACTCCACAATTCAATTTTATTCTCTGGCTCATTCGCCGTGCTCACCAGATGAACTAGACCCCCTATTTGCAGCAACGTAGAAATGCCCTTGACCGTCTGGAGCCCTCCTATCCTCCCATACCCTGACCTCTGACTCCAATCCCTCCCCCAACCCCACGGCCTGCTGTATATTCACCATCCCTCCTGAATTTCCACTCTGCTACTACATGTTCTGAACTTAGCAAAGATCTGAACTTTACCTCTCTGTGCCCCTACCGTAATGAATTTCGGGCACAACATAATGTTGAACTCTATATCTGCTGTCTTCGCCTCAGTGCCCATTTCTTTGGGAAAGACTCCTCTCCTTGTCACATAGATCCCGTTACCCAGCTCCAACACTCTCGCTCCACCTGGACCCCTCACTCTTTTCTTTTATCTGAACTCCATCTCTTCATTCAGAACTCTCGACGTGACATTGGTTGTCTTAATTTCTCTTCATCTATCTCACCCAATCTAACGTTACACCCTCTGAACAGAATTCACTCCGTGTGCTTCGATTCACACCTGACTGTGTTATTCAGCCTATACTGATAAGGGTGGTGCTGCTCTAGTATTGTGGACTGACCTCTGCATTGCAGAGACTGAGCGTCCGCTCTCAGATACCTCCTCCTATCTCCCCCTCGACCATGACCCCACCATGGAACATCAGGCCATTGTCTCAACTACGACAATGCAGTATACTGCATTGCTTCTGGTGATGCCAAATTCAACAAGGAAGCCTGCAAAATGTTGGAGGGAAGTGAGGGGAGAGGTGTGGACGCAAGTTATGCATTTCTTACCGTTGCAGGGGAAAGTGCCGGGAGTGGAGGTTGGGTTGGTGGGGGGTGTGGACCTGACGAGGGAGTCGCAGAGGGAGTGGTCTTTCCGGAACGCTGATAGAGGTGGGGAGGGAAATACCCCTTGGCGGTGGGGTCTGTTTGGAGGTGGCGGAAATGACGAAGGATGATACGATGTATCTGGAGTTTGGTGGGGTGGTAGGTGAGCACCAGTAGGGTTCTGTCCTGGTGGCGATTGGATGTGCGGGGTTCAAGGGTGGGGGAGCGAGAAGCGGAGGAGATGCGGTGGAGAGCGTCGTCAATCACATCTGAGGGGAAATTGCGGTCTTTGAAGAAGGATGCCATCTGGGTTGTTCGGTATTGGAATTTGGTCCTCCTGGGAGCTGATGCGGCGAAGGAGAACGAATTGGGAATATGGGATGGCGTTTTTACAGGGGGCAGGGTGGGAGGAGGTGTAATGTAGGTAGCTGTGGGAGTCAGTCAGTTTATAGTAAACATCCGTGTTGAGTCGATCGTCCGAGATAGAAATGGAGAGATCTCGGAAGGGGAGGGAGGAGTCTGAGACGGTCCAGGTAAATTTGAGTTCGGGGTGGAAAGTGTTAGTAAAGTGGATGAACTGTTCAATCTCCTCGTGTGAGCACGAGGTAGCGCCGATTCAGTCATCGGTGTAGCGGAGGAAAAGGTGGTGGGGGGTGCCAGTGTAGCTGCGGAAGATGGACTGTTCCACAGGCTGCCTACTTGCGGACATTTGGGAGTCAGGCCGCCTACTTGTGGAACATTTCAGAGAACACGTCTGGGACACCCGCACCAACCAACCCAACCGCCCAGTGGCTGAACAGTTTAACTCCCCCTCCCACTCCTCCAAGGACATGCAGGTACTTGGCCTCCTCCATCGCCAGACTATGGCAACACGGCGCCTGGAGGAAGAGCGCCTCATCTTCTGCCTAGGAACCCTCCAACACAAGGGATGAATGCACATTTCTCCAACTTTCTCATTTCCCCTCCTCCCATCTTTTCTCAGTCCCAACCCTCAGACTCAGCACCGCCTTCCTGACCTGCAAACATCTTCCCGACCTCTCTGCCCCCACCCCCTCTCCGGCCTCTCACCTTAACCTCCTTCCACCTATCGTATTCCCAATGCCCCTCCCCCAAGTCTCTCCTCCCTACCTTTTATCTTAGCCTGCTTGGCACACCCTCCTCATTCCTGTAGAATGGCTTATGCCCGAAACGTCAATTCTCCTTCGCATTTGATGCTGCCTGACCGGCTGCTCTTTTCCCAGCAACACATTTTTAAGCTCTGATCTCCAGCATCTGCAGTCCTCACTTTCTCCCTGTATTAAGATGTTTGCTAATTTATATAAATAAATCACTGAATCGTATTCTGTATGAAAGTTCCAAAGTTGCCTTATTAGAGCTGTGAGAGGAACATCCAGGTAAGTCAATACAGTCCATACTGTCTATGTTCAGGGCAACTGTGCCCAGTGACAGTCTGTTCGCTCGCGTTTGCTCCCGTGGACGAGAGAACAGCACACTAATAACACCCTGATAGTGCTTATTTTGGGGGTTGGGGGCGTGATTTGGGGAAAGATGGTGACAGTATTGAAAACGAACAACAGAGCAGACTACTCCAGCCTATGAAAAGAAAGCAATCATCATTCTCCCTTACAACTGACTTCACTCGAGCAATTAGTGATGGGAGATGTGACCAATGGCCAGTAATGTCAACATGCAGTCCAGACCAGTTATATTGTGAACTGAATGTGCTGTATTGAAAGCTAGAATTATTTATTCCGTGACTGTGATTGATGTCAGTCTCCATGCATTGTAACTGTGTCACTGAAGGATTTCCCTCTCCTATTGGTGAGGAGCTTCACTCAGTGCGCAATCCCACTGTTGTAGCAGATGCATCAGCTCCAACAGTAACAGAGATCATCATCTGCACAGACAGGGAGAGTACAGATCTGAACCTGAGAATAATGGACTGGAGCACTACAACGATTGATAGGAGTTTTTCTTGGATCTCATCACGATTTCCCCCTATTGGGAATTTCTAACATATCGGATATTAGCTGTGCTGATGATTATTCGGGCGGGGTGGCGGGGATAGGGGTGCTACTATCGTATCCTCGTTATTATTGGTGTTCTCTATCTTTGTCCATTCATTAATCTCATAAATCATTGTGAAAATCGTTGTAATTTCTGTTATCTTTATTTATCAAAGGAAGGAACTATTGCCTTCAGTTTAAATTGCAGTCTCTGTTCATCATCCATGAATTGCAGACCACTCCCTCACAATCATCTGAGAACAAAACTGTTCACAACCTCGAGATCCGTTTTTGCTCTGAACTGATTTGTGTCTCGTATTCTGTCTGCCACCAAACCTGTCCACTACGAGCTCATGATTATCCCCAATCGTCATCTCTGCGTCAGTGCTGTTGCTGAGTAAATCATTGTCTGCACCACGGTAAAATTCAAGCATTATAGTTCAACCTCTCTTCTGGCCAGTTTTCCAGTTACAAATATTTCACTCACAAAGTTGTTCTTGTCTCTAACGTTATTTCATAGTTAGGACAATGTATCAGAGTAGGAATGTCGCTGGATGAGTTATTCATAAGCAAAGCTTATTGAACAAAAGGCATTGTTTCAAGAGCTACCACAGCTGATGGCAGAACTTAAATAAAAATACTAAGAATTGGAAACAAAAGAGAATTTCCTGAAAAACAACCATGAAACCAACATGTTGACTAAAAATCTACCTTTTCACTGATGTCCTCCAGTAAAGAAATCTAACGTTATTGCAAGGTCTGAGTTAATGTGACTTCAGACCCATAACAATGTGCTTGACTTTATATTGGCTTGTGGAATGGCCTCAGAGTCAGGGCAATTAGTGATGGTCAACAAATGCTATCCTTGGCAGAGATGCCACCATCCCATGAAATAATAAAATTTATGGTTAAATGAAATAAAGAAAGATGCTGGAGATCTGAAATAAGAAACAAAAAGGCTCGCAAAAAGACAGAAAGTGCTGGGGTACCTTTCAGAACTGAAAGCAGCTGGAAAATCGTGTGGTTAATGCTGGTGACAGGGAAGTCTGCTTTGAAGGGGAGGAGGAGTGAGTTGAATCGATAGAGAAAGAGAGAGATAGGAAAAGAATAAACAAGGGGCATGTTGATCAGCTGGGATGGAAATCAAATGCAAGGTTCACCTCATTTATTTATTGCCTTTTCCCATCTCCCTGAATGTCATGCCAATGTAGGTACAGGTATCTGACGTTTTTCAAAACTTCACTATACGGCACTTCACTTCCGCAAATGACCTACATTAGTAACTGATGATTTTCACTGATTTTCACTGTTACCAAGAAAGGCGAGTTTTTTCCCCATATAAACTAATGATACTTCACTTTACGCCATTTTGGCTGACAGAAGATTTTGTAGGAACACTCTACTTTCAGATTGTGAGGGAAACCTGTATATGTCTAACACCATGATTAAAGTTAAAAATCACACAACACCAGGTTATTGGGGTGTTGTGTGATTTTTAACTTTGTACTCCCCAAATCATGACCATGATTAAAGTGAGTTGTTTCCCATGTCTGCCTTCTCTGAGCGTGGTCAATTTCTTATACTCATTAATGGGATATGGGTATCACTGGCTGGGCCAGCAGTATTCCACTTTCCTAGTTGTCCCTGAGAAGACCTTGAGCCACTGCAGTTTACGTGCTTGATCTGAATTGATCTGATTTATTTTAGTCCCATGTACAGTAGAAGGGTTTGTTTTGCGAGTAGTGCAGGCACATGATAATAAACAAGAAAACATAGATCATAGGGTACTTAGACTGAGTGAGGTATACAAGGTTACAGCTGCACAGCTGGCGTGCAAAACAAGACCGACGTTAGCACGTTTGATATTATTTGAAGTTAGAGAGGTAGATTCATTAGTATAATAACACAACAGAAGAAGGTGTTCCTGAACTTGATGGTGCAAGTTTTCCAGACTCTGCAACTTCTGCCTGACTGAAGAGTTTGCAGGAGATTATTATCGGTGGGATAGATCTTTGATGTTGCCAGGCTGACTGCGACAATGAGAAGTATAACTGGAGTCCATGGATGGGATGTTGGCTTCCGTGATGATCTGGGCTGTGCACACAACTTTCTGTAGTTTCTTATAGTCCTGGGCAGAGCAGTTGCCATGTCAGACTATTATGCACTCGAATAGAATGCTTTCAGTTGCCAGTATCCGTCGCAAATTCACCTGCACTTCCACACACATCATTTACTGTATCCGCTGCACGCGATGTGGTCTCCTCTACATTGGGGAGACAGGTCACCTACTTGCAGAACGTTTCAGGGAACACGTCTGGGACACCTGCACCAACCAACCCAACCGCCCGGTGGCGGAACACTTTAACTCCCCCTCCAACTCCACCAAGGACATGCAGGTCCTTGGCCTCCTCCATCGCCACACGACGCCTGGAGGAAGAACGCCTCATCTTCCGCCTAGGAACCCTCCAACCACACGGGATGAATGTAGATTTCTCCAGCTTCCTCATTTCCCCTCCCCCATCTTATCTCAGCCCCAACCCTCGGATTCAGCACCGCCCTCTTGACCTGCAATCTTCTTCCCGACATCTCCACCCCCACCCCTTCTCTGGTCTATCACCCTCACCCTCACCTCCTTCCACCTATCGTATTCGCAGCGACCCTCCCACAAATTTCCACCTTCCTACCTTTATCTCAGCCCGCTTGGCACACCAGCCTCATTCCTGAAGAAGGATTTATGTCTGAAACGTCGATTCTCCTGCACCTCGGATGTTGCCTTGCCTGCTGTGTTTTTTCAGCAACACATTTTTCATCTCTGGTATCCAGCATCTGCAGTCTTCACTTTCTCCTAGTATACGGAAAACTGGAAGACAGGCAGTTCCAAAGTAGTTATACGTAACAATTGTCTGTTAAATGGATATCCACGTTCTGTTTGCTGCTTTAACAACAATTGAAATTTAACCAATAAATGTAAATGATGTCGGCGTTACCTAAACTCAATTGAGTTTATTGTATTGCCAACATCGAACCAATGATCCATCACCTGCTTCAAATAAATAGCGATGCCATCACCATCACAACGAGGGAAATAGAGACAGGCACGAAGGGAAGGACAGAGAGGACACACCGAGAGAATCAAGAGGAGAGTCACTCAAAGAGATTAAGGAAACAAAACAAGGAAACGAACAGTCAAACAGGGAGAAGCAGAGAAAGTAAATTCAGGGATAGAAACATAAAACAGAGAAAATGAAAAAACAGAAATAGAGTGAGAGAAACAATGAGGGACAAGGGATATGGGGAGCTGGAATGGGGATCACACGGAGCTGGGGCAGGGGATCGGGAGAAGCTGCAGCTGAGGACCGCAGGGAGCTGGGAGTGAGAATCAGAGGGAGCTTCAGAGAGGGAGGTGAGGATTTATTTTCAAGTGCACCAAGGCAGTTAATATTTAGCAAGGATGTACAGAACAATCGATGTATAACATATCTGAGAGGCATTAGGTTACATTGCACAGCGCGTGTGCTAGCCAAGATCAACATGAACAAGATCAGCATTATCTGAGACTAGAGAGTCCATTCATCAGTCTGACAACAGCTGGGAAGAAGGTGTTCCTGAACTTGCTCCTGCGTGTGTTCAAGCGTCTGTATCGTCTAGCTGATGGAAGAGGTTGTAGGAGTTAATTACTGGGGTGTGATGCGTCTGTGGTAATGTTAAAACAAAGAACAAAGAAAATTGCAGCACAGGAAGAGGCCCTTCGGCCCTCGAAGCCTGTGCAGATCCAGATCCTCAGCCTAAACCTGTCGCCTATTTTCTGAGGGGCTGTACCCCTTTGCTCCCTGCCCATTCATGCTTCTGTCCAGAAAAAAAAAAATCTTAAGCGATGCTATCACACCCACCTCTACCACTTCCGCTGGCAAGGCATTCCAGGCACCCACGACCCTCTGTGTAAAGAACTTTCTATGCATATCTCCACTAAACCTTTCCCCCCTCAATTTGAACTCTTGAGCCTTGGTATTTCAATCCCCAACTCTGGGAAACAGCTTCTTAATATCCACCCTGTCTACACCTCTCATGATTTTGTAGAGTTCAATCAGGTCCTCTGTCAACCTTCGTCTTTCCAATGAAAATAATCATAGTCTAATAAAGCTCTCTTCTCGGATAGCGTCCTTCATACCAGACAATATCCTGATGAATGTCCTCTGCACCCTCTCCAAAGCATCCACATCTTTTTGGTAATGTGGTGACCAGAACCTGATGGAATATTCCAAATGAGGGTGAACCAAAGTCTTAAACAACCGTGACAAGATCTGCCAACTCTTTTACTCAATACCCCATCAAATGAAGGAAAGCATGCCATATGCCTTCCTGACTACTCCACTGACCTGCATTGCCACTTTCAGGGAACAATAGACCTGAACATCCGGATCTCTCTGCACATCAATTTTCCCCAGGGCGTTTACGCATATTGAATTTGATCTTCCAATATGCATCACGTCCCTTTTGAACGGATTGAACGTTATCTGCAATTTCTCTGCCCAACTCTCCAATCTATCTATATTCTGCTGTACTCTCTGATAGTCCCTTTCACTATCCCCTTCTCCATTAAACTTTATGTCATCTGCAACTTGCTAATCAGACGACCAATACTTTCCTCCAAATCATTTATTTGCATCATAAACAACAGTGGCCCCAGCACAGATCCCTGTGGAACACCACTGGTCACAATTCTCCATTTTAGAAACTCACTACCCCTACTGCTCTCTGTCTCCTGTTGCCCAGCCACTTCTTTATCCACGTAGCGAGTACACCTTGGAACCCATGCAATCTCATTTTCTCCATAACCCTAACATGGGAAATCTTATCAAACGCCTTGTTGAAGTAAATGTATATACCAACTACAGCTCTTCCCTCATCAATAGACATTGTCACTTTCTCAAAGAATTCTATGAAGTTGTTAAGACATTACCTTCCCCGCACAAGACCATATTGCCTATCACTGATAAGCCGATTTTCTTCCAAATGAGAATAGATCGTCTCCCTCAGTATCTTCTCCTGCAGCTTTCATACACCTGACGTCACGTTCTCCGCTCTATAATTAGCTGGAATATCCCTGCTACCCTTCCTAAACAAGGGAATTCGCTCTTCTCCAGTCCTCCCGGACCTCATCTGTGTTCAAGGATGCTATAAAGATATCTGTTAAGGCCCTAAATATTTCCTTCCTCACTTCCCTCAGCAATCTGGGATACATACTAGCAGCCATTCTGTGCAAAGAGCCGTGTTATTTGGGTTAATGGTTGGGAGGTTGGAGTCCTTGATGGTCTGGGCTGTGAACCCAATCCTTGTTGGTTTGTGACCGTCCTCAGCAAAGCAGTTGCCATACCAGGCCGTTATTCACCCGGACAGTACACTCTCAATGATGCATTTGTAGAAGTCGTGCATGCTAAATTTCCTGAGCCACGTGAGGAAGGAGAGGCATTGTTGAACCTACTTGAATATCAGTCCTATGTAGGAAGGCAGGAACGGTTGTCAGTTACCGTCACTCCAAGGAACTTGACGCTCGTTACTCTCTCAACCATCGATGTAAATGAGAGTGTGTTCCCCTCGTGTCTTTCAGAAGTCAAACATCATTTCCTTACTTTTGCCGAATTGAAGAGAGAAGTTATTGTCATTGCACCACACCACCAAAACTTCTAACTCCGTTCTATATTCTGACTCTTCGTTGATTCATATGTGTCCTGCTATGCTGGTGTAAGCAGCGATCTTGTAGCTGGCATTTGTTTGGACTTTGGAAAAACAGCCGTGGGTGCACAGGGAGTACGGTAGGAGGACGAGGCCACACCAGTTGGTGTACAAGGAGTACAGTGGGGAACTGAGCGCACAGCTGTGGGTGTACACTGAGTACAGTAGGCAGCTGAGGACACAACCGTTGGTGTACAGGGAGTACACTAGGGGGCTGAGGACACAGCCGTGGGTGTATGGGAAGTACAGTAGGGGCTGAGACACAGCCGTGGGTGTATGGGGAGTATAGTGGGAGGCTGAGGACATATCCTTATGGACGTCCAGTGTTGAGTGTTATTGTGGAGGATGCTCAGTTACCTATCTTCACTGATAGTGGTTTGTGGGTCAGAAAGTTGAGGTTCCATTTGCAGAGGGAGGAGATGGGACTATGGTCATTTAGTTTTTTGATCAGTCTGGAGAGGACATTGATGTCGAAGATGAAGCTATACTCAATGAGCAGCAGTCTGGTGGAGGCGTCTCTGTCGTCCAGATGTCCCAGGGATGAGTGCAGAATTCGGGATATGGCATCCATTTTGGAACCATTACATGAGTAAGCAATCTATTGGGGATATGGGCTGGCTGGGAGACTGGAGGTGGAGTGGGCCATAACCAGTCACTTGAATCACTTCATATTTATTGAGGTCAGAGCCACTGGGCGGTAATCATTAAGGAACGTTGCATGAGCTTTCTGGAAGCAGCCTGGGACTTCGGTTTTAGGAGGGGGAACTTGAAGATGTATGTAATGACCTCTGCCACTTGGTCCACACAGGATCTGAGTGCTCAGCCCGGACCACCGACCAGGCCCATCATTTTCCTTGACTTGACTCACAGAAAGATGATCATGCCTGCAGCGGTGACAGCGCGCACTGGTACATCCCAGGCTGTCGGAGTAGGTTTCAGCCTGGCAGTCACACAGTCATTCATCATAGACATTCCCTCCCCCACCTCCCTCCGTCATCATCAATATGCAATGACATAGGTTGGTGTGAGCACCACACAGTTAGTGACGAGATAGAGTGACATCAATAGACTGGGATTGTGCTCTATCAAATCCTGTGTCACCATAATGGGGTAATTTGACAACAAAAGGGGGGAAGCGTGTGCTCCTACTGAGTGTCAGTGGCGCAGGGAGGGAAGATTTTACAGCTATATTTCCAATCAATCGACTACATTAACCCGAATGGAGTCAACACCTGGAATGTTGTCCTTTGTAGATGGTGAACAGTCCTTCGGGAGTCACGAAATGTCTCATACAAGAACCACCTGGACAAAGGACCTGAGGGAATGTTTGCTAGGTCTGCAGAAGATACAATGATGGTTGGATGGGCAGGTGATATTGAGGAAGTGGGGAGGCTGCGATAAAACTGGACAGTTTAGGACTGTGGGAAAACACATGGCTGATGGTACACAATATGGGAACGTGTGAGTTTATGCACTTTGGTAGGTGGAATGGAGGCAGACACTATGTTCTAATATGATCCATTAAATCTGAAGCACACAAGGATTTCGAAGCACTTGTCCTATCTTATGATTATTGTGCAGGTGCAGTTGGCAGTTAGGAAAGCAAATGCAATGTTAGCATTCATTTCAAGAGAGCTAGAATACAAGAGAGGAGACATACTGCTGAGAATGTAATGGGCTGTGTTGGAGGTGATCCATCCTGGGGATGACACCTTGTTATACGGGTAGCAGTTGAGGACTCTGTGTCGATGGATTTTCTAAGAATGAGAGGGCAGGAATCTGATTGAAACTGATCGATTACTCAAAGGTTGATACAGTCAGCGTGTAGAAGATATTTCTACTAGTCATAGAGACTATGACAAAATAGCACAATTTCAGAGTGAAGGGATGGGCTGAATGTCCTAAATCTATTGCTATATCTCATGCCCATCTGGTCATATTGTCTATTATTCAGGGCAGAATAGTAAGTCTCTGACCGGCTCTTGTAACCCTTGTATTTGTGAGTTGATTTGACTTCATGTTTTGGTCAATGGTAACCCCTCTGATATGGACGGTGGGAGGATTCAGTGTCGGATAGTAGTCCATTAAGATTTTGAATATGAGCTGCTATCTGTGAGTCTCATCGGGAGGGAGTACATTGTCTCTACAATGATTGTCATTGTCAGTCTGGTATTTTCGAATGAATGATCCTGTTACACCAGTATGTTGAATTTAACAAACAGATGCAATTTATCATAGCACTCATCAACAATAAGTCTTCGAACACTGAACACCCTTCTAATAACAGATAAGTCTAAAATGTTCAATATCAGAAACACAGCTTTCCTGTTAGTGTTCAAATCAGATAACCTGTCCCATCGAGCTGCTCAACTTGAAACTATTTTAAAATTAATTTTTGGTTGCGGGCATCGCCCACCATTTCTTGCCCATCCCCAGTTGCCCCCTTGAGAAGGTGGTGCTGAACTGCCTTCTTAAACCGTTGCAGTCCATCTTCTGTACGTTGACCAACAATGCTATTAGGAAGGGAATTCCAGGATTTTGACCGAACAACAGTGAAGGAACGGCGATATATTTCCAAATCAGGATGGCGACTGGTTTGGAGGGCAATTCGAAAGTGGTGGTGTTCGCAAAAGTCTGCTGTAAACGTCAATCCAGATACAGTTGTTCGTGGGATTGGAAGGTGCTCTCTGAGGATCTTTGGGGAATTTCTGCATTGTATCTTATCTGATACTGAGCGAAGGCAGTGGAGGGAGCGAATGCTTGTGGATGTGGTGCCAAACAATTGGGCTGCTTTGTCCTGGATTGTGTTAAGCTTCTTTAGTGTTGTTAGGGCTGTGCTCATTCCTGCAAGTGTGGAGTTTTCCATCTCACTCCGGACTTGTGCCTTGTAGATGGTGGACAGGCTTTGGGAATTCAGGAGGTGAGTTACTCGCAAAGTATTCCTAGCCTCTGATCTGCTCTTCCATTTATGTGGCAAGTCCAGTTGAGTTTCAGGTCAATGATAACCCCAAGGATATTGATGGGGAGGCGGAGTAAATTAGTCACAAATATACTGCTGAATACCAAGTGATTGTATTGTCTCTTGGTCATTGATGGTCATTGTCTGGCATTTGTTGTGGTGTGAATGTTACTTGCCACTTGTCAGCCCAAGCCTAGACACTGTCCAGATCTTGCTGTATTTAGGCATAGACTGCTTCTTTACCTGAGCATTTGAGAATGGTGCTGAACATTGTGCAGTCATTGTCGAATATCTTCACGTCTGAAATTCTGACGGAGAGAAGGTCATTGATGAAGCAGCTGAAGATATTTGGACCTAGGTTTCATCCGGAGGGTCAGTAAAGGTGTTACCTAGTATGGTGATGGAACGTCTGAAAATGAACATTCCAGTTCATGGAGCAAACCTACATCCATATTATCCTGAGGGACTACTGCAGAGATGTTCTGGAACTGAGATGACTGACCTTCAACAATAATGACAGCTTTTCTATTTGTCACGTATGACTCCAATAATGAAGTACTTGCTAGCAATAACCTTTTTGCTTGGGTTCCTTAATGCCACATTTGAAAGAATGCAACCTTGACGTCAAAGGGCTGGAATTCAGCTATTTATTCCATGTTTAAATCAAGGCTGTGATGAGGTCAGGAGCTGAGTGGCCCTTGTGGAACCCAAACTGGCCGTCAATGAGCAAGTTATTGCTGAGCAGGTGCTGCTTGATGACACTGTTGATAACACCTTCCATCACTTTACTGATGATGGAGAGTAGACTGATGAGGCGGCATTTGGCTGGGTTGAATTTGTCTTGCCTTTTATGTATAGAACGTACTTGAGCAGTTTTTCCCATTGTCGGTTTGTAACTGAATTGGAGCAGGTTGGCGAGGGGAGCGGGACGTTCTGGAGCACAAGTCTGCAGGATTATTGCCTGCACGTTCTCAGGCTTTGCAGTATCCAGTGCCTTCAACCGTTTCTTGATATCAGTTAATCGAATTTGCTGAAGACTGCTATCTTCAATGATGAGGACCAAATGATGAGAAGCACGGGAGGATGCCGAGATACATCATTCACTCGAAACTTCTGACTGAAGATTGCTGCGAAAGCTTCAGCCTTATCTTTTGCACTGGTAGTCTGGGTTCTTCCATCATTGAGGATGGGGATATTTGTGGAGACTCCTACTCCGTTGAGTTGTTTAATCATTCACCACTATCCACGATCAGATTAGCAGTACTGCAGAGCTTATGTCTGATGCATTGATTATGGGATCGCTTAGTTCTGTCTGTCTCTCGCTGTTTATGCTATTTGACATGCAATTAGTCTTGTTTGGTAGCTTCATCAGATTAACATTTTATCATCATATATGTCTGTTTCTGCTCCAGGCATGCCCTCCTGCACTCTCCATTGAACGAGAGTTGATTCTCTGGCTAGATAGTAATGGTTGGGTGTGGGATATGCCAGGCCATGACATTACAGCTTGTGCTGGAGTACAGCTCTGCTGGTATTGACGGTTCACAGTGTCATATGGATACTTAGTCTTGAGTTGCTAGATCTTTTCGAAGTCTGTGCCATTTAGCATGGTGATAGTGTCACAAACACAATAGAGTTTATTCTCAATGTGACCATGAGGCTTTATCTCCACAAGGACAGTACGGTCGTCGCTTTTACCGATACTGTCATGCACGGATGCATCTGCAGTTGGCAAACTGGTAAGGATGAGGTCAGGTATGTTTTTCCCTCTCGTTCCCTCCCTCATCACTTTCTCCAGACCCAATCTAGTAGCTATGTCATTTAGGACCCGGCCAGCACGCTCAGTAGTACTACTGCCAAACTTCTCTTTGTGGTCGACTTTGAAATCCCCCAGCCAGAATACACTTTGGGCCCTATCCACAATCAATGCTTTCTCCAAGTTTGTTTAACATGGAGGAGTACTGAAGGATTTAGCTGAAGAATGACGTTACGTGGTAATCGGTAACAGGTTTGCTTGCCCATATTTAACCTAAAGCCATGGGACTTCATTGGGTCCATTGTCATTTTTGGGGTCTTGCAGAATAACTAACTCCCGACTGTGTTATACTGAGCTGCCTCCTCTACTGAATCGGTGCTGCCTTTGGGACAGGACACATCCAGAGGTGGTGATGGTGGTGTCTGGGTTACACCTGTAATGTATGATTCCGAGAGTACGAATATGTCAGTCTGTTGCTTGACTTGTATGTAAGGCAGTTGTCCCAATTTTGTCACTAGCCCTCAGATGTTAGTAAGGAGGACATTGCAGGTTCAACTGTGATGTTTCAAATGTTGACTTTTCCTGTGCACAGTTTGATGCCAGGTGGTCTAGCCGATTTCATTTCTTTTAAACATTGTAGCAATTGGTCCAACTGAATGGCTTACTAGACCATTTCAGAGGGCGATTGAAAGTCAATGACATTGCTTTGGGTCTGGAGTTGCATGTCAGCTAGACCAGTGCGGATGGAAGATTCCTTCGTTGCAGGATATTAGTGAACCAGATGGATTTTTCTGACAATCGGCTTTGATTTCATTCTCATCAGGAAATTCTTAATTCCAGGGATATTTTTAAATTGTTGAATTTCCACCATCTGCAGTGGCGGGATTCAACCTGGATACACAGATCAGGAGCTGATTTTTCTGGATTGATAATCTATTGGTAATACCTGAGGCCTACTTGGAACCACATGCTGTACTCAGCTGCCATTCTTTATGTTGCAGTTTTTCAGTTATTGCTTATGTTATTCTGGAATCTCATCCTTCATTAAATCCTGATCGAAATACACAGTCATGAACGTCCTCTCGACTGCTCGAATTTCATTCAGTTTGTTTTGTTTGAACAGACATTGCAAGGCAGCTGCACATCAGAGAAGAACAGTAAGAGATAATGGGTGATTGTGCACTGTACCTGTCACCGGACCAGCATGTCTGTCCAGGCAGCTAAAGTATTTATTATGGGTCAAAGAACCTCAGAAGTATTATACTTCTGAGGTCATTCAGCCCATCGTGGAGTCAGAAGCTCTCCAAATGCACAATTGGAGATAGAGAGAGTGTGTGGAGATAGATGACGTGTGAGAGAAATAAACAGAGAGAAAGAAAGTGAAGGGAGTTAAACTGAGAGAGGATTGAAAGGGGAGCAACTGACTGAGTGGGAGAGCAGGAGATGTTAGATGAGGGGGCGTTAGATAGATCAGAACACCGCATTAGGATAGATAGAAATGTACAGACAGATGTTAGAAGTTTTATTTAGAAATTCCTCTGGAATTTTAACATTAAAATTCAAAGTAACTTTGAAAACTTATGCATTCTGGGTGTGATATGTGAGTGTGACTGAAGGAAAGAATGTTGGAGACGGCAGATTGATTTGGTGTAATTATTCATTCTGCCTTGGATATGGAAGTAATGCCAGATTTTTAACGGAACATAAACATGCTTCTCTACTCATAAATAGAGAAATAAATCTTGTAACTACTGATCGGTGCAGGTGATTGCCTGATAGAGGAGCGTCGCTCCGAAAGCTAGTGTGCTTCCAATTAAACCTGTTGGACTATAACCTGGTGTTGTGTGATTTTTAACTTTGTACACCCCAGTCCAACACCGGCATCTCCAAATCTTTAATTTTAAGAAAATAGTATTGAATTCAAAGGGGTTAACTGGCACTATTTGTTCAGCGATTGTGATTATGTAGGTCTCCATGGATCCTTTGCATCCCTAGAGATTTTTTTCTCTTCTATCAATAAGGGAATGCTTTCAGTGTTTTATCCCATAGTATGAGCGGGAGCATCACTGATAGTAGTAACAGGGATCAGCAGTTTCATAGAGAGGGGGAGGGGGGATCAAAATCTGAGGACATTAGACTAGAATGTTCCAACAGTGGATAAGACTTTACCCTATGGTGTTTACTGGCTTTCCTAGCATTGGATGTCATTAGCAACGCGGATTGAAGATGTACTGATGGTTATTCAAGCAGGTTACTATCCTATTTTTGCTGTCGTTGGTGTTCCGATAAGTCACTCGATGTGTCTAATGAAACGGTCTGAACTGAATTGATACTCATGATATGTAAATTATGGAAAGGTGCAAGTCAACATTTTCAGTTCCAAACAAAGATTGCATTCCATAGAAGTTATAACTACCAAATTACTATTTACAAATTACTCACCAATATGTGAAGGTGAAACAGACTGTTCTCAACCTCCTAGATTCATTTTCTCCTGCAGAGTTTACATCTACATATCCTCCCCACAGACCAATCTTGTCCAGTACCACCATTACATTGTCCCAATCTCCTCTTCAGCCTCGGTGCAACTCCTGAATAAACCATTATTTGTGCCTTTGTTAATTCGGGATACAGTTGTTTCAAGTCCCTTCTTACCACGTCTCCATTGCAAAATAATTGTACTTCAGATGTTTAACTTGTTCTCTGCACAGAATCTGAAAGGTTGGAAGACAGTGTATGGTGGTCACATCATTGGCTCATAGTCTAGAGCCACACAATAATAATCTGTTGATATGGGCTTGCCTCAAGCCCATTAGAGAAAGAAATGGGTCATCCTTCCCTGGTCAGCTCTTTGTGTAACTGCAAACTTACAGCAAGGTCTTTTTACTTTACTGTCCTGTGGAGCAGCTGAACTAGCCACTCACTGCAAGGTAGGCATAGCATGCTGGCCTGACAAGGGCTGCACACGTCCTGTGAGGGCAGAACAAAAGGAAAGATAACTCCCTTCCTCTGCCTGTATCCCATATTCCTGCAGCTAATTTCCATTCACTGTTTTAGATGTATTATTTGTGATTGAGTCTCTCCCCGAGAATGATATCCATCTGATAGGCACTTCTGGTGCTGGCTTTGTTGATACTGATCTACAGATGTAAGGATGTTTTAACTTCCACATCAGTGGCAGTGCATTATAATGGTTTCCTGTGACACACTAAAGGAAGGGAGCCAGCTAAGTGAGGGAAATGAATTATTGTGATCAAACCCGAGAGTGTTGTTGAGGCAGTACTTGGGGTTTTGTGGACAGATTTTCTCTACTTTATAGGGAGTGATCTCCTTATCACAGAAAGAGTGAACAGGAGTACCACCAAACTAATTCCTGAGATGATGGCATCAGGAGGGACGAGTGTAGGTTGATCTGTAGCGCTGTGAGAGAACACTAAAAGAGCGACAGAATTTATACGAATCCCGTTTTGTCAAATGGAAATGACAAAACACGGGAAAGGTTAGAGTAAGCCCCAACACGCGGTGCAACCATCAGAAGCATCGAGCATGTGTGTAGCCGCAGCTGCAATCTCCCTCTGCTAGTTTGATAGACCCAGTTACTCACCAGGCCTTGGTCACTGACTTCACCAAGTTGCTTAAAATGATTGAAGCGATGGTTGAAGAAAAGTTCAGCAGTAAGCTAGACCCGCTCTCAGCCGTGCTCCAAAAAACATGAGCAGCAACTTGACAGCCTTGGAAACAAACGGATGAGGTCGAACGCCAAACTGCGATTGATACCTCTATGGAGCAGATCCTCGCACTTGAAAACAGGTCCATAGCTTAACTGAGCAAGGTGATGACTTCGATAACAGGGGTTGAATGAAGAATGTTCATATCGTTGGTCTGCTGGACCAGACGGAAGGTAGTCAGCCAATGGGTTTTTTGTGAGAACTGGCTGCCGCCATTCCTTCTCTTCAAAACTGTGGAGGGACGAGTGAACAGTAAGACAGTTCATCTGGTTACAGCGCGCAGGTCAGACTCAGTCCAACGCCCTCGCCCTGTCCTTGTGCGATTACATAGTTATGGGGACAAACAAAGATTTATGGAAGCTTCCAGAACCCAGGGAAAAGATCCGAAAAGGGCTCCAGTTTTATGTTCTTTCAGGTCTTTTCAGCGGCAGTGATTCAGAAAAGGAAATTTTTTGATAACATCACGAGAAGACTAAGGGAACTTGAGATTCAGTATTCCTGAAGGAACCCAGAGGTGCTACATATTGCTTTTAGTAGATCCACGCACTCGTGGATCTTTCAAGATATCCACTGACTCTACAGAGATAGTAAAAATTTTGTGGACACTTTAAAGTAGGCTTGATGCTTGAATTGATATCGATAATCATGTTTCTTTTGTTTAAAGAAATTTTGTTGTATGTTTCTGGTATAAGCCAGTGTTAAATTACAGTCGTGGATGGGTAGAGTATACACTTTTAACTTCTGCATTAATATTACTACTTATTCTTCTCTTGCTTTGCTGATGTATTGGGTGTGGTTCAACCTGGAGGGAGTTATGAAGGTGGTCCTGATGACTGAATGCCTACCTAAGGGCAGTTCAATATCTTTATTTATGATTAATTGCCCTGGATGCAGTATTGATAGTGGAGCAGAAGATGAAGATTTGCGACGTGTAAGTGCCCCCAGTGGGCGGGGGGGTGGGGGAGTAGTAATGCCCCTCCGGATTGCCATCGGCAGTTTGTATCATGTTTGTTTTTTTGGTTTTGTATGTATTTAGTTTTGGAATTTTTTGAGAGCTTGTTAGTTGTAGTAGCTTTAGTTTGTATGGTTTTCAGGCTCTATGAGATTTTTTCATTGATGCTCAGCGATTTGTAATTCGAGTTCTTCCTCTCTGGAGTTCAAATGTTATTTAAGTGTATTATGCCTAATGTTGTGCTTAGACGGTGTAGCTGGAACATTAAGGGGAACCATTCGCGAGTCAAGAGGAAATAGGTACTTTCTAGCTTTAGAAAGGAGAGGGTGAATTTTGTCGTATTGCAGGAGATGCACCTTCATGACAAGGAACATTTGACATTACAGCAGGGTGGGTTTGATCGGGTTTATTTCTCGTCTTTTAATACCACGAGTAGGGGAGAAGCCATACTGGATAGGAAGAATTTCAAATATTTCAAATTTGTGTCAAATTCAGCCATATTTCAAATCTGGGGACTCTTCATCGGAACAGGGTTTTTTTTTTTTGGATCTCCAGTAGCTGTTTGTTTTATTTCAGATCAGCAATTATCTTGCATGCTGCAATATTAATGGACAACTTGATATAGGAATGACGGGAAGGGATGAGGACAGAAGTGCAGGCAATGTGTCAGTCACAGCTTAAGGCCCTGTCAACCAGAATGTGAATCCTAGGGTAAAGGTAAAGGAAGGCTTGTGGGAAGCACCCCACCGTAATTCGAAATCATCTGAACAGACGTGACAGATCAGAAGAATCTGGGAGAAAGCAGTCCCTCTCGCAGCTGGTCATTGGGTGGCACAGTGGCTCGCACTGTTGCCTCCCAGCACTAATGAGCTGGATTCGATACCATCCTTTGGTGACTCTCTGCGTGGTGTTTGCACCTTCTCCCCATGTTTGTGTGGGGTTCCTCTGGCTGCTTGGTTTACCTCCCACAGTCCAAACTTGCACAGATTATGTTCAGTGGACTCACTAAATTGCCCCGCAGTATCCAGGGATATGCAAGTTAGTTGGATTGACTGGGGGAAATGTTGAGTTACCGGGGTAATGTATGGGCGTGTTGGTCAGCATGTTGTCTGGAGTGTCAGTGTGGAATCAATGGGCCAAATGGCCTGTTTCCACATTGCAGGGTTTCGATAGTTTCTATTTAGCTGTCTGTGTTTGGAAACAGTTCCCAGGATCCTGCCAACAAGTGCTGACCCAATTTGGCTCACAAAAATGTTACACCATCCATTTGTCTGACATGAACTCCATCAGCTACTCATCAGTCCTTTGGCACATCTTATCAGGGTCCCATTTTCTTCTGAGTTAAACATCTTCACTGTCCACTACCTTCCCAATTTTGGTGTTATCTGTAAACTCACGAACCATTCTTATTATATTCACATCCAAATCATTTATATAAATGTCAATATCCATGAGATACTTGTGGTACACTGCTGGTCACAGACCTCCAGTCCAAATAAAATATCCCGCACCATCATTACCTTCATCGCTTACCTTTGAGCGAATTCTCTGCAACTCTCCCTGTATTCCATGCGATCTAACCATGCTTAACAGTTTACCACGCAGAACCTTTTTGAATGCCTTATTAAAGTCCATATTCTATTCCACAGTTCTATTTTTGTGCCTTCATCAATCTTATTCGTTATTTCTTCAATAAACTAAATCAAATTAGTGAGAAAAGATTTCGCGCACGCAAAGTCATGTTGATTGTCGCTAATCAGAATTTACCCTTCCAAACACAAGTAAATCCTGTCCCTCAGAATCCCCTCCAACAACTTACCCACCAATGACGTCAGGCCCACCAGTCTACAGTTTCCTCACTTTTCCTTACCAACTGTTCTTAAACAATAACACTCCCTTACCTGTGTCTATCCATGATAAAAATATCTCAGCCAGATATCAAACAATGGCTTCCCTAACTTCCCATCCGATTCTGGGGTACACCTGATCAGGTCATAGAACACAGAACAGTGCAGCACACTACAGGCCCTTGAGCTGTTGATGTTGTTCCGGCAGTTTCTCCTACTCTAAGATCAGACTAACCTATGTGCCCTTCATTGTACTAACTTCCAAGTGCCTATCCAAGTGTCACTTATAAGGTCAGAGGGAGGTATGCACCTTAATGCATTTTAAGATGGTCAGCTCCTCATTTTCTGGAATATGGACACTTTTCAAAATTTCACCATTCACTTCCCCAAGTTCTCTACCTTCCATATCCTACTCCACAGTAAATGCAAAATATTTATTTCGTACCTCACCAATCTGCTGTAGTTCCACACATAGGTCACTTTGCTGATCTTTAAAGGGCCCTGTCCTCTCCCTCGTTACTCTTTTGACCTGAATGTATTTGTGGAATCTCTTTGGATTGTCCCTTACCTTATTTTCGAAAGATATTTTATGCCCCAAGTTTACCGTCCTGATTTCCCTCTTGAGTATTAGCCTACAGCCCTGATACTCCTCGATGGATTCATTCGATCCCTGCTGTCTGTACCCATCACATGCTTCAGTCCTTTTCTTGAATAGAACCTCAATTCTGCTCGCCATCCAGCATTCCCGACCAGCATTGCATGGCTCATGAACCAGAACATACTCTCTTTAGACTCTGTAATCTTATTTGCAAAGGCCTCCTCCTTTCCTGCCACGAGCTTCTCCCAAGAAGCTTTTGAAATTGCCAATATAAAACGGTCAAAGTTGGCCTGATTCAATTTAGCACTTTACCATTTATGTCAGGACTCCATAAGTTCTTCTCCATAAGTATTTTTAAAGTGGCAGTTACTGAATAACAGGCTCAAGAAGCAGAATGGCCTCCCTCGTCCCTCTGGAACAGACTCAATAGGCTGAATGGACTCCTCCTGTCCCTCTGCGACCGACCCGAGAGGTTGAATGGCCTCTTCCTGTCACTCTGTAACAGGCTTAATAGGCTGAATAGCCTCCTCCTGTCCCTCTGCAACAGACTCGTCAGGCTGAATGGGTTCCTCCTGCCATTTGTAACAGACCCGAGTGGCTGAATGGTCTCCTCCTGTCCCTCTGCAACAGGCCCGACAGGCTTTATGGCTTCCCACTGTCCATCTGTAACAGGGTCGAGAGGCTGAATGGTATACTCCTGTCCCTCTGTAACAGTCACATGGGGTCAGAATTACCTTTTCCTGTTATTGAGCAGCAGACTCAATGCTCTGAATGATGTCACAAGGAGCAGCACTGCACAAAGCCAATGGGTAATAAATATTGTACACTGGATAATTGTCTCTGGAAGTGTCCCCACTAATCACCTTATGCAGCTGGTTTGTTTTTTTATCACTATCTCCCTTTATAAACAGTATGTAATATAAACAGTCCTGCAGTGTTTTTGTACTACTCCCACATACACGGAAGAGAGAATAAGAAGATTGAAAGATTTATGGTCCATCCCAAAGCAACGCCCATCTATTCCACCCAGACTGAGTGAATGTTCCCTTTTATTGGGATAGGAAAAGTGACGTACGGAAGGGGTTAACTGAGCCTGTTTTTTCAGTGACTGTGATTACTGCCAGTCTCCATGGATTGTAAATATCCCAGTGGAGGGGTTTCATGTTTTAATGATAAATGGGTTCCGTTAAATGTGATATTCCACAGTACGAGTGGAAGCACCACCGACAGTATTAACAGAGATCGGCAGCTCAAGAGAGGCAATGGGGAGAGATCAGAATCTGAGCACAAGTGTCTGGAATGTTCCGACAATGAATCAAAATCTGAGAATATTAGACTGGAATGTTCCAACAATGTTTCACAATCTGAAGACATTAGGCTGGAATGTCTCAAGAATGGACAGGAGTTTAAACTGGGATGTTTGGCTTCTTTCTTCATATTATGATCAAAACACATTACCGTGGCGAATTAAATATGTACTTTACATTATTCGATATTTTTATTATCCAATCCTGGCTTTCATTGGTTTCCCTGGTAAGTCTCAATGTTCAGTCATTAATTTTATAAATCATGATTGACTGTAAAACTGTCCTTTCATTGAGTCTACTATCATTGTCTCTGTTATTGTTCCTGCTGAGTCTCTAAATCCCGATATTCACTTTACAAACCATTACTAACTGCAGCAATGAACTTGTTAATTCACTCTCTCCCTCTTGCTTCTGGCAGTGTTACTCATTGGTCTCTATGTTGACCTGTCCAGTTTCAACTGTGAAACATGATTTGATGGATCACTGCCCTTGCTGTTTAAACATTGAAAGCATTGAGGTCACTATGTTCTCTTCTGGTTACAGACTGCATTTCGTTCCTCTGACTACATCCCATCCCCGGTCAATACTGAGGTTAAAATAGATAGATGACAACAGTGGTGATCCCTTTGGCCATGAGACAATTCCTGACACCATACCCTGACCACTCCTAATTGTAAATATTGATAACTCCAACATATACTTCATTGGCTTATCCCACCTGCTATTTGAACGATGAGCTGTGAAATACAGTCTTAAATATGGCATTCTTCTGTTGCTGACACTCACAGCTTTAATCCTGCAGAAATAAATCTTATTCAATATCCTATGGCTTGTAACTGAAATCACACAAACATGCCCAGGCTGGGCAGAT
Source organism: Chiloscyllium plagiosum (assembly GCF_004010195.1). Lineage (NCBI taxonomy): Eukaryota > Metazoa > Chordata > Chondrichthyes > Orectolobiformes > Hemiscylliidae > Chiloscyllium > Chiloscyllium plagiosum. Next base: position 113,129,810 of record NC_057716.1, read on the forward strand.
AGTCTGGTTTACTCAACAATTCATTGGCACAATCTGCATTGCTCTCTGTGCCGGACAGATAATCTGGTTTACTGAGCAATACATTGGCATGGCCTGCACAGCTCCGCATGCTTAGCAGATAGTCCGGTTTACTGAGCAGTACATTGGCACAGTCTGCAGAGCTCCACATGCTGGGCAGAGAGTCCAGTTTGCTGAGCAAACGCTGGCATAGTCTGCGCAGCTCCCCATGCTGGGCAGATAGTTCAGCTTACTGAGCAATACACTGGCACAATCTGCACAGCTCTCCACGCTGGGCTGTTGTCTTGTCCCAATTTATGCTGCCTGGGTTTGTTCTGTGATGTAGATTGTGAATTTGATGCAATTAATTATGGCACCTTATCTGGTACTGTCTTTATTCATTCTTGTGATTGAACCCTCCAAGGTCTCACTCCTCCAGTTGGTCCCACTGCCCTGTCTTTTTCCCCATATTTCACCAATGTGGCCTATTTCTATCTTAATTATCAGTTTCTATCTTTAATGTGAATTTTTCTTTCCCTCCGTATCTTTCCCTGGTCTTGGGTTTTGGCTCCCGAGTGAACTGAGTGCTGACATTGTGAAATTTAGAAACAATTAGTGTGTGTGGGCTGTTGTTCACTTTCCCGTATGTCCCATGTTCCATATTATATATGCAATCCTGCAGTACTCTTGCAGTACTCCCACATACATGGAAGAAAGAAAAAAAGTTGACAGTTCAATTATCCATTTTGGACAGGCGGGATTCAGCAGCTTTGACTCACCTCTTTGAAACTTAGTCTGTGCTTATCCACTGAACGCCTGTGTTTGTCCCTCTCAGCTGATTGTCAGTAACACGATGAAGTCTCTCGAGTATTATGGTAAAGGAGCAGACATCGAATTTGCGTCGGAGGCTGAGGGGTGACCTTATAGAGGTTTGCAAAATTATGAGGGGCATGGATAGAGTAAATAGACAAAGTATTTTCCCTGGGGTCGGGGAATCCAGAACTAGAGGGCATAGGTTTAGAGTGAGAGGGAAAAGATATAAAAGAGACCTAAGTTGCAACTTTTTCACACAGTGTAGTACGTGTATGGAATGAGGTGCTGGAGGAAGTGGTGGATGCTGGTACAATTTCAACATTGAAGAGATATTTGGGTTGGTATATGAATAGGAAGGGTTTAGAGGGAAATGGGCCGGTGCTAGAGGTGGGAACAGATTGGGTTGGCGTGGACAGGTTGGACAGAAAGGTCTGTTTCCATGCTGTACATCTCTATGACTCTATGAAGATCTTCTGACTGACTCCTGTTTTTCAAAATTTAGTGGAGGTATTGAGGATGGTTTGCTGGAGGTTGTGCTGTGAGCTGCCCCAGACATTCAGGAAGATATGAGGATTTGGTGACCCAACTCTGGATGGAACCAGGGGACTGTAGTTACAGCATCTGGGTCTGAAGCATGAACAACAAATGAAGCAGAGGCTGCAGAGTATGGAAGTTCTGAAACCAGGGCGTGAGTCTGGGTCGGGAAAGGGATCTGCCAAATCTGTCTGTGTCTTAACTAGGACACGCGCACCTGCCACTCTTACACGCACATGTACACACACACACACTTCTCAGATGCACACACACATAAATCTGTGGGGTGAATTTGAATTTGCAGACATGTATTTGCAAATGCATTCTATTTTGTTTAAAAAAAACATGCACTTTGTAGGCAGTCAGTCACTCTGGCATTTTATAAAGTTCTGCCTTGGAAATAAAACCCGTCTGATTCCAGAGGACAACACAGACAGACTCCAAACAAGACCTTCCCTGGTTTTGTTCCGGGGAGGTCACATCTTCGTAAAAATAATAGATTTCATTGTGGAAGTGAAAAGTGATAGTGAGGTAAAGGCTGTAGATGTTATACAATGTACTTATGTAAGGTGTTTGATGAGGTAAGGTGATGGAGAAGGTGAAGTTGCAAGGGGTCCATGGTCTATACTAGTTAACTGGATGGAGAACAGTCTGAGCAGCAGCAGAGAGAGAGTAGCAGTGGAAGGGAGTTTCTCAAAATGAAGAACTGTTCTGGGTGGTGTTTCCCAGGCTATAGTGCTGTGACCGCTATTGTTTATGATACACATAAATGAACAAAAGGAAGGTAAAGGTGGACTGATTAGTAAGTTTTCATATAGAGTGGTCAAGAACGCATACAGCATACTTAGCTTCCTGCATTCCACAATTTTAAGAAGGGAGGAAAAGGGATAGTGGCGACATACAGACCAGTTAAATTGTCATCCACAGGAGGGAATATGTTGGAATTTATTTTGTTCAAGAGATGACACGTCATGTTACAGTTGTGTACGGCTTTGGTTGGAAAAGTTCGTACAGTTCTGATCGCCATCTTAACAAAAGGATGTGGATGCTTTGGAGAGGGTGCAGAGGAGGTTCACCAGGATGTTGCCTGGTATTGGAGGGAACTGGCCATGAAGAGAGTTTTGATAGATTAGGATTATTTTCATTAGACTGACGGAGGTTCAGGGGACCTGGTTAAGTTCTACAAAATCATGAGAGCGATCGACAGGGCGGATAGCAAGACGCTTATTCCCAGAGTGGGATACTCAATTCCTAGGAGTCAGGAATTCAAGATGAGAGGGGAAAGGTTTATGAGAGATATGCTCAGACAGTTCTTTACACAGAGACTTGTAGATGCCTGAAGCGAATTACCAGCAGAGGTAGTAGACGTGGTCACGTTAGCGACCTTTAATATGTATCTGGACAGATACATTAATGGGTAGGGAGCAGAGGGATACAGATCTTTCGAAAATAGGTGACAGATTTAGACAGAGGATCTGGATCGGTGCAGGTTTGGAAGACCCGAAGGGCCTGTTCCTGTGCTGGAATTTTTTTTGTTCTTGGTAAATACTGGCGAAAAGTGTCTGTCCATGTTTGAAAGGAAAATGAAAATAAGGCCAAGTGTATCACAGTGAATGTGTGGACAGGATAGTTTATTGTAGAGAACAGAAAATTGACTGGGAGACGAAACTTGTTACATTATGTGTGTCTTCACGGACGAAGATCCAGAAAATATCCCAGAAATACCATAGGACTTCTGTAACTAAACACTGAAATCATTCATACTGGTGACGTGGTAGTATGTGACAATCCAATACCTGGATTGAGGATTGGTAAGTCTGACAAACCAGATGTACTTCATACTGCAATTTCAGAGAAAGCAGCAATACACAGATGGATAGTATTGTGGATGACTGTATTTATCCGTATTCAATTTGAAAGGATATAAATGCATTCCAACGATTTAAGAAGGAAAGAAGAGGGAGAGTGGAAAACTACAGACCAGTTTACTTGTCATCCGCAGGAAGTCATCTTTTACGATCTATCATAACGAATGTGATATTGGACACTGAGAAAGTAATAGCAAACTTCAAGAGAATTATTCTGCATTTATGAAAGGGAAGTTATAATTTACAAACGTTTAGTTTGAAGATATATTTTGTAGACCTAAACATAGAGAAACAATGGATGCAATATAGTCAGATATTCAGGAGGATTTTTTAATCAGCACGCACAGTAAGTTAGCAGAACACATTAAAGCAAAGGGTATTGGGAGGAACATATACAAACAGGGAAAGTAAAAGTTAAGTTTGCCTTCATTTAAATGGAATCCGAATACAGACGATGATGGGTCAACTAGACTGAAAGCGTTAACTTGCTCTCTCTTTACGGATGCTGTCTGACTCACTGTGTTGTCTATCATGTGTTAGTTTCAGTACAGATTCCAGCTTCTGCAGTAATTTGTTCCGACTAACAGTAAAAACATTCTGTACTAGTTACAGAGTGCTGGTGAGACTGTACCTGGAGTACTGTATACAATTTTGATGTCTGGATCTAAATAAAATATACTGATACCACATACTGAATGGACATTCTCCAGATTAATGCCTCAGGTAGCAAGGTTTTCTGCTGACGAAACTTGGCCTGAGATCAAGGCGGGAATCTGTTTGTGAATCTGGTGAACATTGATAGATTGATATATGAGAGCTTCATGTCTGTTTTACTTGGGAGAAGGAGGATGTAGGGACAGAATTCGAGAAGATGTACTGAGAGGCCCTTGAGCAGATTGATGTAAGATGTGTACAGGGCTTGATTGTTTTGGCTGGTATAAATTGGACACGTCCCTAGGTCCAGATCAGTTACATCTCAGGCTGCTGTTAGAGACAAGGGATGAAAGTCGCTGATACAAATGTTTAACTACCATCTGGTCACAGATGAGGTGCCGGGAACTGAAGAACACCCTTTATGGGAAAGGTTGTCCAGATTGACCAGGGAACTACAGACCAGTAAGTAGCAGATCAGTATTCCAGAAACTATTGCAGAAAATAGATGGTTGTTGAAAACTGTTTGTGTGTCAGGGGTGTGTCCCTTATTATTTGTTGTATTCATAAATGATATAGATGTGAATGTGAAGGGGCAGGGCATGAGTGTAATAATTAGTTTTGAGTTTGACACATAGATTACTCGGGTGGTTGGTAGTGAGGAGGAAGGTATTACGTTGCTGGAAGATACAGATGGAATGGTCAGATGGGCAGATCAATGGCAGATGGAATGTAACCCTGATAAATATGAGGTGATGCATTTTGGAAGAAGGAACCAGACGGGGGTGGGCTTAATAAATGGCAGCGGACTCGGAAGTTCAGAGGGTGCTTCTCCACACATCCCTGAGTGTGACGGGACTGGGTAATAGATTATTTAATAAGTAATTGGAGACAGTACGCATAGCATTTACTAATCGAGGCAGAGATTACAAGAGCTATATAGCACTTTGGTTAGGCCAAGATGGAATATTGTGTGCAGTTCAGGGATCCACATTACAGGAAATATATGATTACACTGAAAGTGGTGCAGAGGAGATTCACCAGGATATTCCCTGGAATAGAATATATCAGCTATGGAGAGAGCTCGGGTTGTTGACTTTGGAGCAGAGAATACTGAGGGGAACGTGATTCAGAAGGGTAAGATTACGTAGGGCATGGACAGGGTGGATAGACAGCAGCGGTTCCTTTAAGTCAGAGGGTCAAGAACAAAGGAGCACACTTTTAAAGATAAGGGTTTGAGGTTTAGAGAGGATTTCAGCATGGTGTTTAACCCAGAGGATGTTGGTGTCTGGAATGCACTTTTTGAGAGGGCAGTTGTTGTGGGTCATCTCACAGCCCGTTACGTGGACAAGCACTTGAAGTGTCACAACACTCACGTCTATGGGCCTGATGTATGAAAGTGGGGCTAATGTCGATTCTACTGTGTTTCTGACTCTACAGACTATGCTTCTGTGATTGGATGGCTGTGGAAGGTCAATCACTGAGCAGCCTAAGACAGGAAATGATGGGTTTATGAAGCATACATTAACAAGAGTGAAATATAAAAGCTTCTCAACATACAGTATACCAAGGTGAAATGTTAGAAAAGATCATTGTAGCTTCCTTACAGGTTGAAACCAGAGAATAGAGAACAGAAAAATGGCAGGACTATGAAGCAACCACTTCTGTTCCGCTTTCGCAAAAGAAAACATTTGAAAAAGTAAATTCCAAGCAATTCTCAATCTACCTAGAGAAAAAGTAAATAGAATCAAATCTGTACATAAACAGTTTTAGAGAAATTATTTTGACTATAATCTGATATATCCCCATGACCTGTTAATCTGCTCGTTGATTACAAAGAGAGGTGGCCAAGGTAATAATTAATACTCTGTTAATCCTCTTCCAAATGCTTGATGATTCTGGAACTGAATTCACATATTTGACAGCAGCAGATGAAACCCCAGTATTTCTAAAGGAGGCAGGGAATCACAGTCTGCTTAGCACCAAAAAAGCAATCTGGACAATACAAGAATCTATTAGAAAGGACGAATTGTCAGGGAACTTTGAAAATTACATTAATGTAAAAGTAATGAACATAGTCATATTGCTGATTTATTAAAAGCCAATCATATGTGAGAAACCGATTGGGAAATAAATTATTGCGTAGCAATGGATGCAGTGAATTTGGATTATCAGAAACATTTTTGATGAAGTCCCAAGTCTGGTGTTGTGGCAATGCTACTCCTTTAAGAAGTTTATTCCACTCTTGTTTTATTTTTCATGGATGTCTTAAAAGCAACGAATCTAAAAAGCCTGGGTTTGACTACTTGGGAATGCTTTCAAGTCTAAAATAAAAGCACGCACAATGAGGAGCAAGGTATCGTCGGTCTGGTCATGTACAATGAGACAGGAATAATTATTAACATCATAGTGAAGGAGTGACCACAGTATGGTTGAATTTAGAATATAGATGGAGAGTGTGAAGATAAAATCGAAACACAGGTTCCTGTGCTTCAACAAGGGAGACTACAATAGAACGAGGGAAGAGTTGGCTAAAGCCGCCTCGAAACAAATACTTCATGATGGGAGAGTTGACAAGCAGTGGAGAAATTTCAAAGGAGATTTTTAATTTTCGTGGCAAAAGCATATTTCAGTGAAAAGGAAAGACTCTAAGAAAATGGGTAATCTGTCAATTGTGTCTACGGAAATAAGGGACGCTATCAAATTGAAAGAGAAGGAATGCAAAGTGGCCAAGAACAGCAGAAACCTAAAAGAGTGGGGAAAAACTTAAAGGTCAACAGAACGCCATAAGATAAACTATAAAGAAAAGTATGATAGAACACGAGACGGACAAAAAACAAATACAGAATATAAAGATAGATAGATGATGGTATATAACTTAAATATTTAAAATGAAAAAGCATGGCTCAGGTAAATGTTGGTCCTTCAGAGGATGGGAAGGGACATTTAGGTATAGGATATGACGAAATGGCCGAGATATTGAACAGGTGTTTTGTATCTGTCATCATAGTGGAGGACACTAATAGCATGCTAGTAATTGCCAAAGAGACGGAGGCAGGTGAGAACCTTGGAAACAATCAATATTATGGAAGAGATAGTGTTGGGCAAGCTAACAGATCTGAGGGTAAGCAAGTCACCTGGCCCTGATGGAATGCATCCCAGGGTTCGAGAAGAGATAGCAGGAGAAATAGCAAATGCAATTGTGGCAATTTGCTTAAATTTGCTGAACTCCAGGGCAGTCCCAGCAGTTTGGAAAACAGCAAATGTGATAATTATTCCTGAAGGGAGGTAAACAAAATATGGGGAAATATAGACCAGTTAGCTTTTCCTGTGTAGTGAGGAAACTGCTTGAGTGTATTTTCAAGGAAGAAATAGCAAGGCATTTCGATAGAAAGCGTCCCATTGCGCTGACGCAGCATGGGCTCATGAATAACAGGTCACGTTTAACAAGTCGTTTGGAAATCTATGGAGACAATACGAGCAAGATGGACAACGAGGCCCCAGTGGCTATAGTGTACCTAAATTTCCAAAAAGGTCTTCAACAAGTTGCCGCACAGAAGCTGCTGCATAAAAAAAAGGTGCATGGTGTTACGGGTAAAATGTCAGCATAGAGGATTGCTTGACTAACAGGAAGCAAATTGTGAGTGTAAGTGAGTGATATTCTGGCTGGCAATCAATACCTAGTGGTGTGCCTCAGGGATCGGTGTTGGGGCCACAATTATTCACATTTTATATCGATGATTTGGAGTTGGAGAGAACGTGTGGTGTGTCAAGGTTTGCAGATGACACGAAGATGCGTTTCATAGTAAAGCATAAGGACTGTGAGACTTCGTGGATGAACATAGATACCTTGAGTGAATGGGTAAAGGTCTGGCAGATGGAATACAATGTTGATAAATGTGATGTCATCCATTTTGTTGGGAGTGCCAGTAAAAAAAGGATTATTATTTGAATGGTAAAACGTTGCAGCATGCTGTTATACAGAGGGACCTGCGTGTCCATGTGCATGAATCACAGAAGGTTGGTCTGCAGGTACAGCAATTACTGAGGAAAGCAAATGGAATGTTGCCCTTCATTGTTAAAGGGATTGAGGTTCTTAGCAGGGAGGTTATGTTGCAGCTGTCCAGGGTGCTGGTGTGGCCACACATGAAGTACTGCATGCAGTTTTGGTCTCCTGACTTCAGGAAGGGTATACTGGCACTGGAGGGGGTACAGAGGTGATTTATTCGGATGATTCCAGAGGTGAGGGGGTTGGCTTATGAGGTGTGACTTAGCAGACTGGAACAATATTCATTGGAATTTAGAAGAATGAGGGGATGATCTCATAGAAACATATAAAATCATGCAGGGAGTAGATAACATAGAAGTAGAGAGGATGTTTCCACTGGCAGGTGAAACTAAGACAAGAGGGAATGGCCTCAGTATTAGAGTGAGTAGATTTAGAATTGAATTGAGAAGGAACATCTTCACCCAGAGGTTTGTCATCTCTGGAATTCCCTGCCCAGTTAAGTAATTGGTACTACTTAAGTAAACGTTTTTAAAACTAAGGTAGATACTGTTTGAACAATAAAGCAAATAAGGGATACGGTGAGAGCGCGCGAAAGTACATCAGAGTCCACGAGTAGATCAGTCATGATCTTATTGAATGGCAGAGGACCAGACCGCCTCCTCCTGCTCCTCGTTCTTCTGATCTTCTGTTCTTGTGAAAGGGGAGTGGCCAGTTATCCCAGTTCAGCTCCTCTACTTTCGTTTGTTTGGTCTGATTTTCCGCAGTCTGGCTGTTTACTTAAAGCAGGCAGCCAGTTGTGAAGCTACCGGACCCAAAGAAGCAGGTCCATGTTGTTCCTCCCTCTCTGACATCTCTCCCATAAGAAATTGGGTTTTTTTTTTTTTCCTTTTCGGTTTTGCCATGTGGTGTTTTGCGGGATTATATCAAGTACTTGGAACACCATCATGAAGTTGGGATAATCTGTTGGGTTTTCGGTTCAGTTAAATTATTCTGTCTTGTATCCTCTTCTGTTTGCGTCTCACTCAGTAATCTTGCAAATACATTCTGTTTTGTTTAAAACTAACTGATTTGATCAGCTGCATCACTCCTTGAATATCCGCCTTACACTTGCTGAAGTCAACGAGCAGAAGTTGGGTCTGTGCTACTTCCTTGAATTGATTTGAGGGGTCTGTCTTGGTCATAACAGTGTGTAACAGTTAGATATAATATACTGGCATGTGTTGAGAATAGGAGAGCTGACAGGAAAAAGTGAATCAGCATAAACCGTTCCATGTATTCTGGCAGTAGAAAGCAATGACGAGCGGGATAATCCAGGAATTGATGTTTGGGCCCCATCTATTCAGAAAACAGATCAAACATTTGTTGCTTGACATTAAAAGTAATCTTCCCAAATCTGCTGATGGTACCAAACTGAGATTGTGAGTGCGTGAGGAGGATATAAGAAGGTTTCAATGTGATTGAGACATCTATCTCCTTGTACAGCAGTCACAGAAAGCATACTGCTGCAACAGAATGCAGGTAGGAAGATAAATGATGTGTTGACCTTCATTTCCAGGGGATTTGAGCCCAGGTGTGTCTTACTGCAGCTACACAGGGCCTTGGGGAGCCCCCATCTCGAACATTGTGCTGTATTGTGTGCAGTATTGGTCTCCTTGCCTAATAAAGCATAAACCTGACATTGAGGGAGTGCAGTGAAGGATGGCCAGACTGATCTCTGGGATGACTGTGCCTGTATTCCATGGAGTTTAGGAAAATGGGTGGAGATCTCAGTGAAATATATAAAACTCTGACAGGGTGCAACTAATTGTCAGCAGGAATGATAATTCCACTGGTTGGGACATCTAAAACAAGGGTCACAATATTAGGTACAGGCAAGCCACTCTGCATTGAGATGAGAATGGATGTCTCCACTCGCAGTCTGGTAAACCTGGGGAATTCTATCCAACATAAGACTGTGGAAACTAAGGCACTAAATAAATGAGGATTTCTAGACACTAAAGGGGTGAAGTTGCAGCAGGGGTTTGATGTGGAGATACAGGATCAGCCATTGTTATATTGAATGGGAGATCAAAATTGACGGACCAAATTTCCTACTTCATATTTTTCTGATATATGATCACTTCAAAGGATATACAGTATATAGTGTTAGGGCAAAGTTAATTGAAGAGTTGTTTGGCCAAAACCTAGAGTGAGGAAGGTTCAAAGTGTTGGAACGCCTACTCATTTCGCTTTTTCTCTGTGCAGTATGTGGGAATGATCTGTTAATGTTTTCATAAGCTCTCAGATGTAAGGAAGAAGGTATCTGCAGTGTCGACAGGACTGTGCTTCCTATTCCCTTTTCCGATACAGAGGCTGGTGCCAGATGTTATATCATTTTTATCCTTTATGATCTCGGAGAAGTTTGAGATAACGGCCTTGCATGGCCGCTTCAGTGAACATTGAATACTATACCATATGTCTGTATACCTGGTGTCACTTTTTGGCTCGACCAGTAAATCACGGGAGATTCTCTCCCTGAATGTACATTGGAGAAGGAAATTTACATTGAGAATGGACATGCGCTTCAAGGTCAATATTTTGGCACAAGATTTTTAATCTCGATACTTTATTAATTTTATCTAACTTCCACAAGCTGTCAGAGCATTATTCTGGTCTGGATTAGTAATCCAGTGACATTTCCACAGCAACACCGTCTCCATATGTGGGCCTATCGGACACAGCACTGTACACGTTATTTCTTTGCAGTTCGACAGCTCTGTCAAAGGAATTCCCATCAATTTGATTATCGTGATGGTACTGAGGGGGTGGTAATTAGTCATATTGTAATTATTCTCCTCTTAGAGGACTGGACACTTTTGTATAATTTTCCGAGTTGCCAGGGAGATGTCAGAGTTGGAGCTGGAATGAAACAGCTTCCACAGAGACACGGCTTGTTGTGCAGCACAAGTTTTTAGTTCTATTGCAGGAATGGAGTCAGGGCCCATTCCCTTTGTCGTATCGACTGTGTTCAGCTGTTTCATCAAGTTACGTGCAGCGAATCGAATTGGTTGAAGTCTCGCATCTGTGATTCTTTGGATATCATCCAAGCAACACCTCTGGCTGAGGATGGTGTATACACTGTATCCTTGTCTTTTACACTGATGTGCAGGAAGTTTCCATTTTTTTCGGGGGATGGTAAAGCAGTAGCTGAGTGGTGTTGCACTGATGTGTTAGTCTAACAACCCCAGGAATGTTCTGGTGACTTGAGTTCATATCCTGTTACAGTACATGATGGAATACAAATCCAATAGATGTTTGGGATTAAGAGTCTAATGATGATAATGAATCAATTGCTGATTGTGGGAGAAATCATTTGGTTCACTGATGTCCTTTAGGGAAGGAAACTGCCATCCATACCTGCTCTGGCCCACATGTAACTCCAGACACACAGCAATGTCATTGACTCATAACAGTCCTCTGGGGAATAAATGCTGACGTAGTCAGCGACGCCCTAATCCCAATGAATATTGTTTTCAATTAATATTTGTGGAGTCATTTTCTCTTGTCAGTTGTTCCATGGTTCAACTCCATTTCTGACTCGATGTGGCAGGACTGCAGAGCTTCGATCTGATCTGTTTGATTTGTAATCATGTTGCCCTCTCTATCAGGTATTAGTCCTGCTGTTTGGCATGTAATTACAGTAGTCAATGTGATAGCAGTAAATGGATTGTCATTAGTTTTAGATACACATGGTTCTGACCCTGGTTTATCGTCATTGAATCACGGATACCATAATGGGAATTTCAGACTGAAAGATCAGACTGGGCAAAACGTTACAGGTTGTAACTGAATACAATTCTCCTTCTGTCCAGCTGTAATCTACAGTACCACATGAATTTCCAGGTTTGAGCTGCAATTTCTGCAATGCAATTCTGCTGTGTGTCCCCCAGTTCACACCGAGACCCATTCACCCATCACCCCGTGACCTACCCTGTTTACTAATGTGCTAATACTTCAATTTTAATATTCTCATGCCTCTGAGTGTCTGTCCATGGTGTCACACCTCTTACTTGTCATGTTTCTGAAAACCCCTAAAAACTTTCCGTAGGGCAGCACCGTGGCTCAGTGGTTAGCGATGCTGCCTCACAGCGCTGGGGACCCAGGTCCAATTCCATCCTCTGGCAACTGTCTTGCACATTTTCCCTGTGTCTGTGTGAGTTTTTTTGCCGCACGCTCCGGTTCCCACCCACAATCCAAAAATGTGCAGGTAATTGACCTTGCTGAACTGCCTATAGTGTTCAGGAATGTGCAGGTTAGGTCCATTCGTCAGGGGTAAATATATGATAGGGGAATGGGTCTGGTTGGTTTAGTCTTCAGAGGATCGGTGTGGACTTGTTGAGTCGAAGGGCCTGTTTCCACACTGTAACGATTCCAATTCTAATATTCATCTGAATCTTTTCCGTCCAGTCTTGCCACTTTCAGTTTTAACATTGTAACTGTTTCTCTCTGTTTCTCTCCATGGCCTTGATTCAGAACTTTGTATTGTCAATGATACCAATCTTATGTAATTTCAGAACATGAATTTGTACATCTCGTGTTAGTCTTCACTTCCCAGTTTATGGTGCTCCATGTTAGACAGGGCGTTTAGCAGCTTTGATACACGTCTTTCAAGCTGTGCAAAAGCAGAAATTGCTGGAGAAGGTCAGCAGGCCTAGCAACATCTGTGTAGACAGAGAAACAGAGGTAGTATTTCAAGTCCAGCTTGACCCTTGTTCAGAACTTAAAAGGATGTTTTAATCACTTGACAAAAGTGGACGAGGGATGAGGGGAAAGAGAGTATGTAGAGATGCACTGTCACAGAGGAGGGACTTTTGATTGTGGTGAAAGAGAAACAGATGTAAATTGGGTGCATATTAAAGCGTGAATGGGAGAAATAGTTTCTCTCTACTGAGTGCAACACAAACAAGACATAGACAAGTTCATAGGGAAACCAGGAAGCAGAATGTATGTAAAATAGAGAACAGCCATAATGGGTTCAGACTGTAAAGTTATGGAATGAATGTTAACTCCTACGGGCTGTAACATACAACCCATAAAGTGAGGTGTTACTCGAGCTTGGGCTGTGCTTTATTGGAACATTGCAGCAGCTCAGGACCGAAATGTCAGCATGAGAGCAAGGATATGTTATTGAATTGGGAAGCAGTGACAAGGTCAAGGTTATTCCTCCAGACAGAGTGGGGGTGTTCCTCAGTGCAGTCTCTGTTTGGTCTCACCAGTGTAATGGAGACTGCATTGTGAGCAGCAATGACAGGAGACTGTATTGAAAGAGTATAAGTGAATTGCTGCTTCAGCAGGGAGGTGTGATTGAGTCATTCTCTGCTGATCATATGTTCAGACACATGCAGACTTTCCCCCGAATGATTGAATAGAACCAGACATCTAAATTGAGGATTTCTGTCTCACATCTGGTCTGAGTCGTGATGTGGAATTACACCCAGAGGAAGGTCAATGGGTATACATGGGCAGACATTCAAGCAGATATCCCATACTGCTCAGAAATTATTGTTTCTGTTCGAAAAGAAGGGCTCGAAAGAAGATGAACCATTCCGTGGTTCACAAAGTCTGTCAAGGATACTATTCAATCACAAATTAACGAGAATTGGTGTGTGCCCAGATTTAGGATATTTATTTCATGGACCAGAAGCAGATGCGAGGCATGAATTTCAATTGTGCTTCCTAAATTACACCTTGAAACCCCTGCCATTGCTGGTCCATCCTCTTCCCTACTTGTCTCCCCTTTCTGATTCCAGGTTCTCCCTCTCCAATTACAGAGCACTTTCTCTCACATTATGGTTCCTACAAACTACAACTGAAGTTCTTTGATCAAGTCTACCTTCCCTGCAGTCGCATCAAGCTCCGTTTGTGCTGCCATTTTGCATCTGGTCTTCGTGTGGTTCGGCCTCTCCATTCATGCTGTCTTACGCCTCGCACTCACATTTCACTCTGGAAAGTTTCCTTCTTGGAGTAAACGTTATTGAAAACCCCTCTTCCCCGTTGCACTGAATAATCCAAATTTCAAAAAGTATTCTCAGCCTTCATCTCACTGTGCTTAAGGTAACTGCACGCTGACCGTGTGGTATAACAATTCCCTTATTTACATAGCTCTGGCCAGAGAAACGTTTTCACTGTAGAGATCATCACCACCTTTAGACAAAAGAATTTGTTTCCTTGACGTCTTATTGGCACTAGTAAGAGTTTCATGCTGCCTTAGTATTGTCACATGGAGAGAAACAAATCACAGTATGAAGTTTGGTCGGAGTGTTGTTTACCTGTCATTTTTTAAAATATTGTTTCAAATTTGGAATGCTTATTAGTGAATGCTTGTTCTTGAAGTTAGCATCAAATGAAATGGAGAACGTTGAGAGGTGACATTCTGGAAGTTAATAAAAAACATGGGAGGCATGGATAGGGTGAATTGCCAAAGTCTTTTCCACACGATAGGGGAGACCAACCGTGTAGGATACAGCTTTAAAATGAAAAGGCGAAGATTTAGCAGGCACAAAAGTGCAACTTTTTCACGCAGAGTAGGTGTGTGTATGGAATGAGCTGCCAGATGAGCCGGTAGATGCAAATACAGCGACAACATTTAAAAGAGATTTGGAGAAACATATGAATAGGAAGCGTTTAGAGGTGTGTGGACCAAATGCAATCAGATGAAAATAGTATGGTTTGGGAAACCTGGTCAGCATGGACAGGTTAGATGATATGTTTGTGTGCAATATAACTGTATGAACTTAGAAAGCGAGAGAAAAGGCAAGAAATAGATGGAAAAAGGATGAAAAGATATGATGTAAATAAATTTGCAAGAAATATAAAAACAGGCATCAAAAGTTTTTCTGTGTGTATATAAAAAGTTGGAGATGAGTGTGACCTTTGGTAGAAAGAAAGTCAGGAAAGTATATTGAGGACATTCGGAGGGTGTGACTGGGGAAGTGGCTGCAGGGAACAGACAGATAATTTACACCAGTATTTGACATAAATCCTCACAGGGAAGGCACTGTAAGTATTTCGAAATCATCAAGAAAATGGTAATAGGAGGGTTCTCGAACTGTCTCTAACAAAAGGTACAAGGTTTTTAACAACACATAAGACTAAGAATAGGCAGGTCAGCAGTAATTCATAATTGGTTTTAAAAGAAGTGGTTACAGAGTGACTGGTGCCACTGTGTGAAATATTCCATAACTCTCTGGATTACAGAAGTGCTCCAATAAAACTCGTGAAGCTCCAATATGGCGCCTGTTTTGGATGGAGCGAGACAGAAAGCAGGAAACATTTAGCCGAAACATTATTGCTGGACATCTGCGACAGTCTGTTATTAAGGAAGGAATTGCAGGGCAACGAGAAAAGCTTCAGGCAGAGATTGCATGGTTTTGTGAAAGGGAATCTACATTTTGCCCTGTAAAATCATGCAAAGTTTTTCTGGAGATCCCTGAGAATGTTACAAGCGGACATGATAAAGGGGAACTGATAGACACGAGGCTTTCCAGAGATTTTCCACAAGGTATCACAAAGTAAAGGTTCTTCCACCAAACAGAAACTCATAGTATGATGGATAATACATTTGCATGGGATGACGGATGGTTATCACATAGAAATTGGAGAGTCGGGATTCATCGATCAAAGACATGTCTTCTGGTGTAGCACCAATATCAGTCCGATGGCTTCAGTTATTTACATCTATACTGAGAGCCTGGAGGAGGGAGCTGAGTGCAATATACATCTGAGTTTGAGGATGACATTGCCAACCAAAAGGCAGGCTGTTTTTTAATGAAGACGAGTCCCAACAAAAGAGCAGGACAAAGGGATTCGAGTGTTCCTGCGCATGAAACATAAAGTCATCATGCTGAGGCAGAAGTAACTAGATTGGTACATTAAGCGGGTTTCTGGGATTATAGGTTGAACTATTGAGTACATCTAAAATGGTGAGGCAATTATTCATTGTGCTTGAAATAAATGAGCGTGACATTACTGAAATGGACAAGGTACAGAGGGGGCTTGACAACGTATTTGTTGAGAATGTGGTTTCACACCTGGGCAGAGTGTCTCACTCCGGGACATTGATACAGAATAAGGGATACCGATTTCAAACAGAGACATAAAGAAATGTCATCTTTCAGAAGAAAGTGAATGTCTGGAATTCCCGAACCAGGAGAGTTGTGGAAGGTGGGTCACTGAATGAATTTACAGACGGGGTGGATGGGTTTCTGGCATATAAGCGAGTTAAGAGACACAAGGGGTAGCAGGAAAGTGGAGTTGAGCCAGCCTGGATTCTACAAATACATTTTCAAAACACGACCTAACCACCGGAATGACCACCATTTGCTCCTGTGTAGCTGGTCCGAAGGGCTGAATGGAACATCAGAGCACAGGGCTGAGGGACACAAGTGGGCCATTCGGCCCTTTGACACTACTCCACCAGTAAAGTATGTCATGGTTCATCTCATTGTGCTCTCGGCTGCACTTTTATCTCCATGCACCATTATCCCTGATACACATGTCGAGATAATATCAAGACGCAGCCATCACAAACTTCTGGGAAAGATAATTCCCACTTGAATAAATGCCCACTTTGTGAATTCTCCTCACTCGGGTTCTGACTGTGGTTGGAGGGTGTCACTGTTATCTTTTCTAGTACCACTCCTCCACTGTTCGTAACAATTTTAAATGTAACCGGGTTGGAGATATGGCCGATGATAAAGGTCTCAGACTGGGTCAGGTTCAGTGATAGGAACAAGTCAGGCAGATTTAATTAGTCAGCCACATATAACTAATAGAAATACCGGGGCAGCATGGTGGATCTGTGGTTAGCACTGCTGCCACATATCACGAAGGAGCTGGTTCAATTGCAACCTTCAATTCTCCCCATATCTGTGTGTGTTTCCTCCCGGTGATCCAGTTTGCTCCCACAGTCCAAAGATGTGCAGGTTAGAGTTAATTGGCCATGCTCAATTGCCCACAGTACTCAGAGATGTGTAGGTTAGGTGGTTTAGTCATGGAAAATGCAGGATTACATGGTTAGGGTAGGGGGTCGGTCTGGGTGGGATGCCGTTTGGTGGGCCAGTGTGGACTCAATGGACAGAATGTCCTGCTTCCACACTGTAGAGGTTCTATGACAATGACAAGTTTGGACGAGACAAACACCCAGTGGTTATCTACCTGATCTATGCTCCTCAAGGTCTTGCATATTTCAATAAGATCACCTCTCATTCCAAGAATAACCTATGAAAGCCTCCATAATATAATCCCTTCATTTCTGGAATACGTGAAGGGAAACATTTCTGAACTGCTTTCAATGTAATTATATATTTTCTCAGGTAAGGAGACAAAATCACAACCTCACACCCCAGATGAGGTTATTTATTATTTTCTCAGTGTTGTGAGACTTTGGAAATCTCTTCCCGCAGAGTATTGGAGGCAGAGATATTGAATATTCCTGAAGCACAGACAGAAGGTTCGGAGATAACAATGGAGTCAAGGATTATAGGGCAGGAATGTGCAGTGTGGGAGAAATGCTGGCAGTAGTACAAAATGACACTGATCCAAAACACCCAGGAACATAATGCAAAACAAATCGTAAGGTAGATAAATAAAATAAATGCAAAGTGATAGAATAGAGTTCCAACGGACCATGGGGCTGCTATATCATGAGAGAGAAACCACTCGTGGTGGCTTAACCTGAGGGTCAGCACACCTAAGGTGTTGGGGTGAGGTTCAGAGAGTGTCGTCTTCAAGGTAACCTCTGTCAGTGTGGGGAATTGAACCTGCGCTGGTGTCCTCCCTCTGCATCACAAACCAGCCATCCAAACAAATGAGTGGGAGACTGTGTGGCTGTTACAGACAGAAACAGCCACAGACAAAGGACAATAGAATCTTTCATAATAAGGTAAAAAGGTACAATTCAGATAACGGTCAAGATAACAGCTGAGGATAACAATGTTCTCGGCTAGAAATTGTATTTTATAACAAGATAAGTGTTTAGAAGCTGATTTTGGTTAAATAAAATAAGGTGAAACAAGTGAAATAACCAGAATTCTAATTGTTATTGCTTACCAATGACCATAAAATAAGTGTAGATTGTGGTCAGTCTTTGTAAAACGAGCTTATCATTATATAAAAGTATACAACAGATAGAATATATTGTTTGGAGTGTCCGTCCCGGTGGGAAATGCCCTCGAACAGGCGCTTGACGAAAACTGGGTTAAAAGTGCCTCAGTGTCGTCTGGTCAGTGACAGGAACCCAGGGGGTTGAGTAACTGAAAGTTCCTGCAACGTGGAGCTGAGAAAACCATCAAATTAGCCACAAACTTATTAAATGCTAGAGCACATTAAAAGGGTTGATTGGCTTCATGATGGATTTTAATTGTATGTGATTTGAATAACATACATCTCTACTCCTTCCCTTTATATGTTACATTCTGATGCATTGACATTTTCCTGAAAACGGAAATTAATTGGAACATTTTCTGAAACATCCCATAATTGGCATTCTCCAGAATATTTTATCACCATGTGAGTGCATTGAAAAGGCGAGAGAGAAAGAGAGAAAGAGAAAAGGCACTGCATGCAGCAGTGAGAGTGATGGAGCATGAGCCTTGTTCGGGTAGGTGCTATAACAGATATACAGTGTGAGGGTAAAGAGGAGAGAGAGAGAGAGAGAAGGTGTTGCATGTAGCAGTGAGAGTGGGGGAGCATGAGCCTTGATCGGGGATAGATGCTAGTACAGATTTGAATGAGTGTGCGGGAGCAGAGAGAAGACGGTGACCCTTATCCCAGCAGAATGGGGAAGGTTATTGATGTCTGTCCTGTATTGTTGGACATTTCTTCAGACTGCAAATCCTGCACTGAGCTGGGTGCTGAGCTGCCACCACTGCGCAGGGCAGCTCCAAACTGAGAAAGCTCAACCGTTGGCCAATTGGCCTTTTAAAGATGGTACCAGTGCCAGGGATCACAGAATATCCATGGGGCATCCAAGTAATGGTGTTTACCACCAGCCATGAAGGGTGGGAGAATTAGGCTGGCATTGGATGATAGGTATACCGTGGGGTTGGGTGGGTAATTAATGTGGTGAGTTCGATAAGATAGCACCAGGAAACTAACTCAGCCTCGTGCAGATAATCCCTCAGTCACACTCAATGAAAATGGCCCTATGATAAATTAGTGCTAGTTTCTGCCCAATGAGTTGAAGAATCTGCTGACTCCACTCCCAGTTACAAAACTGAAGAAGAAATGCTCACCCAAAACTCTCCATCAATCTAACTCACACTAATATCCATCCTGACAGATTGCTCGTTTGTACTGAACCTGGTCTGCACAGTGCTCCATGTTGAGCAGATATCTCGTCTGGTCTTATACGGTCTGGGCTGGATCTGTGAGGTGGATTAACTATGCGATATAATTCCGGATGGAGCTATCCCTCCTCCAGCATGGCGCATTCCGCTGTTAAATCCCGTGTTTCTGCAACATGTTGTTCATTAAGTAATTAGCCAATTAAAACGTGAATATCTGTCCTTTTTGATATGGAACTAAGCAGGCACATCTCAAAATATATGATGAAGTTAGTCTTGACCGGAACATTTTCTTATTTTAAAGATAAATGCCGCTGTTAAATCCCGTGTTTCTGCAACATGTTGTTCATTAAGTAATTAGCCAATTAAAACGTGAATATCTGTCCTTTTTGATATGGAACTAAGCAGGCACATCTCAAAATATATGATGAAGTTAGTCTTGACCGGAACATTTTCTTATTTTAAAGATAAATGT
>NC_057716.1:113151841-113178890 GCF_004010195.1 Chiloscyllium plagiosum
AACAACAGACTGGAATGTTCCAACAGTGGACAGTAGTTTGTCCTTGGGTCTATACTTGCTTTCTCAGGATTGGGCATGGTTAGAGCTGAGGATACGGGCAGGTTACTATCCTATCCTCGCTATTATTGGTGTTCCTGGTAAGCGTATTTCTGTTAATTGTATTAGCGACGGTGAAGGTTATTGCTATTTCTATTAGTTATATTTAATAAACACATAACCTGTTATCTTCAGTTTCAGTCACAAATTCCACTTCATTTCTATCAATTTCCGAATCCTCACTCATAAACATCGAAGAAGGAAGAAGACTGTTCAGACCCTTGAGTTTTCCTTTTGCCCTGAAGTGTTTTGTAATTAGATTTTTAGATTAGATTACATTACAGTGTGGAAACAGGCCCTTCATCGAAACAAGTCCACACCGACTTGCCAAAGCGCAACCCACCCATACCCCTCCATTTACCCCTTACCTAACACTACGGGCAATTTGGCATGGATAATTCACCTGACCTGCACATCTTTGGACTGTGGGAGGGAACCGGAGGAAACCCACGCAGACACGGGGAGAACGTGCAAACTCCACAGTCAGTCGCCTGATGCTGGAATTGAACCCGGGTCTCTAGCGCTGTGAGGCAGCAGTACTAACTGCTGTGCCACCGTGCCGCCCCATATTCTCTCTGTTCTCAACCCTGTCTACACTCACCACTATAATATCCCCAGTCTCCAGCTCTGTCTCAGTGCTGTTGTAGAATAAGCCATCATCTGCCCCCTTGTTAACTTCTGATCTCACTGCTCAAGTTTCTTTTTCGGACCACTCTTCCAGTTACAATATTTTGACTACAAACTTATACTTGTCTCTCCAGTTATTTCATTATATCAGAATAATAATGTCACTGGCCATGTTATGACTCTAAACGCATTGTTTCAAATTCTACCAGAACCAATGATAGAATTTAAATTCAAATGGCAACAATCGAAAAGAAGCTTCAATTTACAAACCACAACCATAAACCATCAGGATTTCTTTTATTATTTCACTGATAGCCTTTGGTAAAGAAACCAAGTGTGACAAAAAAAGGTTGGTTCCATATTGTCTTGACAAATGGTCTCGCAGTCAACGACAATTAGTGATGGATGACAAATGCTGCCCTTGCCAGTGATTCTGACATCTCGTGTAACAACAGAATTAAAGGTGAAATAAACCAAGAAACTGTGGATGATGGGGATCTGAAATAAAATTCCCCACCTTGTGAAAATATTGGAGAATCTCAGCAAGTATGGCAGCCTCTTTCAGGAAAAAACACAGATAAAGTTTCGAATCTAGTGACCCTATATCCCAACTGAAAGCAACTGGAAAGTAATGTTATTTATACCAGGGATGGTCGTATGTGTGATTGGAAGGTTAGTTGAATGGATGTAGAAATGCCCAGCGAGAAAGAGAGAGAGAGAGAAAGAGAGAGAGAGAGAGAGAGAGAGAGAGAGAGAGAGAGAGAGAGAGAGAGAGAGAGAGAGAAATGAAAAGCAAACATAGGAACTTCTGATGATGAACCAGAAGGAAAATAACATGGGAGCTTATTCTAAAATTTCCCCTTTTCCCATATTTCTGAACATCATGTGAATTTAGATGTGTCCCTGTTTACATTGAGTTATATTCCCTCCGTCTTTCTTCTCTGAGTGTAATGATCAACTCCATAGGCAATACTAGTACCGCCCTTATAGTTGCTTAGATACAAAGAAAGGAATGTCACATTGCCAACTGATTTTGTTGGAAAAGGGAACTGTAACTGTAGGGCTGCGCAGAGATGCAACTTTTATTCTGATAAGAACAGAAGCATTTTCAACACTGAATGGGTGCACGGTTTGTGGGGGGATTTGACTTCCTCCAGTAATTACAGAGTAAAGAGTCGTGTGGACGCTTTTCACGGGTTTGTGTTATCAGCTGCTACGTACATTCAGAGAGACACAAGGGTATGGTAACACCATTCTAGATGAAATATGAGCACTGCATTTACAGAGTGTTCAAGGTCCATAGTAAACACATGGAGTCGTGGCGACACAGAAGGGAAGCTCTGTACACAGGGAGGGGCAGGGCACTGCATGATCCTACCAGGAATTTGCAGGCCCATTTGTCTAAGCTGGACCCATTCCAAGTGTAAAATGTGAAACCAGCGTCTTTAAAAAATGAGATGGTCACTGAGCTGTGTCCCCTCCTTAAAACTCACAGCAGGGCCAGGACTGTGCTGACACTCATCATGAAATGAACTGGATTGATTCTGAAACTTTCCAGGCAAGACTGGGTGACATATCCATCACCATGAAGTGTATGGGATTGAGTCTGGAACTTTACAGGCAGGAGTGAGGGACATATCCGGAAGGCAGTCCTCTGGTATATTACTAGCTGATAGAACCCACCTGCCTGCTGAGAGGAATACATTGGCTGTGTCTCCACAGAAGAAGGTGCAGAAACTAACTTCCAGAAATAGTAGGTAACAGGTGCCCTGGTGAAAATGAGGGCTGCAAGAAATTAGAATTAATGAAGTGTATGTCTTTGAAAATCTAATCGAATTGTGTATTGGTATGTTGCTGGAACTGATGAGCTACATCCCCGAGTATCGAGGGTGTGGCAACAATGCGAGGGAAAGAATTACTGACTATTCGTCAAAGCTGGTTAGATTCTGGAAAGGATCCTGCAGACTGGAAAACAGCTATTGTAAACCTAAGCAGGTCAAACAGAAAACTAAATAGCTTGATGTCAGCTGTGAGAAAAACATTGTAACTTTTTATAAGAAATGAGACAACTAGACACTTGGAAAATAATGATATGATTTGGTAGAGGCAGCCTAGATTCAGGAAAGGGAAATGATCTTTGATAAACCTGCTGTAGTTTGTTGAGATTGTCCGTTGTGACATCGGAAATTGACAACCAGTGGGAGTAGAGGATTTGATTTTTCAGAGAACGTTTGACACGGTTGAATACTGGTAAGTGGGGAATGTTAGAGTCCATGGGTAGGTAGGGGTGAAACACACAGAATGGATCAAAAATTGGATAATTGACAAAAACGAAGAGAGTAGTGTTTTTCTCTGGGTGGAAGGCTTGTGGGGTATCAGAAGGATCAGTGCTTGGGCAATAGTTGTTCGCAAGATATAACATGATTCGGATGGGAACAACAAATGTAATGTTTCTCTTTTAAGTTTATCAAATGGTGAGAGGTTGCGAAGTTCTGTTGTTGAAAAGGACCTGGATATCCTTGGTTATAGGTCACTAAGAGAATTCAGATGGGACAGTAAGTAATTATAACTGGAAATGATATCTGTTCTTTCATGCAAAATACATGAAGCACCACAGTAATTATACCTGACTCAATAGTAGTGTTTTGTTGAAAGAGAATTTGGGGTATTATCTACAGATTTAGTGTACTTCATAAATAATGATCGCCACGTCACCGGGTCAGTGCAAAGGAGTTTCACCAGACTGAAACATGGCATGATGGTACCATCAGAAGAGAGAACGGTAACTATGTGGTTAACCTGTAGCACTGTGAGAGAATACAAAGGTGAAACTTGACTGTTATGGACGGACACTCATTTTGTCCCAAGCAGCCATTGTTAAGGATTCATTTAAGAAAGAGATGGATAGAGCTCTCAAAAATAGTGGAATCAAGGGTTATGGAGATAAGGCAGGAACAGGATACTGATTAAGAATGAACAGCCATGATTATATTGAATGGCGGTGCAGGCTCGAAGGGCTGAATGCCCAACTCTCGCACCTATTGTCTATTGTCTATTGTGAGGAATTTCGTACTTTCCATAGGATGCTCGATTCCCAATAGTTGACGTGCCAGTGCATAGACCTCATTTCGAATAACAGAGAGGTACAGGCTCCAAATGAACTCTGAACACTGTAATGCACAGTTACCGTGTGACCCTCCACTCAACGTTACATTGTCCATAATCCTGTCAGCAGCCACAATACCTTCATTCTGAAACGGTTAGCCATTCCCCACCAGCTTCTGAATTCCAGAGAGAACATAGGTCTGCTCTCTCAGCGATGGAAGATGTCTCTGTGGCTGGTTAAAAAATGGCTTCATTCCCACTGCCAGAAAAGCATGCGAACATAACACTGATGCACTACGAATAATGAAGCCACGAGGAATACCATGGATTAGTCCATCTGTACAGTTCCTGCTCCATTTGTTTCTTATGCTGAAGCATCTCTGACACTTTCCTGTTCCTGTGTTAGTGACTTGAGAATCTGAATGGCCTCTTCCTGTTCCTTTGTAAGCGACTCCAGGAGTGTAATGTTGATTTTCTGATCCCGTGTAAGTGATGTGTGGGAGTGAGCAGACTCCTTGCCTTCCTGTGTAACGGCAGGAGGGATTGAATGGGCTATCCCTCTTCTAGTTCAGTAGTTTTGATGGGCCGAATGACTTTCCCATAATCCTGTGAAGCTAGATTGAGATACTGAGTGAACTTCTCCGTTTACTGTGGAAATGTGCAGCGCTGTTTCATGAATGTTACCGCCAGTTTATCAGCACAGTCCTGAACGTTGTCTCTGTCTTGTTGCACGTGGACAAATACTGCATCAGGAGGTCAAGGATGACGAAGCTTTCTGAATATTGTGTAACATACAGTAAAAAAAAACACTTCTGATCGTTGTGGACTCAATGGGATGAATGGCCTGCTTCCTCACAGCAGGGATTCCCTGCTGACAAACTGGGGATGCCTGGGCTGAGGCAGGTACCCTAAGGTTTTCCTGCAGAGATGTCCCACGGCTGAGATGATTGATACCCACGGATGATAAACATGTTCCACTGTGCTATGGATGACTCCAAACACTGGGGAGTTTGCAATCGATTCTGATGAAGTGCAATTTTGCTCAGACTCCCTGATATTAAGACTGGCTTTGATATCAGTGCCAGTCGCTCTTTGCTAATTCCTTGTATTCACCTCTACTGCTCACATCAATAGGTCGTCGTGTAGGAGCAGGCAGTGATTTCTTCAAACAGGGGGTAGTGAATGTCAGGAATTCTCTATTCCAGAGAGTCAGGGGAGCTATAGGAGTAAGTGGCCTCAAACTGAACCTATCGAGCAAGTTGGAGGGTCTGAAGGGAACATCAGAACAGGAACAGGATTAGATCGTTAGACACTATGAACTTTCTCCACCAGGCACGACAATTGTGGCTCATCAGGTTGTGGTCTCAGTCCCACTTTCCTGTCTGTATCCCATCATCTGTGACTCACTTCTCTGTCAAATATTTAACTAATTCAGCTTTAGATAAATGTGAACAAAGAGGCACCACATACCTCTGGAGAAAAGAATTCCCACTCAAATGGTACTTCTGGAATTTTTGTATCTCCCTTACAGTATCATGCAGCACGGAGACCTGTCCACATAACTCAGACATCCCAATCTGATCTAATCCTATTTGCCAGCATTAAGCCCATAATCCTCTAAATCCTTCCGATAAATATGCATATCCAGATTAATTTAAATGTTGTAACTGTACCAGTCTCTATCACTTTCTCTGAGAGCTCATTCCATACACACTACACAACATCCATGAAAACATTGACCCTTTACTATCTTTCTCCTCTCACCTTAAGCCTTTGTCCTAAAGCTTTGGACTCCCCGAACGTGGGAAAAAAAGACCTTGGGTATTCAGATTATCCATGATCCTCACGATTTTATAAACCTCTTCAATGTCACGCCTCAGCATCCAATGCTCCAGAGTAAACAAGCGCCAGTCTGTCCAGTTTCTCCCTGTAGCCTAATCTCTCCATGCCCGGCAAGATCCTTGGAAATCTTTTATGCACCCTCTTAAGTTTAACAAATCCTACCTGTAGCAGAGCGAACTGAATTAAACACACTATTCTAAGTCTGGCCTCACCAACATCCTGCCCAGTCGCAACGTCATCTCCCAACTTGCATAGTCAATGCTCTGACAAATAAAGGCAAGCATACCAAACCCCTTCTTCACCACCCGGTCGACCTGCGACTCCACTTTCAAGGATCTATGATCCCGCGCCCTTTTGTTCAACAACGCTCCCCAGGACCTCACCATTAATTGTATATGTCCTGCCCTATTTTACTTTACCAAAATGCAATACTTCACAGTTATTTAAATTTAACTCCATCTGTCACTCGTTGGCCCATTGACCCATCTGATTAAGGTCCCATTGTATTCCAAGGTAAATCTTGCTGGCCACTGCACCTCCCATTTTATTGTCATCTGTAAACATAATAAACTGGCAAATATTCACATTCAAATCATTTATATAAATAATGAAAAGCAGTGGATTCAGCACGGCTCCTTGTGGCACATCACTGGTCATAGGCCTCCAGTCTAAAAAGCAGTCCCCTACCACCCTCTGTCTCCTACCTTCACTCTAATTTTGTCATCAATTGGCTAGCTTATCTTGGATCTATTTATGACCTAACCGTACTAACTTGTCTGCAATGTGGAATCCTGTCGAATGCCTTGCTGAATCTATATGGACAGCGTCTACCACACTGCCATCACCAATTTTCTTTGTCACCTCCTCACAAAATGCAATCAACCTTGTTAGAAATGATTTCCCATGCACAAAGCCATGTTGCCTCTCCTTCATCAGTTGTTGCATTTGCAAATACATGTAAATCCTGCCACTCTCAATGCTCTCCAACAACGTGGCCTCCAATGACGTCAGGCTCACCGATCGATAGTTCAGGGCATTATTCCCTTTCCTGGTCCCACGCTTCTGCTGCTCATTGCAAATGTTAATGTAACCGAGCTGGTGATATGATCAATAATATAGTTCTCAGACTTTGTGAGGATTAGGAATAAGTCAGGCAGGAATCTGATAAATTAACAAGTTTATGACTGAAACAAATTTACTCAAGCTAGGATGGAAAGATGAATGACAAATAGTTTGACTATTGCAAATCTGTGCGCCGATGTTTCCTTCTCTAAAATACTGACACATGCACACGTTTGATTACAAACTGAAAAATATAATCTCTGCAGAGCGTTAACTCGAAAGAACTGTGCCTACATATTAATTGAACTCATGATGAAAGGAAACATGAGTGATAGTTCCAAATATCATTCAGCTTATGCAGCTATTCTGCTCTTACAAGCTACTGGTAATGGGATCACTTCCTGGAACAAGTGGATTAAGTTGGATTGCCTTTACATCAGGCAGTGGGGGTGATTCCAGTCAATCCTCGACAGGAATCCTCCATGAGTGGTAAAGACGACTGAGGAGTTTTCAGCTCACACACATTGCTGGGAAGAGGAACAGAGAGAGAGAGAGGGAGCAACAGACTGTTCCTTCTCGGGAAGGATACATTTTCTCCCTCTCTGAGTTGAATCACACAATAACGGTATCCGACCCCAAACTGGACAAACTGAAGACTGTTTGAACAGTGTCTGAACTGTACGAGTCCATCACATTCCCTGCTCTTTGTAGGTATATCACTGCTGCTGTTGGACACCCAGCCATTTCTTTTTGAACAAATAACGCCACTAGTTTCGAAGGTGTGTTCATATGTTCCCGTATACCTCTATAATACAACTGGTAATATCTTCACATTATCTGCATTTCAATGAATGCATCTCATTCTTAAATTAGCTCTCCAGCCTTATTCTCCCATAGAAGAAAAAATATTCATCGGGTATTCACCAGCTCAAAACCTTATATGGTCAAAAAGAAAATTTATCATTCTCAAGTCTAAACTTTTAATCGTTCATAACTTAATGCCATCATCGCAAGAACGAGTAAAGAGAAATACCTTTGAAACATTTCAAAAGCAACTTGTTTTTCACTTCAGTGGAATTGCAACCTTGGACAGTACGTCAGATGTGGTCTCAGCAACGGCCTGTACAGATACAGTAAAACATCCTTAAGATCCGCCCCAATACTCTTTGCAAGAAAAAGTATCATTTCATTTAATTTTCAAATCATGTGCTGCCTGTGCAGACTAACTTCATATCATTTATGTACCAGGACACACGAATCCCTTTGTACTACGGAGTTCTGCATTCTGCCTCCAGTTAAATAATTTACGGTTGTTTTATGCTTCCTCCCAAACACAAACTTCCCATCACCCACATTGTACTGCTATTTTTTTTTTGGAAGAAGATTTACTCACTGTCATTCCCTGTCTGTTTTCCATTGCAGACGTTCTGCCTCCACATGAAATCTTGTTGAATGTCTATCCTGGTGTATGAGCAAACTGAGCTCCAATTTTTCAGACCCTTCTTACAAGTCATTAACCTACATTGTAAACTGTTGATGACCTCAAACTGATTCCTGAGGAATTCCACTAGTTATAGCTTTACTACCTGAAAATAAGTAATTATCTCGACTCTGTATTTCCTGGTAGCGGACCAGGGGTCTCCTGTTCCAGTTTAACAGCCTAGAAAGTTCGCATTGCCCCCTGCTATTCTTTGTAGCTGATTGTCGATTTGTTTCTGATCGCAGTGATCCTCCATTTGGGCCATTTGTTGTCAGATGATCAGGTGGAGTTCGTACTGTGAATGATCCTAATCCCTGAGAGTTTAAAAGATGAGCACAGAATATAGACTAACATTTGGGGGGGTCGCTATCTTTCAAATGAAACGATAGAATCATCTGCAATTTCAGTCATGTGCTCAATTTTGACCTTCAGACACTGAGGAGAGGGCAGAGTTCCTATTAGCCTGATGAACATTGGTCCCCTTAACAACACAACCAATAATGCCCATCAATAATTTCATTTTGGCTGTTGTGTTGAAAACTTTATGCAGTCACTACAAATTAAAATACGCGATTGTCTTTGAGGGGTGACCTTACTGGGGTTCATAAGATCATAAGGGGCATGCATAGGGTAAATAGACAAGATATTTTCCTTGTGGTAAGGGACTCCAGAACTAGAGGGCATAGGTTTAGGGTGAGAGGAGAAAGATATAAAAGAGACCTAATGGGCAACATTTTCATGCAGAGGGAGGTATGTGCATGGAATGATTCACCAGAGCAGATGGTGGAGGCTTGTACAACTGCAACTTTTGAAAGGCACCTGCATGGGTATATGAATAGGAGGGCTTTGGAGGGATATGGCATGTGGGACTAGTTTAGGTTGGGATATGTGGTCAGCATGGATGAGTTGGACCGGAAGGTCTGTTTCCATGCTGTACATCTCTAGGACTGTATGGGTCTTCAGCCCAGTCTTCACTGTTCCCTGGGGATGAGAATACCACAGACAGCATAACCCTAAGGAGATAGGAACATCCTTACCTCAATCTTAAATGGGGAGACCTTTAAATGTAAAAGTGTATGAACCTCACAACACGTCAGCGTCCCCTTTTTAAAAATGAGGGCACAACCAATAGGAAAGACATAGACCATTCATCCCCTCAAACCTATCCCACATTCCCATTGGCTACGTTCAGTAATTCATTTATCAAACGTCGCCTCCACTGCTCTCTTGTGTGAAAATGGTCCCCTTAGGTCCCTTCTGCGTGAAAATGGTCCCCTTAGGTCCCTTTTATATCTTGTCCATCTCATCTTAAATCTATGTCCCCTAGTTTTGGACTTGCCTTCACTGAGGTAAAGACCCTGAATATCACCCTATGCATGGTTTTCCTGATTTTATGAACCTCTAGAATGTGCACATTTGACTCCAATCAAAAGGAACGGCTGTGTTTTCAATAAACCTGTGCTTAAATTCTGAAATTCAATAGTGACTCATCTTCCTTCTTCATCACATCACAATTCTAAAATAATTTTAACTACTTGTTCAGCCACATTATGAAACACCTCTGTGGGATTTTAATCTAGACTTTGGGCTCAGAGGTAGGCATACAATCACCATTTGGCAATAATCCCTGAAGCTGCAACCTTGTTCTCATGTGTGTTTGTTCATCATGCAATTTTAAACTGCTGTGACATACTTCCGTGACAAGCAGGACTTGAATACATACATTCTGGACTTGAGTGAGAGACACTACCACGCAAGTTCAGTTATTGGAATCTAACCCAGAGCTCTGGCTCTGAGGCATGGGCATTGCCCACTGTACAAGACTTAAACCATGCCCAGATTTTGGGTCACATTTTAAATGTCAGCTTTCAGCTCGGTGTGGATTCAGTAAAAATTGGATAACTTTACTGAATTACACAGTTAAATGAATTACATTGTTAAACAGATGAAAGGTCCTCACTTCAACTCTAAGATGTTGAGTTTATGTGCGCTGCCTTCGAGATTATCTATGAAGATCTTTAATTGCTTGGCAATGATTTCCACCTTAAGTGGCTATTATCTGAGATCTGCAATATGAGGGGGAAAGCGTCTTGCAGACACATTCTGCACTATAAAGGATCTGGAATAGAGAGTTATTACTGAACACCAGAGAAGAAGAAAGAGCATACTTTCTGGATCAAAAACACCAATCACTCTTTCCCGCCTCTAACGTGTGACTGCCCTCTTCTTAAAACCACGAAGGAATCCAAGGCAGCTGATTACTGTCCAGCCTTTCTTCCCCAGCACTATCACTCACTGGGCTGAGGAGCAGATGGAATTTAATTTCTATAAATACAATGTATCACAATTTGGGAAAACAAACAGCAAGAGGACACCTGCAAATAAATGCCGAGCCATTGGTAGTATTGTAGACCAGAGAGTTCTGTAGATCAGAGGTTTCTAGTTTTTTTTTAAGTTTGACAATGTGTCGGCAGGTGGTTAAGAAGGCGTTTGGTTTGCTAGCCTTCATTGCTAGATCTTTGAGTACAGGAGATGGAACATTATCTTCAGGTTGCACTGGATATTCGTGAGGTCTCTCCTGAAGTACTGTGTAGTTCTGGTCACCTAATTACATTGAGGATATTATTAAATTGGAGAGGGTTCAGAAAGGATTTATCAATCTGTTACTGGGAATGGAGTGTTAAAGTTATAAGGACAGGCTCGATGGACTGGAGCGTAGAAGGTTGAGGCATTATCAACCATATAATGGTTTATAAAACATTTAGAGGTATAGATCGTGTTGAATGCAAGGTGCCCTTTCCTTACGGTAGTGGATTTCAAGACTTGGGGGTAATTTTAAGATAAGGTAAAAACGAGGATTCCTGATGAAGGGCTTTTGCCCGAAACGTCGATTTTGCTGCTCGTCGGATGCTGCCTGAATTGCTGTGCTCTTCCAGCACCACTGATCCAGAAGAAGGTAATTTTAAGATGACAGGAGAAGATTCAAAGAAGACATAGTACCATACAGCTACCTAGCTCTACTCAACTTGTCCCTACCAAACAGATGTCCTACATTAATGTAGTTCCATTTGCCAGCATTTGGCCTTTATCCCCCTAAACACTTCCTATTCATGTTCCCGTCCAAATGCCTTATAAATGTTGTAATTGACCCAGCCTGCACAACTTCCTCTGGCAGCTTGTTACATATAAAGCACCCCCTCTTTGAAAGCGTGGCCTTTAGATCCCTTTTAACTCTTGCCCCTCTGACCTTCAACCTATGTCCTCTAGCTTTGGAACATGCTACCCTGGGGAAAAGACCTTGGCTATTGACACTACCCATTCCACTTGTGAATATATAAACCTCTATGATCACCTTTCAACTGCTGATGCTGCCGGGAAAATAACCCCGGCATATTCAGTCGCTTCATAAATCTCAAAACGTCCAGCCCTGGCAATATCTTTGTGAATCTTTTCTGAATTCTTTCACGTTTCACACATCCCTCCTCGAAGAGCGAGACCATAATTGAACGAAGTGTTCAATAGTGGCCTAACCAATGTCCTGTACAGCCGCAATATGACCTTCCAACTCCTATATGTCCAACAACGACAAGCATATCAAACAGCTTCTTCACTATCCTGTATACCTGCGACTCCACTTTCAAAGCATTATGACCCTGCACTCCAAGGTCTCTTTGTTTAGCAACACTCATCATGGACTTAACATTAAATGTATAAGCCTTGATTTTCCTTTTGAAAATGTAGCACTTCTCATTTATCTAAACTAAACTCCATCTGTAACTCGTCAGCACATTGGTCCATCTGATCAAGATCCCGTTATACTCGAAGGTAATCATTTTCTCTGTCCACTGCATCTTCAGTTTGGTGTCAAACGTGACCTTACTAACCATACCTCTGGTGGTCACAATCAATTCATTTATGAAAATGATGAACGGTAGTGGGCCCAGCACCGATCCTTGTGGCACGCCACTGGTCACGGGCTTCCAGTCTGAAAAACAACCCTGCACCACGACCCTCGGTCTTCTACCTTTGAGCTAGTTCTGTATCCAAATGGCTGGTTTTTCCAGTATTCCATGAGATCTCACCGTGCTAACTAGTCTTCCATGGGGAACCTTGTCGAATGCTTTACTGAAGTCAATATAGATCACCTCCACTGTTCTGTCCTCAACAATCTTTTTTGTTACTTCTTCAAGAACGCAGTCATCAAGTTCGTGAGACAGGATCTCCCATGCACAGAGCTATGTTGACTTTCCCTTATCAGTCCTTGCCTTTCTAAATACATGCAAATCCTGTCGTTAGGATTCACTCCAAAAACTTGCCCAACACCGATGTCAGGATCACTGGTCTATTGTTTCTTGGCTTTTCCTTGCCAGTTTGTTTAATAATGGCACTACGTTTGTCAGCCTCATGTCTTCCAGCACCTCACCTGTAGCTATTGATGATAAGAACATCTCATCAAGATTTCTAACAATCGCTTCCCGAGCTTCCCACAGAGTACTTGTGTGTACCTGATCAGGATCTATGAAGTGCATTGTGTTTACACATCATTTGGTTCGTGTATGGCATGAATGTCCTCAGAAGTGATAGATGTGGGTAAAAATTACAACGTTTAAAAAACATTTTATTAAGTACAAGAATAAGAGAAGGTTTGGAAAAATATGGTCCAAGCGCAGGAACGTGGGACTAGTTTAGTTGGAGATTATCGTTAGCATTGAGTATATGGGCTGATAGGTCTGTTTTCAAACCTCCTCTACAACCCTATGGTTCCATGTGTCTTTGTATTTCCAAGTCTGTATCTGCATATTTCAGTCTGCGCTTGTTGATTTGTGTGTGTCTATATGTGTATCTATATTTATCTATCTCTCTGTGAGTCCTGTATTATTGTGTGTATGCATGTTTGTATCTCTATCACTGCATCTATGTGCAATGGGAACTGTTTATTTTGGGGTGAATCATTGAATGGAGTTCAAAGCCTCCCTTCCTCCCTCTCCCTCTCCCTCTGTCTCTCCCTCTTTTGTTGAAAGTGATATAATGCCATGCACTGCTGGTGTGTTTTAGGACTTTTCAATCCTTTCTTATATGTAAGATTATTTGTAAGGTTAAATCACTAAACATTGCATTTTACAGGATGTGTGCGTATGTATGTGTGCGTGTCAATTTGCGCATGCCTCTGTGTAGGTCTGTGAAGTTGTATGTCCGTGTGAGTGCAGCTGTGTGTATGTATGTGGGTCTGTGTGTGTGTGTGTGTCTGTGTGTCTTTGTGTGACTGTGTGTTAGTGTGTGTCATTGTTCTGTGTGTGCGCGTGCCTGTGTGTCTGTGTACATCTGTGTGCGTGCATGCTTTTGCATGTGTGTGGGGAATGTGGGTGTCTGTATGGGTGGTTGCGATATGTGTCTGTTTCTCTGTGCGTGTGTTTGCGCCTGTGTGTGCGTGCCTTTGCGTTGTTTTGTATGTGTCTTTTCTGTGTGTTGTATGTAAATGCGTATGTGCCTCTGTGTGTATGTGCACCTGTGTGCATGTATATGTATGTGCATATGTGTGTCTCTGTGTATGTGTGTATGTATGTATGTATGTGTGCTTTTTGCGTGTATCCGCATCTGTGCTAGTGTGTGTCTATTTGAGTGTATATATCTGTTTGTGTGTGTCTGTGTTAGCATATGTGTGCAAATGTGGGAAGTGTGGGCGTGTATGTTACTGCTTCAGTACGTCTGTACGTCTGTTTGTGTGTGTGTGCCTGTATACACACCACCTCACAGGCACGCACACACACACAGATTCATAGACACACACAAACAGATAATACAACAACCACCCATACATAGACACCCTCCTTTTTGCCAGAGCGGCGAGGAGAGAAGAAGGAGTAAAGCGAATGCTGCTGGGAAGGTAAGAGCTTAATATATATTTGGGCAGTGTCTAAACCCGAGATAGTACACGTGTTGTATCTCTCTCCCGCCCCCCGTCCCCTCCTCTAACCGGAAGAAACAGACTCTGCAAGGAAATGCTTTTATTTCTTATCTCCCTTTTTCATTTATTTAAGTGTATTGTTTGGTTTCAGTTAGTTCATATAAAACTAAGCTAATAATGGCTGGGCACCTCAGACCCGTGGCATGTGCATCTTGTTTGATGTGCGAGTTTAGAAACGTGCCTGACGTTACTGACTCTTACACTTGCAGGACGTGCGTCCAGCTGCAGCTCTTGTTTGACCGCATGACGACTCTGGAGCTGCGGATGGACTCACTGTGGAGCATCCTCAATGCTGAGGAATTCGTGGATAGCACATTTCGTGAACTGGTCACACCGAAGTTAGAGTGGCTGAGGGAGACAGTGAATGGGTGACCAAAAGACAGAAAAAGAGTAGCAAGGCAGTGCAGGTGTCCCCTGCGGTCATCTCCCTCCAAGACAGGTATACTGTTTTGGATAATGTTTTGGC
Source organism: Chiloscyllium plagiosum (assembly GCF_004010195.1). Lineage (NCBI taxonomy): Eukaryota > Metazoa > Chordata > Chondrichthyes > Orectolobiformes > Hemiscylliidae > Chiloscyllium > Chiloscyllium plagiosum. Next base: position 113,166,485 of record NC_057716.1, read on the forward strand.
AGTTGGCTCACAAGGGGAGGGCAGCAGTTGTCAGGATGATGGCACCGTGGCTGGCACTGCTGTACAGAAGGGCGGGAAAAAGTCTCGTTGGGTCATAATCATAGGAGATTCTATTGTGAGGGGAGTAGATAGGTGGTTCTGTGGCCGAAAACGGAACTCCCGGTTGGTATGTTGCCTCCCAGGTGCTCGGTCAAGGATGTCAGTGATGAGCTGCTGAGCATTCTAAAAGGGGAGGGTGAACATCCAGTTGTCTTGGTGCATATAGGCACCAACGATATAAGTAGAAAGCGAGACGAGGTCCTGAAAGAAGATTTCTGGGAGCTAGGAAAGAAGTTAAAAGGGTAGTGATCTATGGATTACTACAAGTGCCACGTGCTAACCAGCGTAGAAATGAAAAAATAGGCAGGATGAAAACGTGACTTGAGAGATGGTGTAGAAGGGAGAGGTTCAGATTTGTTGGACATTGGGACCGGTTCTGGGGAAGGTGGGACTATTACAAAAGAGACGATCTACACCTGAACTAGACTGGAACCAATGTCCTTGGGGGAGTCTTTGCTCCTGCTGTTGGAGAGGTTTTAAACTAATGTAGCAGGGGGCTGGGAACCAGAAGAGAAAACAAGTAGGCAGCGAGGTGGAGACTGGAGACTGGAAGAATTATGAAGATATCCTTAATAAAGGGAAGAATAGGCAGAGAGCAGTTGAGCGCAAAAGAATTGGTGGCCTGAAATGCATCTACTTTAATGCAAGAAGTATAGTATGTAAGACAGATGAACTTAGGACTTGGATTTTTGCCTGGGAGTATGACATTATTGCCATCACAGAAACTTCGTTGAAGGAAGGGCATGATGATTGGCAACTGAATGTTACAGGATATAGACGCTCCAAACAGAACAGGGAGGAAATTAAAAGAGGGGGTGGAGTTGCTTTGCTGGTCAAGGATGATATCACAGCTGTGCTAAAGGAGGACAACATGGCGGCCTTGGGTAGCAGGGCATTATGGGTTGAGCTGAGAAATAAGAAGGGTGCAGTTACACTGTTGGGGCTGTATTCTAGACCTCCCAACAGTGAACTTGAGGTAGAAGAACAAGCAGGTAAACAGATTATGAATAGGTGAAGACGCAATAGGGTAGTGGTGATGGGAGATTTTAATTTTCAAACATTGACTGGGATACACCTAGAGTAGAGGTCTGGATGGAGTACAATTTGTGCGAAGCGTCCAGGAGAGTTGTCCAGAGCAGTATGTCAAACAAGGGAAGGGGCCATATTGGACCTGGTACTGGGAACGAGCCAGGACAAGTGCTAGAAGTTGCGGTGGGGGATTTCTTCTGGAACAGTAACCACAATTCTGTAAGTTTTAGAATACTTGTAGATAAAGAAGAGAGTGGTCCTCAGGGAAGAGTACTAAACTGGGCCAATTATATCAAAATTAGGCTGGAGCTGGGAAATGTGGATGGGTAGCAGCTATTTGAAGGGAAGTCAACATTTGTGATGTGGGAGGCTTTCAAAGATAAGCTAAAAATAGTGCAGTATAGGCATGTCTCGTGGAAGGCAATGGATAGGAATGGCAAGATTCGTGAACCGTGAATGACAGCTGAAATTGTACGACTAGCTAAGAGGAAAAGGGAAGCGTACATCAGATCTCGGCAGCTGAGAACAGAACAGGTCCTGGAGGAATATCGGAAGAGAAGGACAAGTTTTAAACAAGGAATCAAGTTGCCGAAAAGGGGTAATGAAATAGCTTTAGCAAGCTGAATTAAGGAAAATTCCAAAGCATGTTGTTCCTTTATAAGAAGTATGTGGGTAAATAGCGAAAAGATTGATCCACTAAAGGACAAAGAAGGAAGGCTGTGTGCCGAACCTGAGAGTGTTCATTGAGGAGTGGAACATGATGAATCTTGAGAATAGAGATAGACGTTTGATTAGTCTGGATCACGTTAACATATGGAGGGAAGATGTGTTGGGTATGCTAGAGGTTATTAAGGTGGACAAATCCCCAGGACCGAATGGGATCTGTCCCAGGTTGCTGAGGGAGGCGAGAGAGGAAATAGCTGGGGCCCTGAAAGATATCTTTGTGGCATCCTTAAATACAGGCGATATGCCAGAGGACGGGAGGGTCGCTTATGTTGTCCCCATGTATAAGAAGGGTATTAGGGATAATCCGGGTCACTACAGACCAGTGAGCCTGACGTCAGTGTTGGGGAATGTGCTGGAAGAGTACTAAGAGATAGAATCTAATTATATTCCAAAAAAATCAGCTAATCAGTAATAGGCAACATGGTTTTCTGCGGGGGAGATCGTGCCTTACCAACTTCATAGTGCTCTTCGAGTGAGTAACCAAGTTGTGAGATGAAGGAAGGGCTGTTGATGTCATATACATGGACTTTAGTAAGGCGTTTAATAAAGTTCCACACTGTAGATTAATGGAGAAAGTGAAGTCAACTGGTGTGCAGCTAGGTGGATAAAGAACTGGTTGAGCAACAGGAGACAGAGAGTAGTTGGTGAAGGGAATTTCTCGAATTGTAGAAAGGGGACCAACGGTGTTCCACATGGGGCAGGGCTGGGGCCACTGTTGTTTGTAATATATATAAATGATCTAGAAGAGGGCACCGTTGGTATGATCAGCAAGTTTGCAGATGACATAAAGATTACTGGAGCAGCAGAAAGCATAAGGGACTGTCAGAGAATACAGGAGGATATAAATAGACTGGAGAGTTGGGCGGAAAAGTGGCAGATAAAGTTCAATCCAGACAAATGTTAGGTGGTGCATTTAAGCAAGTCTAATTCTGGAACGAATTATACAATGAATGGAAGAGCCTTGGGAAAATTTGATGGGTAGAGAGATCTGGGAAAGCAGGTCCATTATACCCTGAAGGTTGCTGCACAATTGGATAGAGTGGTCAAGAAGGCATATAGTATGCTTGCCTTCATTGGACTGGATATTGAGTATAAGAGTTGGCAAGTCATGTTAAAATTGTACAAGACATTGGTTCGGCTGCATTTAGAATATTGTGTACAGTTGTGGTCGTCACACTACCAAAAGGATGTGGACGCCTTGGAGAGGGTGCAGAGAAGGTTTACGAGGATGTTGACTGGTATGGGAGATGCTATCTATGAAGAGAGGTTGAGTAGGTTAGGTTTATTTTCATTAGACAAAAAGAGAGTGGAGGGGACCTGATTGAGGCTTACAAAATCGTGCATGGTATAGACAGGCTGGATAGAGACAAGCTTTATCCCAGGGTGAAGGATTCAATAAACAGTGGTCATGCTTTCAAGTTGAGAGATGGAAAGTTTAAGTGGTATACACGCTGCAAGTACGGTGGTAGAGGCAGTCACAGTAGATTCATTTAATATGCGTCTGGACAGATGCATGAGTAGGTGGGGAGCAGAGGGATACAAATGCTTAGGAATTGACCAACAGGTTTGGACAGTAAATTTGGATCGGCTCAGGTTTGAAGGGCCGAAGGGCCTGTTCCTGGGCTGTAAATTTTCCTTGTTCTTCTTCTTTGTTCTTTATATGTGTGCGTTTGTGGGCGGCACGGTGGCATAGTGGTTAGCACTGCTGCCTCACAGCGCCAGAGATCCGGGTTCAATTCCCGCCTCAGGCGACTGACTGTGTGGAGTTTGCACGTTCTCCCCGTGTCTGCGTGGGTTTCCTCCGGGTGCTCCGGTTTCCTCCCACAGTCCAAAGAAGTGCAGGGTCAGGTGAATTGGCCATACTAAATTGACCATAGTGTTAGGTAAGGGGTAAATATAGGGGTATGGTTGGGTTTCGCTTCGGCGGGTCGGTGTGGACTTGTTGGGCCGAAGGGCCTGTTTCCACACTGTAATTTAATCTAATCTAATCTAAGTGAGTGTGGGTGTCTGTTAGTCTGGTGCAGGTAGGGTGGTGTCCAGAGGGAGTCGGTCCACAGTGTTGTATCCAGCAATGTTATTTGTGTGGGGGAGGTAAAGTGGAGCGAGGGACAGAGAGAGAGAGACTGCATGCAGCACTGAGAGTGGGGGAGCATGATCCTTGTTCGGGGGTAGGCGGTTTAACAGATATACAGTGGGTTTGCAGGAGCAGAGACAATCCAATGAGCCTTATCCTGATTGTTTTTGGTTCTGTTCGCCGAGCTGGGAATGTATGTGCTCCTGATAGAGTGGGGAAGGTTATTGATGCTTGTTCTGTATTGCTGGACATTTCTTCAGACTGCAGATACTGCACTGAGCTGGGTGGTGAGCTCAGACCATGCTCACACCAATATCCTGTTCACCCATCATTCCTGGAAACAATGGCTTATGTTACAGAATACTGTAGAAATGTTTTCATTTCAGCATTCTGGAACCGATGCACACATCCTTCCATAACACTGTCTCTCAATCTCGCTCTCGCTCTCGCTGTCTATTCCCCAAACCCCTCCGATTTGTTACTAGTTTAACTGATTCCCCCGCCATCTCTCTCTGGCAGTGATGTTCACACCCACAGCACCCCCTTGTCATGGCACAATGGAGATATGGAGCTGTAAATGTATGAGAGCTGCACATCCTGTCACTTCCAGCATGGGCCGCAAGTTTCCCCACACTGGGCAGTGATCTCACACAGTGTTACTGAGCAATGTACTAGTGTAATGCACACAGTTCCACACCCTAGTCACATATCTTATCTGGGTTTATAGATCAATGCGCTATTATAATGTGCACAGTGTTCCGCTCTGGAATGATTCAGGGTGGTGCTCAGAAGTACACTAGCCTGGTCTGCGCTGTGCTCCCTGCTGAACTGATATCTCATCTGGGTTTATAGTGTCTGGTCTGGTTCTGTGAGGTGGATTGAGAATATGATACAACAGATTCTTTCAGTCAATATGGCAATGCCTTTATTTTTGTTCTCAATCATGTGATTGGACCCTCCAAAGTTTGGCTCCTCCGGCCAGTCCCATTTTTCAGTCTAACTCCATAGTTCAACAACGTGTTGTCCCATGAGTAATTGTGCAGTTTCAATGTGAATAACTGTTCTGTCTATTTCCCTGGCCTTTGGCGTTGCTCACCCTGGAGCATTGGGATTCACCGCGATAAACCTCAGGAAGTTCACTCCTCAGAACCAATGCTCTAGGGAATATAGCCCCAGTCCGTTCCTACTCTCTGTGTAGCTCAACATCACTCGCCACCACTACACTACACAAGACTGTCAATATACTTGGAAATCTTTTCTGCATGCATTCAAGTTTAACAAAATCTTTCGTCTAGCAGTGAGAACAGAATTAAAAGCAATATTACACAAGTGACTAAAACTAGCGAAAGTGAGTATTGCAGATGCGGGAGATGAGAGTCGAGAGTGTGAAAACGTCGAATTTTCCAACTCCTCGGATGCTGCCTGATCCACTGTGCTTTTCCTGCACCACTCTTTGAACCCAATGTATATCCCAGATGGCCTCCTTCTCCAAAGACAGCAATTTCCCCTCCCAGATGGTCGACGATGCCATCCAGTGAATCTCATCAACTTCCCGCACCTCTGCCTTCGAATCCCACCCCTCCAAACTCAACAGGAAAAGAACACCCCGTTCCTTACCTTCCATCTCATCAAACCTCCAAATACAACGCATTATCGTCCCCCATTTTCGCCACCTAAAACAGACCCCACCGCCATGGATATATTTCCCTTCCCACCCTGATCTGCGTTCGATGAAGAACATTCCCAGCGTGACTCCTTTATCAGATCCACACCACCCACCAACTCAGCCTTCACTCCTGGCACCTTCCACTGCCACCGCACCAATTGGAAAACTAACACCCTCACCTCCCCCCTCACCTCCGTCCGAGACCCCAAATGATCCTTCCACATCCTTCAGAGTTTTACCTGCACTTACACAAGTCACCTACAATGTCCGTTGCTCCTGTTGTCTCCTCGACATTGGGGAGACAGGATGCCAACGTGTGGAACAGTTCAGAGAATATCTCTGAGACACCGGCACCAACAAACCCCACCACCCCGTGGCTGAACACTTTAACTCCCTCTCCCATTCCGGCATAGACATTCAGGTCCTGGGCCTCCTCCACCGCCGAACCTTAACCATCAGATGCCTGGAAGAAGAAAGACACATCTTCTGCCTTGGGACACTGCAACCACATGGGATCAATGTGAATTTCACCAGTTTCCTCATTTTCCCTCCCTCCACCTTATCCCAGATCCAACCTACCAATTCAGCACGGTCCCATGGCCTGTCCTACCCGTACATCTTCCTTCTCCCCATCCACTCCACCTTCCTCTCCGACATATCACCTCCAACCCCAACTTCATCGACCTATCACATTCACAGCTACATTCCCCTTCCCACTTATCTCGCAGTACCCTTGGGCCACAAACCTCATTCCTGATGAAACGCTTACACAAGAAATGTCGATGCTTCTCCGATGCTGCTTGACATCCTGTGCTTTTCCAGCACCACATTCTCAACTCTGATCTTCAGCATCTGCAATCCTAATTTTGTCACTTGAGATAATGCACCCAGTAATTTCCCCACCAGACATCTTAGTTAGCTTGTCTGTTAATTTATCCCTGTCTCCTTTAAAAACAGAGTGTGTCATATACAGCCCCGCAGTGCTCTGGCAATACTCTCACATACAATGACAAAGTTTTTATAAATTGCAAGATTTATAGGCCATTCATCAGTAACCCTCATCCATTCCATTCAAATTGAGGAAAATTCCCTTTTACTGCAATGTGAAATGTTATGTAAGGAAAGGGTTAACTGAACCTGTTTGTTTCGTCACTATGATTAATGTCAGTCTCCATGTTTTGTAATTATCCCAGTGGTGAGTTTCCATCTTTTAATGAAAAATGGGCTCCATTCAATGTGTTTTGCCACAGTATGAGCGAAAGCATCACTGACAGCACGAACAGGGATCAGCAGCTCCAGAGAGAAGAGGGAGGAGAGATCATTATCTGAGGACGTTAGACTTGAATGCTACAGCAATTGATCAGAACCTGAGAACGTTGGACTGGAATGTTAGAACAATGGACAGGAGTTTATCTATTATGCTTGATTTCTTTCTATAAATTATGATTGGTTGTCATTACATTCGCAGATCTATTGTGCTCTTCGCATTATTCAATATTTTTCTTATCCTCTCCTGTCCATCTTTGATGTTCCTGGTAAGTCTCACCGTACAGATATGTTTTCCTATAAACTAATTATGAATGCATTACTGTTCATTCATATAGTCTTCACTTCTTGCCACTATTATTGTCCATGTTGAGACTCTGAATCCAGATATTCACTCTGCATATCACATCTAGCTGCATCAATGAACTTATTCAATTACGACCCAATGACTGTGAAGTTGAGTGGTTCCAAGTCAGGGTAGTGAGTGGCTTGGAGGGGAACTTGCAGGTGGTGGTTAAAACAGACGAATCACAACATTGGTGATCCCTTTGGCCATGAGCTGATTCCTGACACTATACCCTGACCAGTATTAAATTTAACTATTCACTGTTCCCGAATATATTTCATGGCATAACTCATCTGTTGTTTGAACCTTGAGCTGTGCAATACAGACTTAATGATGACAACAATCTGCTGCTGACACTCTCAGGTTGAAATCTGCAGAAACAAATCTGATTCTAACTCAGACCAAATTTCCATCCATCTGACATTCCTGTACGCGCTGATCTATATCGCTATTGTGCCTGGCACTGCCTTTATTTTATTGTTCCCAAGCTCTTTAACTCATCTGTCCATGAAACTTCCCTCAGTCTCTCTGTGTCGATTATCCAAATCCCTGCCAGTGGTTCATAGTTAACCTGGTATAGTTTGCAATAGTCCTCATGCTGGGCAGATATACCAGTTTACTGAGCATTGCACTAGCATGGTCTGCACAGCTCTCCATGTTGGCCTGTCATCTTGTCCCAATTTATTTTGTGTGAAGCGTTCCGTGAAACCGATTCAGAATTTGATGAAACAATCCATTTCAGCTGATCCCAAAGTACCTTTATGCAATGATCTCCCTCTTGTAATTTTGCTCTCTCAGTGATCAATTCTCCAGTTAGTCCCACTACCCACCCTTTTTCTCCATATTTCCAAAACATGTTCTCAGTTAATTAATTGTCTGTTTCTGCCTTTAATGTGAATCTCTCTATCCCCCTGTATCTTTCCCGAGCCTTTTGCTTTGACTCTTTAGTGTGTTAAGTGCTGGTATTGTGAAGCTCAGAAGCAATGAAATGGTGTATGTCAGGCTGTTGTTCACTTCCGGTGTGTGCCATATGGTGTTCCACGGACGGGGGGTGTGGTGGGAAAGAGATGGGTAGTGTGTGACAGGCTATTATTCACTTCCATGTTCCATATTGGAAAGGGGTGTGTGTGTGAGTATCGGTCTGTTGTTCACATCCCAGTGTGTCCCATGTGGTGCTCCATGTTGGATAGGGGTTACAGCAGCTTTGACTCATGTCTTTGAAAGATGGTCTGTGCCTGCACACTGAACGTCTGATGTCTGTGTTTGTCCCTTTGAGCTGATTGTGTGGTCAGTAACACGAGGAATCCCCTTGAGTGTTGTTGTAAATGACCAGGTGTCTAACATCTCTGACAATGCTGTCACTTTAAAAAAAAAAGGGTTTGTTTTCTCCTTTTCTTTAAAGAAGGAACTTAAAGGCCGAACTGCCTACTGCAAACGGTTGACGTAAATAACCTAGGAGACCTTTAGGGTGTTTTGTTTTTAATAAATAGTGATAACAACAGCCAGCTCTCACAGACCAGACTTTACAGGTTTTCTGAGCTGTAACAATCACCAGGTGCCTGGGTGGGAGAAGGGTTGGATGTTTCAGTAAATGATCACTATCTGCTATTCTCTCTGAATTTTTTCTTGATGCTGTTTCCTCCTGGATTGGATGTGTATTTTTGCCAAGGGACGAGTTTATGAGATGTTAACACATTGGAACAGTTCATTAGTGGAACGTACTGTATCTATTAGTCTGTTAAGATTTCCAATAGTTAAGTTATTCTAAACTCCTTTTATTTTTGTATGTATTTTTATTACAGTGCTTAAATAAATTGTGTTTTGCTTAAAGTTGAGTGGTTTGACCAGCCGCATCACATCTGGAGCACCCATTTCACATCTACCTAAACTAAAAGGTAGTGGGGTAGCTGTTCTCAGTGGTTAGCTTTGCTGCCTCACAGCACCAGGGACCCAGGTTCATTTCTCACTAATGACTGTGTGGTGTTTGCACATTCTCTCTGATTCTGCGTGGGTTTCCTCTGGGTGCTGTGGTTTCCTTCAACAATCCAACGATGTGCAGGTCAGGTGAATTGGCCATGCTAAATTGCCAATTGTGTTAGGTGCATTAATCAGGTGTATATATGGAGTATGGGAGTGGGGCTGTGTGGTTACGTCTTCGGTGGGTCAGTGTGGATTTGTTGGGCCGTATGGCCTGTTTCCATACTGTTGGGTATCTAACCTAAGACAAGGTTGGTGTCTAGGCTACCATCTTAAAACATTTTAAGGCTGTCTGGTCTGTTCCATAGCAAAGTGGGAACACTTGTCCAGTTCGAAATCGATAATTCCAAATTGGGTTCAGGATTGGAATCCCTACAGTGTGGAAGCAGGCCATTTGGCCCAACAAGTCCACACCAACCCTCCGAAGAGTAAATTACCCAGATGCATTCGCCTCCCCTATTACTCTATATTTCCTCCTGACTAGTGCAAATACCCTATATATCACTGAACAGTACGGGCAATTTAAGATGGCCATTTCGCCTAAACTACATATATTAGGACTGTAGGAGGAAACTGGAGCACCTGCAGAAAACCTACATAGGGACGGGGAGAATGTGCACAGAGAGCTTGTTGGGCTCAAAGGCAGCATCTTCTTGTTGTTAATATATTTTGTTGTGGGTGTTGAATTCGGTTGGTTTGTACAATGCTTTGTGTAAAATGGCTATTTCTGTCTCTAAGAGTTCTCTGGGTGAGGACAAAGTGAAGGTGGAGATTTTACAAAAGGTGAGCAAGGCAAAGCTTTTATGATTGGCAGACAAGCAGGTGATGGGTTTGTGTTTGTGAGAAAAGGTGATAATTACATCTGTAGTTTGGAATTTAAATTTTGGTGGAAGACCATCAGAATCTTTGGAAATGGCTAGAATTCATTTGCAGATGAGGCATCTTGAACACAGAAAAGAATTGAGACAGTTCGAAGTGCGATTAAAAGTAGAATTAAAAGAAACGGAGAGGAAGAAGAAAGACAAAAAAATGAAGAAAAGCAGAAAGAGAGAGAGTTTCAACTTCAAACGCTAGCAATTTGAGAGGAAAGTCGACTGAGCAGGGTGGAGATGAAGATAGATGGTAGGCGGATGAGGAGGATAGTGAGGATGAACAACTCTATGGTAGCCAAATACCTGATGGGGATCTGTTCAAATATGTACAGGCATTGTTTAAATTTGATGAAAAGTATGTAGAAGACATTTTAATTTCATTTGAGAAAGTTGCTAAACTGATGCACTGGCCACTGACCATGTGGGTTTAGTTAATCCAAACAAAGCTGGTCGGTATAAGAAGTAAGGTATTTGCTTCCTATCGGAAGAGGTATCTGGAGAGTAAGAGGAGGTGAAGAAAGACATCTGAAGTGCATATGAGCTTATGCCAGAAGCCCACAGTCAGTAATTTAGAATGTAAAATTGTGTAACTGGTTAAACGTACATTGAGTTTGAAAGGATTAAACAAAGTAATTTTGAAAGGTGAGTCAGGGTATTAAAAAACAGAGCAACCTATGACACTCCTAGAGAGACTATTACTTTGGAGACTTCAAAAACTCACTTCCTGCAGTCGTGAAAACTCGTGGGGAAGAGTGGAGAGTTGAAATGGCATGATTAGAATCTAAAATGGCTGATGATCATCGGTTGGTCCATAAATCAAAGTTTGGCTTCTGGGAGGGCTTGAGAAGAATGTGCAAGATCTAAAAATATATACCTGTGTGTAAAGTTTTGTGGCATAGGCCAGGTTTAGCAGGTAAAGGGGTTACAGCATTAAGACGTACAGAAACATCTAAATCCTTTAATCTGAGACATGAGGAGATATGTCATTGAGAAGGACTATGATAGAGATGAGAAGTGCTCATCATGCAATGTTTGTTTGGAGTGTCTGGTGACACCATCAGTTGTGAAATATTTCACAATTGGGAACGTGGCCTTGAGCTTGGTGTTGACGTTACAACATTTCAGCATTTAAGTTGCCAATACCGTGTCAAGACAAATATATATATATATATATTGATCATAACGCCTGAACGATTTTGGCAAATTTAGGGAGAAAACTTCCAGTCTGTTCAGATAGAGGTTATTATTGTTGCCATTCAATTTGGAAGTTATGCAGGTGACCGGACGAGAACCCGTACTTGCTGACAAGTTATCGAAACTTAGATGAATAAAATTAGGGGCGTTCTGTGGCAGAAGTAAACTGACTGAAATAGAAGAGAGTTATAAATGTTGGAACGCTTAGCGTCAATGTAATGTATATGGATTGCAGTCTACTGAAACAATAAGAATAAAGGGTTTAAATGAAGCCCTTTTAAATGAAGAAATTGATGTTTCTTTTTTTTTTCAATTTAAAAAGGTTATTTTCTCTTGGTTTTTTTGAAGAGAGGTCTTTAAGGCAGAGATGCCGAAATGCCGCCTGAAAACAGCTTGAGTAAATAACGGAGAAGGCATTTAGGTTTTATTAAAACGTTGGTAACAATGGAAGGGCAGGGGACAGGTTTTCTCGTTTTGTTTTTAGCTGCAGCTTTCAAAAGCTGCTTGGGATCCCAGAAGGGTTGGAAGTTTAAATACGTGATCCCCAACTGCTATTCTCTCTGAAAACTCTCTTAAAGTTGCATCGTCCTGGATTGGAGAACTGCATATAAGATTCTTTGTTTGAATTTACCTTTTTGCCAGTTAATTAGTAGAAGGCACTGTATCTAATGGTTGCATAGGTGTTCCAGTAGAGAAGCTATCCCAAATTGTTCTCGTTGATTGTGTCTTAATTGGAGGGTTTGAATAGATTGAATTTTGCTTTACATTGAGTGGGTTGACCAGTTGTAACACATCTGGAACACACAGTTAACATCTACATTTAAAATAAGGAAAAGTTGGGGTCTAGGCTGCCTGCTTAATATATGTTGACGGGGTCTGGTCAGGTCCACAACACTTCCAGCTGAGGGGCTTCTGAATGTCTCCTGCTATTGAAGAGTTAATGGAGGTGCGAGAGATGGTCTTTTTGGAGGTTGTGCTGTGAGCTGCCTCAGACGTTCAGGGAGACCTGAGGATTTGGTGACCCAACTCTGGATGGAGCATGGGAACTGTGGTTGCAACATCTGGGTCGGTAACATGAGCACCAAATGGAGCAGCGGCTGCAGAAAGGGGAAGCTCTGAAACCACAGAGTGAGTGTGTCTGGAGAAAGGGATCAGCT
>NC_057716.1:113179390-113226390 GCF_004010195.1 Chiloscyllium plagiosum
GACAAAATTCAAGAAGATGGATTGGGAAGCTCTTGAACAGATTGATAATAGATGCGAGCAGGGATTAGAGGGTTTGGCTGCTATAAAATTACCAGGTCTGAATGAGTTGTATCACAGGCTGCTGTTGGAGACAAAGGACAAAAATCCCTGACTCAAATGTTTAAGTCGAATCTAGACACAGGGAAGTTGGAGATGCCAGATAACTGGAGAACAACTGATATGGAGCAGGTAAGGGCTAGCTCACTCTCTCAGCGGAGCAGGTAAGGGCTGTTTGGCAGTGGCTGCTTGAAGGCTCGGCGACGTTTGTTTAACGGTTTAAATTTGAAATTTTTTTTTAAAAAGCGCGGAGCGGACCCGGAAGCTGGTGTAGCGCAAGCTTACCTGGGTAGGTTTTCTTTCCCTATAAAAGTGCGCAGGAGAGGAAAAGTAGGCTTCAAGGGAAGGGCGCAATTGATATGTGGAGCTTGTTCAAGGAGCAACTATTGAGTGTCCTTGATAAGTATACCTGTCAGGCAGGGAGCAAAGGGTCGTGTGAGGGAACCGTGGTTTAATAAGGAATTGGAATCCCGTGTTAAAGGGAAGAGGACGGCCTATGTAAAGATGAGACGTGAAGGTTCAATTGGGGCGATTGATAGTTATAAGGTAGCCAGGAAGGATCTGAAGAGAGAGCTAATGGAATGGACGGCTTTGAGGTCTGTAGGGAAGAGGTGTTGGAAATTCTGGAAAGGGTGAAAATAGATAAGTCCCCTGAGCCTGATGGCATTTATCTTAGGATTCTCGGGGAAGCAAGGGAGGAGATTGCAGAGCCATTGGCCTTGGTTTTTATGTCCTCGTTGTCTACAGGAATAGTGCCAGAAGACTGGAGGATAGCAAATGTGGTTCCCTTGTTCAAGAAGGGGAGTAGGGATAACCCTAGTAACTATAGGCTGGTGAGTATTACTTCTGTTGTGGGCAAAGTCTTGGAGAGAATTGTAAGGGATAGGACTTATGAACATCTGGATAGGAATAATGTGATCAAGGATAGTCAGCATGGTTTTGTGAAGGGCAGGTCGTGCCTCTAAAACCTTATTGAATTCTTTGAGAAGATGACTAAGGAGGTGGACGAGGGTAAAGCGGTAGATGTGGTGTATATGGATTTTAGTAAGGCGTTTGATAAGGTTCTCCATGGTAGGCTACTGCAAAAAATACGGAGGTATGGCATTGAGGGTGAGTTGGAGGTTTGGATTATGAATTTGCTGGCTGGAAGAAGACAGAGGGTAATAGTTGATGGTAAAGGTTCATCTTGGAGTGCAGTTACTAGCGGTGTTCCGCAAGGATTTGTTTTGGGACCATTGCACTTTGTCATTTTTATAAATGACCTGGAGGAGGGGCTAGAAGGTTTGGTGAGCAAGTTTGCGAATGGTACAAAAGTCGGTGGAATTGTTGACCGTGAGGAAGGATGTGGCAGGTTACAACGGGATATAGATAAGCTGCAGAGCTGGGCAGAAAGGTGGCAAATGGAGTTCAATGTAGGTAAGTGTGAAGTGATTCACTTTGGTAAGAGTAACAAGAAGATGGGGTACTGGGCTAGTGGTCGGATATTTGGTAGTGTGGCTGAGCAGAGGGAAATTGGTGTCCATGTACACAGATCTCTGAAAGTTTACACCCAGGTAAATAGTGCGGTGAAGAAGGCATATGGCGTACTGGCTTTTATTGGTAGAGCAATTGAGTTCCGGAGTCCCGAGGTCATGTTGCAGTTGTATAAGACTCTGGTGCGGCCGCATCTGGAGTATTGTGTGCAGTCTTGGTCGCCATACTGTAGGAAGGATGTGGAGGCACTGGAACGGGTGCAGAGGAGGTTTACCCGGATGTTGCCTGGTATGATGGAGTCAGCTATTACGAGGGGGCATAGCTTTAAATTAAGGGGTGGTAGGTATAGAACAGATGTTAGGGGTAGATTCTTTACTCAGCGAGTCGTGAGTTCACGGAATGCCCTGCCAGTAGCAGTGGTGGACTCTCCCTCTTTATGGGCATTTAAACGGACGTATGATAGGCATATGGAGGATAGTGGGCTAGTGTAGGTTAGGTGGGCTTGGATCGGCGCAACATCGAGGGCGAAAGGGCCTGTACTGCGCTGTATTTTTCTATGTTCTATGGTCTCACTTTATGGGAAGGTCGGTGGAAATAGACTGGTGAATTGTAGTCCAGTGACGAGTAGATCAACGTTAGGGGAATTATTGGAGGAAATAGGAAAGGAGAAAATTCACCTCCATTTAGACACGCAAGGTCTGATCAGGAATAGACAGCATGACTTCATCAGGAGGAAGTCTTACCAAATGAAATTTATTGTATATTTTCCAGCATGTTGTTTATATGGTTTTTCAGCAAAGCCTTTGACACAGCCTCATATTAGAAACTGATTTTAACAAGTCATGATATCAAGAGTAACTTGGTGAGTTACATCAAACATTGTATTAGTGGCAGGAGACAGCGGGTGGTGGTGGAAGGTTGTTTGTGTGACTGGAGACGAATGTCTGCTGGTGTACCACTAGGATCAGTGCAGTGTATCAGTTACGTGTGGCATTCATTAATGATCTAGATAGATGTGAATGGGTAGGGGTTTGGGGGGGGAGAGTGATAATTAAGTTTGTGTTTGTCACAAAGATTGGCTGTGTGGTTGGCAGTGAGGAGGAATTTGAAAAAACTCTTACCTTAGCTGTAGTCTCCCGGGTTCACCTCAACTCGGCCGCTGCTCCCACTGTGGTTGGCAGTGAGGAGGAAGGCCTTATGATACAGTAAGATACAGATGGAATGGTCAGATGGTCAGGTGGAATGTAACGCTGATATACTTGTGGTGATGTACTTTGGAAGAAGGAACCAAAAATGGGGGTATACAATGAATGGCAGCATACTAGGAAGCTGAGAGGGCGTTTCTCCACAGATCTCTGAATGTGACTGCACAGGTTAATAGGTTAGGGAAAAAGTGAGGACTGCAGATGTTTGAGATCAGAAACAAGAAGTGTAGTATAGGAAAAGCACAGTCGTTCAGGCAGCATCCAAGAAAGTAAGGATTCACTCTCCTCCGTACTTGGCTCAACTTGAGGCCCAAACCCTGAGTCCAGCTTGAGGTCTGTAAATTACAGAAAGAAAAGTGGAGGAGAAAAAAAGAAAAAGAAAGCAGGTCAGAGTGTGCAATCTCCAGTAAAGCAGCTCTTGGACCGGAAACACTGGAATGAAAGGATCGTTTATTGGAGATGAAGGTACGTGGAGTATCTCAGGAATATGTCCTTGTGTCCCAGCCATTCGCAAACATCTCAAACAGTTGATTGACGGAATCAATTGCAATATATCTCAGTCTGCTGTAGGAGAATTGTATTGAGAAGATTCTCGGCGATGATGAGAACATGGGAGGCTCACTGTGTTGAATGACCTACTCCTTTCCCAATATTTCTATGCATTCTGTGGGAAAGCTGTCAATGTTGTCACAAGCTCTCAGATGTTTGGAACGAGGTCTCTGCAGGGTTGATAGGCATGTGTTTCCCTTTTCCGATTCAGAAGCTGGTGACGGGTTTTCTGTCTGGTTTTATCCTTTAAAACCTCTGAGCAGTTTGATACAATTGAGTGCCTTGCTTGGTTGTTTAGAGACCATTGAAGAGTTTATCACATGCCTGTGTGTCTGGAGTCACTTTCAGGCTAGACCAGGAAAACACGGCGATTCACTGCTTGAAAGTACATCGGGGAAGCAAATTGGTGTTTACAATTGACATTGGGTTCAAGGTCATTATTACTGACACATGATTTTAGATATCGATATTTTATTAATTGTTATTGATTTCCACCAGCTGTCAGTGTATTAGCCTGGTCTGTATTAGTAATCCAGTGACATTTTCATCTCCACATAGGGACCTATTGCAAACCACACTGAGCAGTTTATTTCTGTGCTGCTTGACAACTCTGTCAATAATACCCCCAACAATTTGACTGTAATGATGGAATTGAGGGGGTGATGTTGGTCATACTGTAATTATTCTCTTCTTAAGGGACTTGTCATAGTTCCGTAATTTTCCACATTGCCATATAGATGTAAGAATTCGAACGGGAATGAAACAGCCTTCCCAGGGACACGGTTTGTTATACATTGCATTTGTCATACCAATTTTATATTTTCATTTTACAGAGCGTGTCTCGTTGTGTCACACTTACAATTTGTCTCGTTGCCCAACACCCTTTAACATAAAAATCTGAATCCTTTCCTTTCCAGTATATGCTACCTTCTGTGTTTAGAATGAATGCATGCCCCTCTGTTTCTCTCCCTGACTAACAGTAAGAACTCTGTAGTTCAGTGATGCCAGCTTTATGTCATTTCAGAGACACGGAAATGTGAATCTTGTGTTATCATTCACTTGACCTTGTGAACCTACGCTGCACTCCCTCAATAGCCAGAATGCCTTTCCTCACATTTGGAGACCAGAACTGCACACAGTACTCCAGGTATGGTCTCACCAGGGCCCTGTACAGCTGCAGACGAACCTCTTTGCTTCTATACTCAATCCCCCTTGTTATGAATGCCAGCATGCTATTAGCCTTCTTCACTACCTGCTGTACCTGCATGGTTACCTTCATTGACTGGTGTACAAGAACACCCAGATCTTTCTTTACTGCCCCTTTACCTAAATTGATTCCATTTAGGTAGTAACCTGCCTTCCTGTTCTTGCCACCAAAGTGGATAACCATACATTTATTCACATTAAACTTCATCTGCCATGCATCTGACCACTCACCTAACTTGTCCAGGTCTCCCTGTAATTTCCTAACTTCCTCATCACATTTCACTCTGCCACCCAGCTTAGTATCATTAGCAAATTTGCTAATGTTATTACTAATACCATCTTCTATATCATTAACATATATTGTAAAAAGCTGCGGTCCCAGTACTGATCCCTTCGGTACCCTACTGGTCACTGCCTGCCATTCCGAATTGGAACCATTTATTACTACACTTTGTTTCCTGTCAGCCAACCAATTTTCAATCCAAGTTAGTACTTTGCCCCCAATACCATGCGCCCTAATTTTGGTCAGTAACCTCCTATGTGGGACTTTATCAAAAGTTTTCTGAAAGTCCAGGTACACTACATCTACTGGATCTCCCTCGTCCATCTTCAGACTTACATCCTCCAAAAAATGCCAGCAGATTAGTCAAGCATGATTTCCCCTTCACAAATCCATGCTGACCATGACCTATCCTGTTACTACTGTCCAGATGTGCCGTAATTGCATCCTTTATAATAGACTCCAGCATCTTTCCCACCACTGAGGTCAGACTAACTGGTCTATAATTTCCTGTTTTCTCTCTCCCACCTTTCTTAAAACGTGGTATAACATTAGCCACCCTCCAATCCACAGGAACTGATCCCGAATCTATCGAAATCTGGAAAATAATTACCAACGCATCCACGATTTCCTGATCCACCTCCTTCAGTACCCTGGGATGTAGACTATCAGGCCCCAGGGACTTATCAACCTTCAGACCTAACAGTCTCTCCAACACCAATTCCTGGTAAAAAATAAATTCCCTTAAGTTCAGTTCCTTCAGCCATTGTAACCTCAGGGAAATTGCTTGTGTCTTTCCCAGTGAACACAGATCTGAAGTACCAATTCAATTCTTCTGCCATTTCTTTGTTCCCCGTAATATATTCCCCTGTTTCTGTGTTCAAGGGCCCAATTTAAGTCTTAACCATTTTTTTGCCTTTCACATGCCTAAAAAAGCTTTTACTATCCTCTTTTTTATTATTGGCCAGTTTACCTTCGTACCTCTTTTTTTTCTCTGAGTATTTCCTTCTTAGTAATCCTCTGTTGTTCTTTAAAAGCAGCCCAGTCCACCGTTTTCCCACTCATCTTTGCTATGTTATACTTTATCTCCTTTCTTAAATTACCTCATCAGCCATGGCATCCCATGCCTCCTCCTCCTCCTAGGATCTTCCTTCATTTTTGCAATGAACTGATCCTGCATCTTCTGCATGATACACAGAAATATCCGCTATTGTTCTTCCACTGTCATGCCTGCTAAGGTATTACACCATTGAACTTTGACCAGCTCCTCCCTCATAACTCCATAATTCCCTTTATTCAACGGAAATATTGTCACTTCCGACTGTACCCTCTCTCTCTCTCAAATTGCAGATTGAAGCTTATGGTATTATGGTCACTACTTCCCAATGGCTCCTTCACTTCGAGGTCCCTGACCAATTCTGGTTCATTGCACAATACCAGATCCATAATTGCCTTCTCCCTGGTCGGCTCCAGTACCTGCTGTTCTAAGAATTCATCTCTGAGGCACTCCTCAAAGTGTCTTTCTTGAGATCCAATACCATCCCGATTCTCCCAGTCGACCTGTATGTTGAAATCCCCCATAACAACTGTCGAACATCTTTGCGAGAAACCAATTTCAGCTCCTGATTCAACTTACATCCGACATCCACACTACTGTTTGGAGGCTTGTCGATGACTCCCAAGAGGGTCTTTTTACCCTTAGTATTTTTCAACACTATCCACACTGACTCTACATCTCCTGATTCTAAGTCCTCCCGCGCAAGGGACTGAATATCATTCCTTACCAACAAGACCACCACACCCCCTCTTCCCTTCAGTCTGTCCTTACAATAGCACGTGTAGCCATGAATATTCATTTCCCAGGCCCTGTTCACTTGAAGCCACGTCTCAGTTATCCCCATACTATCGTATCTACCAATTTCGAAAAGAGCCTCAAGCTCATCCATCTTCCTCTTAACGTTTCGTGCATTCATGTATAGTATTTTTAATTTGTTACTGCCCTCACCCTTCCCGTCAACTCCTATTTCACTCAACCTATCTGAATTTTCTGCCTCATTAATATAGTTGTGTTTCTTGATTTCTATTGTTCTAGCTTTCCATTCAATTTCCTTCTTAAACATCAGTTTGTCCCCTCCCCCACCCCACCCCCCATCCCCGCTACTTAGTTTAAACGTAGCTGTGTTGCAGTAGCAAACCTGCCTGCCAGAAAGCTGGTCCCTAACCTATTAAGGTGCAAACTGTCTCTCTTGTAGAATTTATACTTACCACAAAACATACCCCAGTGATCCAGGAATTTAAATCCTTGCTTCCTGCAACAGTTGCCCAGCCACACGTTCAAGTCCATTATCTCCCTGTTTCTGACCTCACCAGCCCGAGGAACTGGAAGCTCACCAGCCCGAGGAACTGGAAGCAAACCGGAGATAACCACCTTGGACGTCCTGCTCTTCAGCCTTCTTCCTAGTTCTCCGAAGTCCCGCTGCAGTAAGTTCCATCTCTTCTTCCCGACATCATTTGTGCCAACATGTACGACCTCCTCTGGCTCTTCACCTTCGTCCTTGAGGATCTCCTGCACTCTGTCGGTGATGTCTTTAACCCTGGCATCAGGGAGACAACACACCATCCTTAACTCCCGCCTGCTGCCACAAAAACCACGGTCAGTTCTTCTCACTATGGATTCCCTTATTACCACCGCTTTGACCCGTGGTGCAAAGCAGAAATTGCTGGAGAAATTAAGCAGGTCTGGCAGCATCAGTGGAGTGAAAGAAGACTTAATCATTTGGGTACAGTGACCGTTCTTCAAGGCTCACAGTTTCTTCTTTTTTTGTTCTCGCTTAGATTTCCATGATCCAGAGTTATTTGTTTTATCAATAATGTGTTTTTTTTTTTCCATTTCTGGAGAAACACAGCAGATCTGGTGGAGTGAAATAGGAGTTGACGGGAGAAACTGGTAGACAGAGAAACAGAGTTGGCATTTCAAGTCCAGTGTGACTCCTCTTAAGAACAGTAAAGGATTGGAAAATGGGCTTTATAATCCCTTGACAGAGGTAGAGGAGAGGTAACGGGAAATAAGATGGTGTGGAGGAGCAATGCCACTGGCAAATGGGCTTTTATTTCTGGTAAAAGAGAATCAAATGTAAAATGAGTTTTAATTACATTGTGAAGGGGGGGGGGGGGTGGGGGTGGAAATGTGTTCCTTATTTAAGTGCAAGACAAACGATTCACAAACAGGGCAAGTTCATTGGGAGACCAGGAGAAAGAATGTATGAGAAATGGAGAAAAGCCATAATCCGTCAGGCTGTGGAAATATAGAATGGAATAAAAACTCCTTCAGGATAGAACGTACAAAAGTCTAAAGTGAGGTGTTACTCGAGTTTGGGTTGTGCTTCATTGAAGTATTACAGCAGCCCAGAACTGAAATATTCGCATGAGAGCAAGGCAAGTTATTGAAACGGGAAGCAATGAGAAGGTCAGGGTTATTCCCACAGACAGAGTGGGAGTGTTCCTCAAAACAGTTTCTGTTTGGTCTCCCCAATGTAAAGGAGACTGCATTGTGAGCAGCAATGACAGTAGACCGGATTGAAAGGGTAGAAATGAAACGCTGCTTCATCTGGAAGATCTGTATTGGGTTGTTAAGAAATAACGAATGTGTCCGCCATCTTTTCAATTGTCCAAATTTATTTCTTCTTATATGTAGACTACCTAGTTCCACAACTTGGAGAGAGTAAGTACTATCGGTGCGGGAGGCCAGAGTTAATAAATTCGGAGCTGGATAAACACAGCAGACCAGACAGAATCAGAAATGCAGCAAAGGCAACATTTTGATATTGGACGTTTCTTCCGGACTGGTGAGGGGGAGGGCAGCCCAGAAATGAAGTGATGGGATATGGAAAAGCGAACGGTCGGCATGATGGTGGTATATACATGCAGGTATGAGGTTACTGTGATTGGTCAGTGGGAAGGGTGGAGCAGATACGTGAGTGAGATGATGGACAAGTGAGTCTGGTCAGGGGAAAGGGACATGGGATAAGGCTGAGGGTGGAGGGATTTTGAAGCGGCTTCAGCCAATATTGAGGCCATTGGGCTATCAGCTTCAAAGGTAAACTTTCAGGTTGTGTTCCTCTGACAGTGGACGGGCTAAGCATGGGCATGTCGCCGGATGAGTGGGACGGGGAACTACAATGAAGGGTTACTGTAAATTCTGGTTGGTTGTTTCGTGCAAAGCACTGATGCTACACACAGAGCATGATCCTGGCCCACCGAGCTCGTCTCCAACTCTCAACGTGGTCTCTTCTATGTTGTGGAGACCAAAGGGAGACTCAGGGGCATAATCATGGAGCATCTGCTCTCTGCACGCTTTAACCAACTCAACATTCCAGTTGCCATTCATTTCAATCACTCCCCCACCCCCCGTGCACATCCAGCAACAGGTCCATCTTTGGCATCCTCCATTGTCAGTGTGAGGCCAAAGAGAAACTGTGGAACGCAACCTGATATTTCTGCTGGAGACCTTACAGCTCAATGGTCTCAATATTGACTTCACTGGCTTCAAAATCTCTCCACCCACAGCCTTACCCCACGTCCCTCTTCTCTGACCTGACTGAAGCTGTCCATCTTCCCATTCGCATATCCATTGCACACTTCCCACTGACCAATCACAATAATCCCCTGCCTGCATCCCCCTATCGCCATCCCAACTACCCTTCCCACGCCCCTCTCTCTGTTTACTTCCCGGTTCCCCTTCCCCCACCACAATCCTAATGAAGTCTTTCAGCCTGGAACCTTGACTATCCTGTTCCTAGGATGCTGTCTCACCTGCTGCTCTTTTTCAGCTTCATATGTTTTGGCTACATTGTTGCACGTTGAGACCTTATCAGCAACAGATTTTATTGTGCTTTTTATATATTCTTTTTTGTCTGTTTACTGACAAGCTTATCTCAACATTCTCAGTGCAGGATCTGGGAAACAGTTTTTTTGTCACTAATGCTCCTGTCTGCTTCGAACTAATTTCCTTTGTTTTAACCATACTTTCAAGTCTGCTGTTCGAAATGGCATTGTAAATGTAACTCTTGTTATGCTGTAGCTTAATCACACCATTTCCAATATACTTCACAACTTATTTGTTCTTATACTCCACACATCTATTCATAAACCCAAATATCCATTAAGTCTTCTATAATTTCCTGTCTTCTGTGTCCCTCTCTCCTAAAACGGGGAGGTTACATTTACCAGTCCTCCCTCACTCCAACGTTTCCTGAAAGATCACCAGCAATGCCTCCACAATCACCTTCGATATCTCTTTAGAATTACGAGGTGTTGTCCAACTGCTCTCGCGGATTGATCCAACTTCACCTTCCCCAGAACCTTCTCCTTGCTGAGGTCACTATACTCACCTCTATCCCCGACTGTCTTGAAGTTCTGGCATTTTGCTGGTGTCTTCCACCGTGAAGACTGATGTAAAGTATATTCAATTGCTCTGCCATTACATTGCTTCCCATAACTACTCAAGCCTCATTTTCCAAAAGTCCTTTGTTTGTTCTTTACTCCCTGTCTTCCTTGTTATATATCTAAAACTTGCTTTCAATACTCTTTCCCACGATTAAGAAGCATAATTTCATATTTCGCCCTCGCCTCGCATCTGCTGTTATTAGTTATCCGGAATTTGGATGCTTCGTAATCCTTTGGATTCCCAATAATCTTCACCACATTGTATGTATTTTCTTCTGTTCTTATGCTGTCCCTGAGTTCGTTATCACTCACGGCTGACTTGTTCTTCTTACTTGGGATGAGTTTCTGATGTGCAGCTAAATTATCTCCAGAAACTCCTGTCATTGCTGCTTCACCATCTTCCCATGCGCAGCTTCCCTTCCAACTAACTCTGGCAAGCTACTCCCTCATGTTTGTAGTCACATTACTCAATTATAAGACATGACATCCAAAAGGGAGCAATTGATGTAAACTGGAGGAGGGTCGTCTGAGGCATGGGACAGAAAAAACGATTGGAGGATTTATTAATTAGATCAAAAGAGAGATCGAGAGAGATAGCGAGAGAGAGAGAATATAGACATGGAGATGTAAAAATAGAGAATTCGACATGACTGATAGAATTAGATGTACTTCTGTGTTTGGTTTGACAATTCCTGTGTACTGTTGTCCTTTGTACAGTGTACGTGCAACAGATTAATGTATTGAAATGTGGGTCTGATGCCAGAACTTTTATCTACATCAATATGACAGGCAATAGCTGTTGACAGAAGCCAATAGGCGAGTAGAACATTGATTAACTGAAATAAGTTGGAACACCAGAAGCAGGATTTATAATATCCATTCTGATAAAAATAAGAGATTAGATCAGGGAATGTCAGAAAGGGGCAGGAGGCAGAAAGTACGTTGAGAGAAGGGGAACATAACATCTCAGCTGAAGATTAAATAACATATTAACGTTTTATAAATTTTGTACAACGCATGAATCTTTTTTTAACTATGTCTCTATTGTTCATTCTGAATATAGTGCACACATATGAACAATCTTATCTATCTGCACACACATACACGCACACAGACACACACACACTCACACACAGACACACACACTCACTCTCACACAGACACACACAGTCACACATACACACAGACAGACACACACACTAACATACACACACACAGAAAAACACACTCTCTCTCTCACACACACACACAGATCAATCATTTTTCGACAATTCCATTTCAAATTATCCTATTTTATTTACATTATCACTTGCCGTTCCTTCTTCCGAATATATTCCATTTCTTTCTCTACGTTTGATCTTATTCTGTCTGTCAAGAAGACATTGGGGACTGGGGGGATGTCACTTTAATTCTCATCAGACTCCATAGTCACTGTTTTCTATTCCTTTCTGTTTCTTAGCCCATGAGAAATACATACTGTGTCTGACCCTTGAATCCGAATAAACAGGTCAATTTTTTTTTAGATTCCCTACAGTATGGAAACAGGCCCTTCGGCCCAACAAGTCCACATCGACCCTCAGAAGAGTAACCCACCCAGACCCACTCCCCTACCCTCTATTCCCCCCTGACACTATGGGCAATTCAGCATGGCCAATTCACCTAACCTGCATATCTTTGCACTGTGGGAGGAAACCGTAGCACCCGAAGAAAATACGGGGAGAATGTACAAACGCCACACAGACAGTTGCCCAAGACTGTTCAGTAAACAAAACATTTACTTTTGGTCTAAGGCTACAACACATCTAAAAAAGAAAAGGCATACAAACTGTGCAACAAGATGTTTGCACCTTTGCAAACAAATTATTGAGTTACATTGCATAAACGATAATTAACTCTTAAGAGGTATGAGAGTATAATCCAGCGAAATCTGTATTTCTTGTGTATGTTCAGGGCAGTTGTGCCCGGAGACAGTTTTTATATTGGAAGTTGTTGTGGTGGAGGATACTTCAGTGTGGTAAAAACGTCTCGATTGTCTCTATGTACTGATTTAGAGGGCTACAGAGTTCGGGCTGGAGAGTTGCGCTGCTGGGTAGCTCTTTCAGGAGTAGGTACACACACGATGTTAATTACATCCTTCTGTGCTGTCAATTCCATAACTCTATGAGGGTGTTCAAATTTCGTCAAAGCTCTTTATATTATGGAAATGATCCTGCAGACTTGAAAGTAGTGACTGTGATCGCAAATATGTAAAACAGGAGAGAGAGGGAAACTGGAATATCAACCAATGCCAGTTCTCAGGAAAATATTAGATGCTTTTAGTAAATAATAATAACTAGATATTTGAAGAATAATAATATGATTTGCAGAGTTAGCCTAGATTCAGGAAAGAGAAATCATTTTTAATAAAGCAATTGGAGTTTGTGGCGGATGCTGATTGTGACATGGACGAATGAGAACCAATGCGAACGGTTTATTTAAACTTTCAGAAGACTTTTGACAAGTGAGTGCAGAACGGTAAAGTCCTTGTGTAAGATTTGAATATACTACATGGATTGAGAATTCGATAATGGGGAGAATACAGAGAGTAAAATCTTGCTCTGGACTGAAATTCATTGCTCATAGGGATCACTTCTATGAGTGCTTGGAGCACTGCTGTTCACAAGGCAAAGAAATGATTTGAATGTGAGCAACAAATGCAGTCCTTTTCATTTTGTATTTATTAGAAGATGAGAGATTGACAACTGCAGTTATTGAATAGGACCTGTGTGTTCTTTGTCTCGAGTCACTAACACAATTTATAAAGTTAAAAATCACACAACACCAGGTTATAGTCCAACAGGTTTAATTAGAAGCACACTAGTTTTCGGAGCGACGCTCCTTCATCCAGTGATTGTGGAGGGCTCGATCGTAACACAGAATTTATAGCAAACATTTGCAGTGTGATGTAACTGAAATTATACATTGAAGAATTGATTGTCTGTTAAGCCTATAATCTGTTAGAGTTGAAACTTTATTGCTGGAACAGCACAGCAGGTCAGGCAGCATCCAGGGAACAGGAGATTCGACGTTTCGGGCACAGGCCCTTCTTCAGGAATGAGCAGAGAGTGTTCAGCAGGAGAAGATAAAAGGTAGGGAGGAGGGACTTGGAGGAGGGGAGTTGGAAATGTGATAGGTGGAAAGAGGTCAAGGTGAGGGTGATATGTGGGCGCAAGTGTTGCACCTCCTGCGGTTGCAAGGGAAGGTGCCGGGAGTGGAGGTTGGGTCGGTGGGGGGTGTGGATCTGACAAGGGAGTCGCGGAGGGAGTGGTCTCTACGGACAGCTGATAGGGGAGGGGAGGGAAATATATCCTTGGTGCTGGGGTCTGTTTGGAGGTGGCGGAAGTGACGGCGGATGATGCGCTGTACATGGAGATTGGTGGGGTGGTAGGTGGGGACCAGTGGGGTTCTGTCCTGGTGAGGACCAGTGGGGTTCTGTCCTGGTGAGGACCAGTGGGGTTCTGTCCTGGTGAGGACCAGTGGGGTTCTGTCCTGGTGAGGACCAGTGGGGTTCTGTCCTGGTGAGGACCAGTGGGGTTCTGTCCTGGTGAGGACCAGTGGGGTTCTGTCCTGGTGAGGACCAGTGGGGTTCTGTCCTGGTGAGGACCAGTGGGGTTCTGTCCTGGTGAGGACCAGTGGGGTTCTGTCCTGGTGAGGACCAGTGGGGTTCTGTCCTGGTGGCGGTTGGAGGGGCGGGGCTCAAGGGCGGAGGAGCGGGAAGTGGAGGAGATGCGGTTGTGGGCACCGTCGACCACGTCGGGGGGGAAATTGTGGTCCTTGAAGAAGGAGGCCATCTGTGTTGTACGTATTTTGAACTGGTCCTCCTGGGAGCAGATGCGGCGGAGACGAAGGAATTGGGAGAATGGGATGGCGTTTTTACAGGGGGCAGGATGGGAGGAGGTGTAGTCTAGGTAGCTGTGGGAGTCGGTTGGTTTGTAGTAGATGTCCGTGTTGATTCGGTCGCCTGAGGTAGAAACAGAAAGGTCTAGGAAGGGGAGGGAGGAGTCCGAGACTGTCCAGGTGAATTTGAGGTCTGGGTGGAAGGTGTTAGTGTAGTGGATGAACTGTTCAACCTCCTCGTGGGAGCACGAGGTAGCGCCGATACAGTCATCAATGTAGCGAAGGAAGAGATGGGGGGTGGGGCCAGTGTATTTGCGGAAGATGGATTGTTCCACATACCCTACGAAGAGGCAGGCATAGCTGGGGCCCATGCGGGTGCCCATGGCTACTCCTTTTGTTTGGAGAAAGTGGGAGGATTGGAAAGAAAAGTTGTTCAGGGTGAGGACCAGTTCGGTCAGTCGAAGGAGGGTGTCGGTGGAAGGGTACTGGGTGGTACGGCGGGAAAGGAAGGAGCGGAGTGCTTTGAGTCCTTCGTGATGGGGGATGGAGGTGTACAGGGACTGGATGTCCATGGTGAAGATGAGGCGTTGGGGACCGGGGAAGCGGAAATCCTGGAGGAGGTGGAGGGCGTGGGTGGTGTCACGAACGTAGGTGGGGAGTTCTTGGACTAATGTATTCTAACAGATGAAAGGCTTAACAGACAATCAATTCTTAAATGTATAATTTCAGTTACATCACACTGCAAATGTTTGCTATAAATTCTGTGATAGAGCCCTCCACAATCACCTGATGAAGGAGCGTCGCTCCGAAAGCTAATGTGCTTCCAATTAAACCTGTTGGACTATAACCTGGTGTTGTGTGATTTTTAACTTTGTACACCCCAGTCCAACACCGGCATCTCCGAATCACAATTTATAAATGTCAGCAAGTAATCAGGACATTGAATATTATGTTGTCGTTCAGTATTAAATGATTCAAGTAAAGGAGGAAAGGTATCTTCCTGCAGTCGTAGAGTGTTGCTGGGACAGTATTGGGGCACTGGTGACAGATTTTCTCTCTTTTATAAGGAATGATATAGTTTTCTAACTAAGAGTGCAAATGAGGTTCAAAAGAGTAATTCCTGCTTGAAGAGGAGAGTTGGAGGGAAATGAATGTTTAATCTGTAGCACTGCGAGAGAATAACAAGCGATTACATTTCAACTTGAGGATTATGGACTAACATTTATTATGTCCAGAAAAAAGATGGTGATTTTGTGAGAAATTGCATTTTCCCCATGATATGTGATTGCAAAATAGTTCACGTACCAGTGTGGAGACCCCATGTTGGTTGAGAGGGACCTCAAGTTCTTAATGAATTCTCACCGACTCAATGTGCAGTTAGTGTGTGTCTCTGCACTGTTCATAAATCTATCAGCAGCGTTAATGCCTTACGCCTGAAATATTTCGCCATTCACAGCAGCTACTGACCTCCATAGGAGTACAATAATGTCTTCTCGGAGATAGAAGGCATTTCCTTGAGACTTGGCACAAGCCATTCTCTTTTCCCCGTCACGTTCAGCAAACCAAGTTAGTGTGACACGTGTACCACGAGCAAAGGAACCAGGAGGAACAACATAGAGCAATCCAGCTGTATCGACTCTGCTTCACTCTTTGTCATGTTGTGGCATCAAACACATTTTCCTACTTCTGTATACGTGGTTTGATAGGTTGAATGGCCTCGTCCTGATCACATGAAAGCGGCTCAAGGACCTGACTTGGCGATTCCGGTTCCTGTTTGACATCTCGTTGTGCTGACTACACTCCTACCTCCTTGTGTAATTGGCAGGATGTTCTGAAAGGACTGTCCCTATTCATGTCCAATAGTTTCAATGGATTGAATGGTGTCCTTGTATTCTTTTGAAACCATCTTGGGGTGCTGAGTGAGCTCGTCGTATTTAACTGTGGAAATGAGCAATGTCTAGCAGGACTGTTACATGAATGCAATTTAACAGCGCAGTTTAAATACTATCCAGGTCTTGCTACACATGGAAACAGACTGCTTCAGCGGCAGAGAGCTGAACATCTTTACTACTGACAGTATAATGAAGAAAAGACATTGAAGCAGATAAAGAAAGCCACTTTGAGCATGCAGGCGGAGATGTCCTGTGACTGAGATGATTGATCGTCCCCAAACACAAACATTTCCCTTTGTGCTCCGAATGCGTCCAGCCAGTGGGGAGTATACACTTCAATCCCATTACATTCAATTCTGTTCGGGTTCCTTGATACCATCCTCAGTTAAATCCTGCTTTGACAACAGGACCAGTCACCATTACCTTTTGTTCATATCTTTTATTTATGTCAATAGGTCACAGTGTGTATATGAGGAGTGTTTCCTTCTCCCAGAAGGTAGTGACGGTCGGGACTTCTCTATTCCAGAGATTTGGGGGCGATAGATCACTGAGACATTTGGAAGGGGGACACAATGAACATTTGAGGCATCAGAGAGACGAGGGCTGCAGGGATTGGGCACAAATGAGGAAATGAAGTCTCAGCAGGTTAGCCATGATCTTATTGAAGGGAATGAGAAGCTTGAGGGGGTTGACTGACCTATTCGTGTTTGGTATATTCTCTCATTCTGTTAATGAAAAGGTTATTTTCCTGCAATTCCTGTTATTGAATGGTGCAGTCAGGGTGACCGGTGGATTTTGTGAGCCAATCTTGGGTAAGTTATGGAAGCTGTATTCACAGTGACTCTGGGTCTACAACATGACTAACAAATGAAGACAGTTCAGTAAAAAGATAGGAGCGGGCCGTTTCAACCGTCACCCACTCTTTCTTTTCCCAGGAACAATTTCCAACGCGATACCAAACTGTGTGTGAGAGACTTCAGGTACTAAGAGAAAGTGAGGACTGCAGATGCTGGAGAACAGAGTCGAGAGTGTAATGCTGGAAAAACACAGCAGGTCAGGCAGCATCCAAGGAGCAGCATAATCTACGTTTCTGGCAGAAACTTATGCTCAGAAAAGTCGATTCTCCTGCTCCTTGGATGCTGCCTGATCTGCTGTGCTTTTACAGCGCTACACTCTCGAGCCTTAAGGCACTGAATGGTCTCCTCTGTTTCTCTGCACCAGGTTATCGGAGTAAATGAACTCAAAATGCTCCTGTCTTGCAGTTTTGCGGAGCTGAATGGAACATAGGGACGGAGGACTGAGGAGTAGGAGTGTGTCATTAGACACTTTAAGCCTTCTCAACGAGGCAGTAAGATCGTGGCTGATCTGGATGTGGTCCCAGCCCCATTTCCATATCTGTAGTTCATTGTCGTTTACTGTCCAATATCTAAATATTATAGCTTTGACTAAATGCAATCACACAGGCACCACATTCCTGGGGAAGAGCATTCCCATTCAAACAGCCCTTTGTGAATTTCTCCTCATCCGTGTTCAGAGTGGGGTTGGACGGACCTCTGTTTCATTTTCTAGTCCCGTTCCCCCATTGATCATGATAAATTTTAAATGTAACCAGTTTGGTGAAACGAACAATGATATAGGTCTCAGACTAGGTTCGGTTCTTTTTGGGGTCAAGTCAGTTCGACATCTTACATTTGCAAAAATAATTCACCAAAGCAAAGTTACTCAAAGCTAATACGGAAAAATACATGGCAAACAGTTTGGACAAATATGTACATTAATATTTATCTTTCAATGCATACTGAGATGCAGTTTGTGCATACACACAGACACACACACTAAGACACACGCAGTGTCACACACACAAGTGCACACAGATACACACATGCACATGCCTAAAAACAAGCAGGAAAAAAAACTCTGCAAAATATTCGCTTGAACGAGCTTTGTCCAAGCAATAGTTAACCTCAAGACAGAAGTAAATTAATTAATTGTTATTCTGCCTCTGCGGTTTTTCTGCTCACACAAGCAGGATTTATTCTTGGAACTGATTATAGGCAGTGGGGAGATGCCAATGATTCCTCAACAGTAATCCTACATGCATGGTAACGATGACTGACCGGTCTTCACCTCTCAAACATTGCTGCGAGAAGGAACAAGGAAAGAGAGGGAGCAATAAGAAGTGGCTTCTTCAGCATGTTGCCTTTTCTCCATCTCTGAGCAGAAATATACAATAATGTTATCTGAACAACAAACTGGACCACGTGAGGCCTCCTTGAACATTCTCGGAACTGTATGACTCCGTCCCGGTTCTCTGCTCCATGTAGGAGTTTTAATGAAGATACGTTTGTGTGTCCTCATATTTTTGTCCAATAAAATCATGTTTTCCTAGTATTTGTTTTTTTATACTACGAAAAGAGTATATTACATATCCATGTTGTTTTCTTAAATTTGAATCCTCAGTTCTAGACTCCAATACCAGAGAAAATGTCCATACGCTATGCACCAGATACGCTCTCCTCAATATCTTATACGGTTCAATACAAACGCCTCTGATTCTCAATCCTGAAGTGCTCTCGCCTTATAGAGGCTCATATCATCATGAGGAGCAAGGGAATGGTGAAGATCCAAGAACATTTTCATAGATTAGGGCAGTCCAAAGCTAGAGAACATAGATTGAAGGTGAGGGGAGAAAGATTTAAAAGGGGCAAAAGTGGTAACCTTTCACAGAGTGTATACAATGAACTGCCAGAGGAAATGTTGGAGGCTGGGACAGCTACAGTATTTAAAGCCATTTGAATGAAGCCATTTGAGTGAACACGAAGATTTTATGGGATATGGGCCAACTGCTGGCAAATGGAACGTGATTAATTTAGGATATCTGGTCGGCATGGACATGGTGCACCGAAGGGTCTGTTTCCGTGCTGTATAACAGAATAAGGCATTCTTTTCATGAGCAATTACAGTGAAACATCTTCACAAGGCTTCTAAAGCTATTAGGTATATTTATTATTCAATTTATGTAATCACCACTGCCCACAATACATCAGATGTTGACTCTGAAATCCCCTGTACAGATGCACTAAAACATCCTACTAGCCTTTTCATGAAGTAATCATTCCATATAGCTTTCTAATTACTTGCTGCATCTACATACTAACCCCTTGTGATGTATGTACCAGGATGAACAAATGTCTTTGTACCACTGAATTTTGTGATCTCGCATATTTTAATTAGTTTACTGTTGTTTCACCCTACTGCCACAGCACATACATCGGTAGCCCATGTTACCCTGCTGAAGGTTTGCACACTTACCTTCCCTGTCTACCTCACATTACAGACTCTCTACCTCCACTTCACATCTTATCGAATGACTATCTTGGTGGCTGAGCCACTTGAGTTCCATCTAATCAGTTCCCACACGCAAACCATTTACAGATTCTAAATAGTTTTTGATGTTGCACTGATATCTGAAGCACTTCACCAAGTTAAAGATTTCAAACCCGAAAATAAACATTTGTCCCGACTATCTATTTCCTGATAGTTACCCAGGGCTCCCTTGTTCCTGTGTAGCAACCTGGAAAGTAGGTGTGACCTCCTCTTGTGCTGCGTAATATACTGAAATGGCTGAAGAACTTCATCCTATTCCTTTGTAAATCCTTAAAGGGGCAAAAAGATCTCCTCATGTCTCATTAAATTGATCCTGAATGGCTGAGTGCGATCTTCCTCATCTTCTTTAGCAGCATCGAGGGGTTGTGTGAGCCTGCTGCACAATTCAGAATGCTCATTGTTGATGTGATTGTAACTAATCATCCATTTCCTGTCTGTTTCCAATAAACATTGATTCTCTTGTTCAAAAATATCTGTATAACTCTGCCATGTGTGTTCTCAGGAACCCAGTCTTCACTGCTCCTTGGGCATGAGAAGAACACAGACCACAGAATCCTAAAGAGAAAGGAACATCCCTTTCCCAGTGTGAAATAGGAATGCCCTTATTCTCAAAATGATTTCCCCTCAAACCAATCATCATTTTTTTTGACACAAGGACACAACGGTTAGGAACAGATATAAACCATTCATCCCCTCAAACCTCCCAAATTTCCATTAACCCTCGACAATCAAATACTGACCAGATTAACCTCCACTGAAATTAAAGGAATTCCAGGTGCAATATCTTCACATTAGCTCAAGAAATTAGAACAGCGAACATTGAACAGTACAGCACAGTAAGAGCCCTGAGGCCCTCAATGTTGTGCCGACCTTTTATCCTACTCTAAGATTAAACTAAACTACAGAGCCTTCATCCTATTGTCATCTATGTGCCTACCCAAGAGTTACTTGAATATCCCTAATGTATCTGATTCAACTACCGCTGCTGGCAGTGCATTCCACGCACCTATCACTACCTGTGTAAACAACCTGCCTCTGACATCTCCGCAAAACCTTCCTCCAATCACATTAAAATTATGTTTCCCTCGTGTTAGCCATTTCCACTCTATGAAAAATTCTCTACTTATCCATTCTACCTGTGCCTCTCATCATCTTGCACACCTCTACCAAGTCACCGTTCATCCTTCTTTACTCTAATGAGAAAAGCTAAAGCTCCCTCAAATCTTCTTCATACGACATGCCCTCTAGGACAGGCAACATTATGCACCCTCCACAAAGCTTCTATATCCTTCCTTTAATGGGGCGAACAGAACTCAACACAATATTCCTAGTGGGGTATCATTAGGCCTCTATGGAGCTGCAGCGTAAACTCGCAGCTCTTAACTTAATATCCCAGCTTATGAAAGCCAACACATCATACACATTCTTAACAGCCCGATCACCATGAGGGCTTTGGCAACTTTGGGGAATCTATGGACGTGGACCCCAAAATCCCTTTGCTCCTCCACAATGCCAAGAATCCTACATTTAACCCTGTAATCTGCATTCAAATTCAACCTTTGATAGCGACTTTCTCCTGAAAATGGGAAATTGGAGCAGAATTAGTCCACTTAGCTAATTGGATCTGCTGTGCCATTGGATCACAGCTGAAATGTTTCTCACCTACATTCTCCTGCCTTCGCCAACTGAACATTGATTCCCTGATTAATGAAAAGCTTATTTATCTTTATCTTAAAGAAACTACGGTGTCTGTGTGCAGGAGTGCGCATGCGTTTGTTTGTGTGTCCATATCTGTATGTATATGTGTTGTGTGTTTACCGTGTCTGTGCATGTTTGCGTGCATCTCTGTGAGATGAGGTCTTGCCGTTTTTTGGGGTAAATCCATTGAAATTGAAATCAACCCCTCACTCCCCACACACCTCTACGTCTGACCCTGCTAAATTTATAGTTATACAATGCCACCCTCTGCTCGCCTCCCCTTGCCATTGCACTAGTGACAGTTTTTTGTATCTTTCAGAGGACATCAAATACTGTCAATCTCTCACATTGCATGGCTGTTTGGTTTTACAAATAATGTCTTTGGAAGCACAGAGCAGTTTCGTCCGATACCTAGCGATATCGTTCCTGAATATTGCTATCACCACTAGGTCGGTTTCAGGACTTTTCAATCTTTTCTCAGTTATAATTTGTAGGAGTGCATCATAAAAATTTCAAGTTAATAAACGTGCAATAAACTCATTGCATCAACTTACAAATCGTTCCGTTCACCTTGCTTGGATGCACTTGCGGTGGAAATATTCTTTAATTTGTGCACGCTGTCTCATGAATAATAATCATGAATAATCAGATACAGATATGAATACAGACATGCAGATAGACATAGAGACGAATACAGACACCCAGGTTCAAACAGAGACAAATATAGACACGCATTAACACACAAAGACGAATAGACTCACACAGATACACACAGAGATGAATACAGACAGAAGGATACACACATAGTCGAATACAGACACACGGACACTCACAGAGGTGAATTCAGGCATGCAGATAGACATAGAGATGAACACAGACATGCCGATACAGGTATGAATACAGACATGCAGATATACATAGAGACGAATACATACACGCAGATACAGAGATGAATGCAGACACGCAGTTGCACTCAGAGACGGATGCAGACGCGCATATACACACAGAGACACGCAGATAGACACAGAGACACGCAGATAGAGACACACGGATACACGGAAGATGAATATAGACATGCAGATACACACGGAGACATGCAGATACACAGAGAGATGAATAGAGACACAGATACACACAGAGATGAATACAGACACGCCGGTACTCACAGAGACAAACACAGACGCGCAGATACACATAGCGACACGCAGATACACACAGAGACGAATTTAATGACACACACATACATAGATGAATACAGGCACACAGATGCACATCGAGATGAATACAGACACGCAGATACAGAGATCAATGTACACGCAGCTGCACACAGAGATGAATACAGACACGCAGATACCCACAGAGATGAATACAGATACACGTATACACACAGAGTTGAACACAGATAAACTGATATACACAGAGACAAAAACAGACGCGCTGTTACACACAGAGATACGCAGATACGCACAGAGACGAATAGAGACACACAGATCCACTCAGAGGTGAATACAGACAGTCCGATACACACAGAGACGAATACAGACATGCAGATGCTCACAGATACAAATACAGGCACGCAGATGTGCACAGAGACAAATACAGACATGCAGATGCACACAGCGATGAATGCAGAAATGCAGAAACACACAGAGACAATATCAGACATGCAGAGACATAAAGAGATGAATATAGATGCACGGACACACGCGGAGACTGATGCAGTAGCACAGATACTAATTCAGGCACACAGAGACAAATACCGACACACTGATGCACACGCACACGTAGATACCCAGTCATCACTACACCCACTGATACACTGACGTTTATATAAATATTGGGAATCTGCCAGTGTTTATTTTTCCCGTGGTGACTTTCTCAATATTCCACTCACTCTGTGTGGCTTGTATCAATCTTTCTGTTGTTCCATAGGTAATTCTCTGCATCCTTTCTATAGTTTCCACCTCTTCCCTTTAATTAGGTGACCAGAAAAAAGTATTACAAGTGTGGTGCTATGACATGGCAATGAACCATTCTGCGAATGAAACCAAACACTCAGAAAAGCTCACCTCGCTCATAATCTGTTAAAGTCGAGTGACAGAGAGCTCGCAAATTCCACTACTTAATAGAAAATAATATCAATGTATTCCTTAATTCTAAAAGTGAGCATTGAAAAACAACAATGATTCCCAACTGTAAGCCTCCCTTTCTCTGAACTGTTTGTTATCTACCTCCACTTTTAACAATATACTCTTTCAATTAAATAAAAACTGCATTAAAATTGCATAAACCATACAGTGGCTGTAGAATCCAATATCCTCCTTCTTTCCACTGAATATCTCCCTGGGGGTCATGATCTGTCTATTAATGCAAGGGCGTTTCGTCCAAAAAATGTATCTTGCACAGAGAATGTTGTTCATGGCAGTCTCTCTTGATGGTAGTTTACTCTCTGTCTAACTTTCAAAATGCGTGCCTCTTTATTCCCTCAACATCAGCTTGGTTTGATGTTGGCAAAACAATAAATTTAAAATCGATTTGGTTTAGTATAGTGGGACATAATTTCAACTTGATTGTTTAAATTCGAATAGTTGTCAAAAGAGCATCCAGATCTCAATATATCTGTTTCACAGCCAAATGTTACAGAGTTTCAGTCCAGTACACTCTGAAAATATTAGCTAGTCATATGACAAGTACTTGCAAGCTCTCAATGCAGAACAGCATTCAACGTCATCACAGTGGGTTAAACAGTGGGATTATGTAGCTGCAGCATAACCTCACAACTCTGAAACTGATCTCCCCGGCTGTGAAAGTCAACACATGATACGCCTTCTAAACAACATCATCAACCTGGATGGTAGCTTTGAGGATCTATAGACATGGACCCCAAGATCCCGCTGTTCCAGATTTATCTCGATCTGTCACTCATCAGCTCAGTTCTGTCAATGTCTGTTGAAAACTACAACAGCCCTCCATTCTAACCACCAACTCCACCAAAGTTCATGCCATCGGCAACCTATGAACCCACCCTTCTAATTCGTCATCCAACTCTCTTATTAAAAAAAATCAGGAAGAGCAGAGGTCCCAGAACAGATCACCAAGCTGGTCACCAAGCTCCAAGCTGCATCTGTTCCATCTACCACCAAATTCTTTATTCTGTGGGCCAGCCAATTCTGCATCCAGATAGCCAGATATCCCTGTAAACCTTGCCTCCTTACTTTGTGAATGAGCTTACCGTGGGTAACTTTATCAAACGCCCTGTTAAAACCCATATATGCCACATCCACTGCTCTAATTCATCAATGTGTTTTGTCACATCCTTAAGGAATTCAATAAGATCTATGAGGCATGACCTGCTCCCCACAAAGCCATGCTGACGGTCTCTAATCATTTATAATTTTCCAAGTATTTATAAATCCTGCCTCTCAAATATTTTGCTCGTCACTGGCGTAAAACTGATTGGCCAATTATTCCCAAGATTATCCCTATTCCTTTCCCCGAACCAGGGAATAGCTTTTGCCAGCATCCTGTCATCTGGCAAGACTCCAGTGGACAGAGAGGATGCAAAGATCATCGCAAAATGAGCAGCAATCTCTTCTCTCGCTTCCGATAGTATATTAGGGCATATCCTGTTTGGCCAAGGAAATTTATCCGTGTGTTTCTCAAAATTTTCAACACATCCCCCTGTTTCATGCTGTCCCCAGAAACGTCAAGATCCCTTTCATTAGTGAATACTGAAGCATAACATTCATGAAGAATCTCTCCTACCTCCTCCGACTGCTGGCGCAAGTTCCCTCTATTATCCCTGATCAGCCCGACATTCACTCTGGCCATTCTTTTGTTCCTCACATAAGTGTAGAACGTCTTAAGTTTTACCTTAATCCTACCCGCCAAGGATTTTTCATGACCATTTTTATCTCTCCTGAGTTCATTCTTCAGTTTCTTCGTGGTTATCTTGCAACCTTCTAGAGCCCTGTCTAACCCTTGCCTCATCATCCTTCCAATTGACTAGATGTTCTAAACCGCCTGGCACAATGAAGTTATGGAGTTGTAAATGGATGGGAGTTGCACGTCCTGTCACTTCCCGCATGGGCGGCAAGTTTCCCAACAATGAGCAGTGATCAAACACAGTGTTACTGAGCAATGCACTGGGATTGTGGACACAGTTCTACATGTTGGAAGGGTAACTTCTCCAGTTTTACAGTTATTCACTGCACAGCTCCCCGTGGACTGATGTGACCTGCACGGTCTGTACAGATTGCTGGGTTGTATTGAGAAGTACACCCTCCTCGTCTGCACAGTGCTTCACGCTGAATAGATATCTCATCTGGATGATGATGTCTGATTCTGTGAGGTGGATTTAGTATCTGGCTTAACTGACCATTTGAGCTGATCTGTCAGCATATTTATTTTATGTTCTTATTCTTGGTATTGGACCAACCAGTGTCTGACTCCTCCGGCTAATCCCATTTCTCTGAGAAGAGCCATATTTATTCAACTTGTTGATCATGTTACCATCCAAATATAACACGAATATCCATCTTTCTGTATTTTAAACTGGCTGTTGGTGCTCATATCCCTGAATGCCCGGGGACGTAAGTATGAAGTTCACAAACAATGTGCAAAGTGCACGGCTCATGAAAATACATCACGGCTGTGGGTCCCATTTGGATCCCTAACGTATCAAGATCTGGCACTGTGAAGCTCAGAAAAAATGAAATGGTGTGTCTCGGTTTGTTCCCTTCCTGGTGTGTCCCATGTGGTTTGTTCCCTTCCTGGTGTGTCCCATGTGGTGCCCCCTGGACAGTGGAGTGTGTGTTTGGCTGTTGTTCACTTCCCGGTGTGTCCCATGTAGTGCTTCATGGTGGACATGGGGTCCCAGCAGCTTTGAGACACGTCTTTGAAACTTGGTCTGTGCCTGTTCACTGAACATCTATGTTTGTCCCTCTCAGCTGATCATGTGGTCAGTTACACAATGAAGCCCCTTGAGTAATATTGTTAAGTACCAGGCATCGAACTTGTAACTGAGGGGCTTCTGACTGACTCCTGTTATTGGAAAGTTCGTGGAGGTGCTGGGGATGGTTAGCTGGACGTTGTGCTGTGAGCTGCCTCAGACATTCAGGGAGACGTGAAGGTTTGGTGACCCAACACTGGATGGAGCATGGGGACGATAGTAACAGCATCTGGGTCTGTAACATGAACAACAAATGGAGCAGAGGCTGCAGAAAGGGGAAGCTCTGAGCCCACGCACTGAGTATGTCTGGGGAAAGGGATCTGCTGGATCCACCCCGGGTTTTCCAGGAAGAGCTTCCCAAGCTCCACCTAACCCAG
Organism: Chiloscyllium plagiosum; assembly: GCF_004010195.1. Lineage (NCBI taxonomy): Eukaryota > Metazoa > Chordata > Chondrichthyes > Orectolobiformes > Hemiscylliidae > Chiloscyllium > Chiloscyllium plagiosum. The sequence continues at coordinate 113,205,826 of NC_057716.1, forward strand.
GGGCAGAGTGTGAGGGGACCCTGACTGAACAAGGAACTGGTCACAGAGCGATGTCACCTCCTTCAACACGACCTAAAGCTTCACACCAGGGGGAGGACGGTGCTACCAGTGGCTTTTAGGGTCATATTTTCATTCAGTTTCTATGTTCCGGAACTTTCCAGGCAGGAGTGGGTGACGGCTCCATCATCTCTCCGATCTCAACATCAGTGTCATCATTCAGTGACGGAGGATATATATGATGGATGAGAGCAATAGGCCGCTGGGAACATCAGGCAACAGACTATCAGGGTGATGTAGCAACACTTGCCATGTCTGAACGACTCAGAGTGAACCCTCCAGTACACACGGTATCACTAAGTCCTGTAATCCCTCTGTATTTCAGTAACATTCTGCCTGCCGTTCTTCCTGGAAGAAAATGTGGGTTGATATATGATGTTAAATCCCACCAGCCAAACTTTTATTCATCGATTAACTTGTCGATATCAATTTATAGACTACAACTTCCATTGATAATTATATTTCCTGCTTATTTTCGTTCCATTGGCAAACTTAGTCACAGTACATTTGTTCCACTCCTCGAGATCCTTGCTATAGATTGTAAATAGCTGAGGACTCTGCACTGGTCACTGTGTGACCAACTGGTTATATTCTATTAAACAGATTAAATCTGATTTATCCGGAGGGCCTGTTTTCTCTACGACAACCATCCAACCCCCATTCCTGTGTAACGCATTCGAATAAGGATGAGGAACATCAGTCAGCAATCCAGCCCTTCGGCCTGCTCCACCATTGAATACAATCATGGCGGATGCCAGACTGCTCCACCATTCGATACAATCATGTCTGATGTCAGCCTGCTCCACCATTCGATACAATCATGTCTGATGTCAGACTGCTCCACCATTGAATACACTCATGGCTGATGTCAGCTTGCTCCACCATTGATTGGAATAATATCTGATGTCAGCCTACTCCACCAATGAATACAATGATGGCTGATGTCAGCCTGCTTCCCCATTGAATACAATCATATCTGAAGTCAGCCTGAGCCACTATTGAATACAATCACATCTGATGTCAGCCTGCTCCACCATTGAATACAATCATGGCTGATGTCAGTCTGCTCGACCATTGAATACAATCGAGGTTGATGTCAGCCTGCTCTATTGTTGAATACAACCATGGCTGATGTCACCCTGCTCCACCATTGAATACAATCATGGCTGATGTCAGCCTGCTCGACCATTGAATACAATCGAGGCTGATGTCAGCCTGCTCCATTGTTGAATACAACCATGGCTGATGTCAGCCTGCTCCACCATTGAATACAATCATGGCTGATGTTAGCCTGCTCATCCATTGTATATAATCATGTGTGATGTCAGACTGATCCACCATTGAATACAATCATGGCTGATGTCAGTGCTCTCCACCATTGACTACAATCATATCTGATGTCAGCCTGCTCCACCATTGAATAGAATCAGATGTGATGTCAACCTGCTCCACTATTGAATACAATCATATGTGATGTCAACTTGTTCAACCATTGAATACAATCATGGCTGATTTCAGCACGCTCACCATTGAATACAATCATATCTGATGTCAGCCTGCTCCACGATGAAATATACTCAGGGCTTATATCAGTCTGCTCCACCATTGAATACAACGATGGGTGATGTCAGACTGCTCGACCACTAAATACAATCTTGGCTGATATCCGCCTGCCCCACCATTGAATACAATCATGGATGAAGTCGGCCAGCTTCACCATTGAACACAGTCATATCTGATGTCAGCCTGCTCCACCAATGAATATAATATGGCTGATGCCAGACCGCTCCACCATTGAATACAGTCGTGGCTGATGTCAGCCTGCTCCACTATTGAGTAAAACTATGGCTGATGTCAGCGTGCTGCACCTTTAAATACAATCATGGCTGATGTCATATCTGCTCCACCATTGAATACAATCATATGTGATGTCATATCTGCTCCACCATTGAATACAATCATATGTGATGTCAGCCTGCTCCACCATTGAATGAATCATATGTGATGTCAGCCTGTTCAACCATTGAATGCAATTATGGCTTATGTCAGCCTGCTCCTCCAGTCAATACAATCATATCTGATGTCCGCCTGCTCCACCATTCGATACAATCATGTCTGATGTCAGCCTGCTCCTCCAGTCAATACAATCATATCTGATGTCCGCCTGCTCCACCATTGAATACAATCATATCTGATGTCCGCCTGCTCCACCATTGAATACAATCATATCTGATGTCAGCGTTCTCCAGCAATGGATACACTCGCACAAAATGAAAGAATACGAAACAATTTCTTCCCATGCAAGTCCAAAGAAGGAATGTTCTGCGAACTCAAGAGGAGGGACAACAGATCTGCCTTGACCTCGGTTGCCAAGAGCCCTTCCAAAACACTTGTTATCGTGCACCAATACCTACGAAGCTTGTGCATGACCACAAGCAATAAGTAAGAGTACCAATATCTATTATACATTTGGGTCACATTGGGGACACTCCATCTTAAATCTGACAAGCTGCTCCGGTGTCAATTAAACCTTGTGAAGTACCTTCAACTGCATAGCCTACGTCCTATTGCAAATGGAAATCTTCCTTACGGTCTCCCAAATATCTTCCCACTCCTCTGGTGAGATCTCCACCCACAATTCCTGAGCCGAGATTCCATACAGCCGCTCTATATCCTTTGCTATATTACCTCTTAATAAATGATAGAGGTTGCTGACCGCGAGAGCACCTGTGGACCGAAGCACGCTTCACTCCATTTCCGATTTATAGGGATTAACCATGAATGTAGTCTTTTTTTCTGTATAAATTCCTCATCTGAAAGTAACGAAAGAGGCCCCTCCAAGGTAACTCATATTTCTGGCTCAGCTGCTCGAAAGCGGTCATGACCACCACGTCAAATATTTGTCCCAAACAGGAGACTCCTCTGGACTCCCAGAGCCGAAAGGCAGAATCCATCAATTCCAGCTGGAATCCTACCAATCCTATAATGGGAGTAAAAGGGGAAGTTTTTTTTTTGTAAATTGTCCTCACTTTGTCGCATCATTTTCCAGGCTTTAACGATGTTAAAGACAGTTGGATTTCTCAAATGGTCCATGACAGTCCTCATCTTGTCCATGAACAACAGATTAATAACGGGGCATTTTGCCTAGGATGCCTCAAAGTCAAGCCAAACTGACCGCAGATCTTTGCAAGCCCAGTCCGCTACATGCGATTGCAGGGAACTTAGTTGGTATTTCTTAAGATCCAGAAAATTCACACCCGTCACCTCCTGCAGAAGCTGCAATTTGGCGAGATTCATAAGAGGCCACCTGTGGTGCCAGATAAACGAGCTTAAACAACTGTAAAACCTCCATAACACCTGTTTGGAGAGCACCAAAAGGACCATTCGCATGGGATAGAAGAAACGAGGAAGTGCATTCATTTTAATCGGAGGTATTCTATCCTACCAGGATATTGGAACATCTTCCCAGAGCCGAAGGACCTCTCTTATCTTCTCGAGCACCTGCACGAAGTTTGCTTTATTTAATTGACCTAAGGCCGGTATGATAAAAATTCCTAAATGGAGGACGCCTCCTTGTGACCATCTGAAAGGGAATCGGATTGCACCCCCCCATGATCAGGTACTCGAATAACACCCCAACAGGCATGGCCTCCGATTTCATAAAATTGAGGTTATACCCCGAGATAGATCCAAATAAATCAATCACTTCTATTAAACGGGGCACAGATATCATCGGGTTAGTCAGAAATAGAAGAACGTCATCTGTGTAAAGGATGATGTTATGCCTTCCTGACGCTACGTCCAGGACAGTTATATTGGGGTCCCCCTGGATGGCCTCTGCCAACCGCTCAATCACCAATGCAAATAATAACGGTGAAAAAGGCACCCTTGTCGGCTGCCTCTGCCGAAGCTAAAGTTATACCATTAGACTTTATACCATTAGTGAGACCTGGTGCTGCTTTAGCGTCACTGTATAATTCTGCCATCCACCAGGCAAAGACACACCTCCTTGCCCAAACGGTTCCAAGAAATTTAAAAATGGTATGGCCACTACACCCAAGCAATGCTTTCTCTGCATCAAGGGAGACTACCAAGCCTGGAATCGACCTTGCTGGCACACCTGAACCATATTTAGCTCTCTTATAATATTAATATGGGACTTGCGACTCCTAATAAAACCTTTCTGATCCTCATTCACAATGAAGGATAAGATCTTCTCCAGCCTCAACGCTAGTATGTTCGACAAAATTTTAAAGTCCACGTTTAGTAACAGTATAGGTCTATATGAATAGGCAATCCTCTGGGGCTTTCTCTCTCTTGAGAATAACAGAAATATTTGCTTCTCTCTGAGAAGCTGGGAGGCAGTCCTGTCTACAAGAATAATTGAATATATCCAACAATGGCCCAGCCATCATGCCTGTGAACTCCTTATAAATCTCACTCTGGAAGCCATCTGGGCCGATCCGTTTGCCTCTCTGGAGCTGCCTTACCGTATCCTGTATCTCTTGGATTGTCAGAGGGACATTCAAAAGAGACCGACGTTAAAGCTGGAAGGTCCAGGTATTAAAAAGTACCCCGTCTTCACCAATCTGTCCGCACAATCCTCTGACTGGAGCAACCAAGAGTAGAACTTACTGAATGCTACATTAACCCTTTTTGGATCGCAGGTGATAATACCAGCACCCTCTCTAAAGGATGTAATAGATTGGGGGCACTCTCCTTTCTGGCCAAGTGAGCCACATACCTTCCCAGTTTAGCACCATACTCGAATAACCTCTGTTTCGCAAAGGAAATCTCCCTCTTTGCTGTCTCGGTGAGCGCAGTGTTCAGAGTAGCCCGGAGGGATGTAATCTGCTGCAACTTAGTTACAAACAGTCTGCCAAAGTATGCTGTATCAGTTGCCTTCAGCCAAGCCTTGAGCATATGCTACTGCGTTCCCTTCTGACGATTTCAATTCACCGAGTAAGAAATAATCCAACCCCTTGCATAGGTCTTGGCAGTCTTCCAGAACACAGACGGATTACTGGCTGTAGCCAAGTTAATGTCCCAATAAAAACTTAAATTCCCGCGAAAAGTACTCAATGAATTTCCTATCTTTCAGGAGGCAAGGATCCACGTGCCAGTGCTGCGAGCCTGTCCCATCACCATCGGCCTTAATATCCACATACACTGCTGCATGATCAGAATTTTGCAGGTCAGCATCGAATTTAAAAAGGCCAATGGATCAAAAAATATGTCAATCCTGGTCGAGTTCTTACGTGGGTTAGAAAAAAGTTGAAGTCCCTACCTTCAGGGTGAAGACATCTCAAACGTCCACCAACGCAGCTCCCTGTTCAGGTCCACCAGCTGCCTTGATGGCGGGGAAATACCCGTGAGACCCCTTGACATTCGTGGTCCATAAGTCGGTGAAAGTCTCCCCTTTAATTGTACGATGTTCCTCAATTGTCATCAACCTGGAGAGCCCATCTATTAGAAATTTGAGGGGGTGTGCTGGGGCAATATTATACAAGGTCCCATATTCCTCTCCATGTATTAAAGCTTCAAGGATCAGAAACCACTCATGTTCGTCCTTAATTTGGTCAAACAGTTGAAGTGGAAGGTTTGTATGAATGAGTGAAGCTACTCCTCTACTTTTCGAATTAAAGGATGAAATAAACACCGGGCCAAACCTCCCCTGCTGTAACTTTAAGTGCTCCTTATCAGTTAGATGTGTTTATTACAGCAAGGCTCCATCAACCACTTCCTTTCTGATGCTTGAAAGTATCGTTTTCTCTTAATCGGTGAGTGACTCCTTAATGTTCCATGTGCACCATTTAAACGAGCGGTTAGCCATAAGCATCCGAAGCAGTCCATAACCCACTAGGAGAAGGACCCCATTTATAGCGCGCCAAGTGAAAGCAGTAAACAATTAATACAAACTTGAAAATATAACTACAATAACAACCAAATCAAAACTTCTAACAACTATTTCGACAATAAACCAACATATAACACAAATAAGTGGAGACTTTCCCCCTTCATACAGAGGGTGTTCATATTACCCTTAATCTCCCATGGCTCCTCCTAACTGAAGCTGCTCCCCAAACCCAGGCAAAACAAATTTTTTGTAAGTTGCACGCGTCTTACAACAAGAAAATTAAAAGTGGGCATTCAAACCGTCCCATCCATACTTTGACCCGAGGTGAAACAAAATGTAACCACCCCCACCTCCACCAACCCCCTTTCCCTTTCCGAGCTAAGTGAGATAAACAAAAAGCAAATGATAGATAAACAAAGGATAATGGGAGTGGAGGAAGAAAGGAGAAGAGAGACAAAAGGGAAAAAAAGGGACTTCCACATACTAAAAAAAAGCGAGGTAAACCAGGCAAACCCCAGAGAAATCAAAGAGAACATAATTGTCCAGATTATTTGAACCAGCCAGACTATTTTAATGTGTACAGGAAGTCATTTGAGTTTTCTGGTGAGTCAAAATTAAACACTGACCCTCCATGGCTAAAACATAATATTTTCGAATATCCTATTGACATTCCTCAGGCTCCTTTTTACCTTATCAAATGCCTGCCTCTTGTGGATCACAGCCGTACAAAGATCTTCGAAAAACATAATTCGTGATCCTTTGTAGATTAGAGCCTATGGATCCTTCCCCAGAGCTTGAGAAGCTTACAGCACTTTCTATTCCATATCGTGCTGGACTTTCTCTAGGACCGGGTGGGGGCGCTGGTCTGATCCAGGCTTGCACACTGCAACCCGGTGTGCCCACTCGACTCGCACCCAGTCTGCCCTGACTTCCTACTTTAAAAATTGTATGGGCCATTGTTGGCCTTCTTGTTCCCGTTCTGGCAGCCCGACCAGGCTGATGTTCTTCTGACAGCCCCGAGTTTCGATGTCGTCGACCTACTCTACTAAGGCGGTAACCTACCATTCCAGGGCTTGGACCCGAACCGCCGAGGATAAAGCCATGGTTTCTGAAGCCGCGGTCCGCTGTTCCACCTCGATGATGCGCGGCCCGAGACGCTGGGTCGACTCGTCCTGCTTCTGCAGCTTGGCTGAGATCAGCTCCAGCCTGGTTCGGGTCGCCTCCATCGCTGAATCAATCTTCTCTCGCAGGCTCTGAACTCCGAGACCAGGCTTTAATCCACAGAGTCTCCGGGGGCGTTCGCAGAGGCCGATATCGCAGCCGCGGGCGTATCCATTGCTGCAGTGCCCTGCTGGTTGTGATCCTCATGGTCCTTTTCCCATAGACATTTTCCTTTACTCACTTAAAATGGAATAGAGCAATAATGGGGATCAAAAACAACCGATTTTACCACAATAGGGAAGAAAGAGAGGATGACTGCATCGCTTTGTCTGGGTTCCGGTGCATAGCTCAGCAGGGCAGACCTACTGGATCGCCGCCATCTTGGATCTCACCCGAATAATCACTGTTAACAAACTTTTTTGGAAATGGTTTGAAGATGTTTCTTGTAGGGGAAGAAAATGGAGAACTATTGGATGTGATATAATTAGATATTCAGGTGGATGTTTAAGAGTTCAGAAAGTGAATAGTAAATAAAATTGAACCAACGTGGCTCTGGGGCGACTTTTGGAAATGGAAAGATAAAAGTGAAGTTGGCCTTCAGTTAAAGGAAGTTGGAACATCGAAGTAAAGGCGTTCTGCACAGACTACATGCAGCGTTGATGAGATTATACCGTGTTCTGTACTGTTTCAAAAAATGAGAGGTGACCTCATGGAAACTTAGAAAATTCACCCAGAGCAGACTGACTAACACAGGGGCATGGAGAAGTGTAGCAGGTAAAGTTAGGGGGATCCCAAAATGTTCTATAAAAACATCAAGCTGAACAGAATAACCAGGGAAAAATTAGGGCCCATTTCGAAACCAAGAGGGCAATCAGTATGTGAAACTGGGGAACAAGTTACTGAAAAGGTGGCCGAGATAGACCAGTGTCTGGTGGTGTACCACAGCGAGCAGTGCAGTGTATCTAATTATTTGTGGTATTCATAAATGATGGAAATGTGAATGTGGAGGGGGTGGTGGGGGGTGGGGGTGAGGGCTGAGCGTAATAAGTAATTTTGTGGTTGAAACAAAAATTGGCCAGGTGGTTGGCAGTGAGGAGGAAGGCCTGATGTTACAGGAAAATAGAGATGGAATGGTCAGATGCTCAGATCAATGGCAGATGGAATGAAATATGAGGTGATGCACTTTGGAAGAATGAACCAGACAGGGAAGAATTCAATGAATAGCAGAACACTAAGGAGGTCAGAGGGTGTTTCTCCAAAATCCCTAAATGTGACTGGACAGTGTAATAGCCAGTTAAGAAATCACCTGGGACTGTAGGCACAGTGTTTATTCATCAAGGCAACATAATATGAGTTAAACATGCCACGGTTAGGCCATAGATAGAATACTGTGTGCAGTTCTGGCAGCCACATTATAGGAAGTGTTGTGGTTTCTCAGTAACATCAAAGCTACTGGGGTTTCCACTGAATTAGAAGCTTCAGTGGAAGTCTCCTGGCTGCAACTATCTCTAAATTTTCACTTGATTTGTTTTCCCTCCTGGATTGGAGAACTGCATCTGAGAATCTGTGTCTGATCGTTCTATTTTGCCTAGTACATGTTTATGGGATATTACTTTATCAGAACACTTAATTATTAATAGCGTCTAGGCCAACGCCTTCAAATATTTTTGAGGAGCTGTCGTCCATAACACGTGACTCCTTCTCTTCTTGTATAATTGGTTGGAGGCACTAAGTGGGCTATCTCTACAATTCTCCAATAATTTCATTGAGCTGAATGACTTCCTCATATTCCTGTGAAGCTACCGTGAGGAGCTGAATAATATCCTCCTTTTAACTGTGGAAATGAACAGTGTCCAGCAGCACTGTTACATGAATGTTCCCGATACTCCCAACAGCACAAGCCTGAATGTTGTCCAGGTCGTGCTGTACATGGACACAGACTAGTTCAGGAGCTGAAGGGGGACATTTTTCCTGAATATTGTGTGACCTTCAGTGAACACCCCCACTTCTAATCTTTATGAAGCAGCTGAAGATGTTTGTGCTGAGGAAGCTACCTTGAGGATCTTTTGCAGACATGTCCAGGACTGCATGGATTTTGACAACAAACCACAATCATTGTGCTTCATGCTTTAAATCACTCTAACCAGGGAAGTTCACAACTCATTCCCATTAAGTACAATCCTGCCCAGGCTATTTGAGACCGTCCTTAGTTATATGATGCCTTGATTTCAGGGCCGGTCACTCTTCCTGAGCCCTTGTGTGCACGTCTATTGCTCCTATCAATAGATCACAGTGTGGGGTCAGGGAGTGCTTTTTGACCAGTCAGAGTTGAGGGCTGTGAAGAATTGAACATGAAAGAGGATATTAGACATTATGATCTTATTGTGGGTGAAGACATGCTTGCGGGGAGGGGGGTAGTGGATGAATGACATGCCTCTGTTTGTGGCGTTCTCACATTCTATTATTGGAAAATAGAGGTTTTATTTTCCTGGACGCTCTGTTATTGAATGTTGCCAGATTGTCTGGACCATCTCTGGTTAAAGCATGGGGGCTCTGGGTCAACAACATGACCAACATATGAAGCACATGTTACAGAGAGGGGAAGCTCTGTAAAGAGAGTTGAATGACCTCTTTCATACCCAGCCTGGGTTTTTCAATTACATTTTCCAACCCAGTCCAAATTGAGTGTGAAAAGTTTGAGGGGTTGAATTGTCTCCTCTGTTTCTGTGCACCAGGGTATAGCAGTAAGTAGCCTCTAACTGCTCCTGTCTAGCAGGTTTAGGGACTGAATGGAACACAGAAACATTGGACTGAGGAGCTGGAGTGGGCCATTAGACACATTGAGCCTTCTCCACCAGGCACTAAGATTGTGGCTGATCAGGTTATGGTCACAGCCCCACTTTCCTGACTGGTCCCGTTATCCATGACTCACTTCTCTGTCAAATCTTTAACTAACTCAGCTTTGAATCAATGTAAACAAAGAGGCATCTCAAACGTGTGGGGAAGAGAATTGCCACAGAAAATGCCTGTTTGGAATGTCTCCTCATCCCTGTTATAAGAGTCATATAGCATGCAAATTTGTCCGTGCTGACCAGACATCCCAATCTGATCGAGTCTGATTTGCCAGTATTTGACTCATATTCCTCTAAACCTCCTTATTCAGATACCCATCAAGATGCCAGACTCCACCACTTCCTCTGGCAAATGATTCCATATGCACACCTCCCTCTGTATGAAAACATTGCCTCTAAGTTCCATCTAAAATATTTCCCCTCGCACCTTAAAACTATGCCCTCTATTTTTGGAATCTCCTATTCTGGGAAATAGACCTTGTCTATTTACAAAATCCATGCCCCTTATGATTTTATAAAATTCTATAAGGTCAGCCCTCAGCCCGTAATTCTGCAGGGAAAACCGCTTTAGCCAATTCAGCCTCTGCTTATAGCTCAAACTCTCCACACTGGCAACATCCGTATAAATCTTTTCTGAACCCTTTCAAGTTTACAGCAACCTTCGTACAGCAGGGAACCAGAACTGCACACACAATTCCAAAATGTGGCCTCACTGACAACCTGTCCAGCTGTAACATGACATCCCAACTCCGAAACTCAATGCTCTGACCAATGAAGGCAAACATGCCAAACACCTTGTTCACTATCCTGTTCACTTTGAAGGAGCGTTGCACCTACATCTCTCTCTCGTTTCTCAGCAACATCCTCCAATAAATTTCCAATACGTACCCCGATTTGCTTCCCAAATGCAGCACTTCACATTTATCTGAATTAAACACGATCTCCCACTCGTCAGCCCATTGGCCCATCTGATCGAGGACTCATTGCACTCTGAGATAATTTTCTTCATTACCCACAACATCAAAAATGTTGGTGTAATCTGCAAACTTGCTACCCTTACCACCTATGGTCACATCCACATCATTTATTTAAATGACGAAAAGCAGTGGGCTCAGCACTGATCCTTGTTGCACGCTATTGTTCATAGGCCTCCAGTCTGAAAAACAATCCTCTACCAACCTCTGTCGCCTCCCTTCAATCTAATTTTTTATTCAATTGGCTTGGGTGCGCTGGTTCCCATGTGTCCTAACCTTACTAACTTGCCTAATATGCAGAATCTTGCCGAAGAACTTGCTCCAGTCTATATGGAAAGCATCTACAACACTGCCTCCATCAATCTGCTTTGTCACTTCTTTAGCAGATCAGTCAAATTCGTGTGACATGATTTCTCATGCAAAAAGCCATGGTGACTATCCCCAATCAATCCTTACCTTTGAAAATGCATGCAATTGGCTACCCCTCAGAATCCCCTCCAACAACTCACCCACCACTGATTTCAGGCTCACCGGTACAGAGTTCACTTGGTTGTTGAGTAACTGTTTTCTTTTCTACTGCCACTCCTCCATTGGTCACAGCAAATTATCGGTGTAACCAGTTTGATGATATGGCCTATGATATGGGTCTCATATTGGTTCAGGGTCGTCCCAGGAAGAAGTCATGTAGATTTCCTTCATCTGTTAAAATAACAAATTCATGACGGAAACAAAGTTCCTTAAGCTATGATGGAAAGATGATTGACCAACAGTATAGAAATTACAAAAATGTACATTGATATTTCCATTTCTAAAAGTAATGAGGAACACAAACATATGCAGGCACACACAGAGATACATACACAGACAGGCACACATAGACACATTCAAAGACACACACAGACACACTCAACTTCACAAAAACACGGACACACAAAAACACGGACACACAGACACACACGCACATGCAAGCACACACACTAACACAGATGAATGCACGCAGCATAGAGCGTACAAAATTAGAGCAGTTAAAAGGCCATTTGGTCCATCCAGTCTACTGAACTTTTGATCATGGCTGACATGTTTTTCAAACCAGTTCTACTACCCTCTCACAACAAACCTTGAGCCCATCTTTAATCATAACATATCGAGTTATATCCTAAAGTTTCTAAGATGTGTGAGAGTGCGGCACGCGCATGCACGTGTATGTCTCTGTGTGTGCGTGTCTGAGCGTGTGTATGTATGTATGTCAATGTGTGCATGTCTCTTTGTGGGTCCGTTTGTGTCTGTGTGCATGTGTTGTCTCTGTGTGTGTGTCTGTGCGTGTGCATGTGTCTGCATGTCTCTGTGTGCGTGTCTTTTTGTGTGTGTATCTGTGTGTGCATCTGTGCTTGTGTGTGTCTGTGTGTGTGTGTCTGGGTGCGTGTGTATGTGTGTGTGTGTGTGTCGTTTACGTGTCTGTGTATGCGTGCGTGTGTTTACCTAATAGCAGCAGACAGCATTATCGAGGAGGGTTGTTTTTCACACTGGAGGTCTGTTGTTATGGACTATAACAGACCACTCAAAATATTCTTGAGCAGGCAGCGCAGAGCAAAACTTTGAAACCAAGATTGGCTATATAGTGGACAATGAAGATTACACAGGGACCTAGATCAAATGGCTTGACGAATCTTAAGAGTTGTACAGCACGGAAGCAAACACATTTGAACAACTCGTACAGGCCAACCTGATTTCTGAAATTAATCATGCCCTACTTGGGGTGGTGCAGTGGCTCAGTGGTTAGCACTACTGCCTCACGGTACCAAGGACCTGGGTTTGATTGCTGGCTCAGCTGACTGACTGACCCTGTGAAGTTTGCACATTCTCGCTGTGTCTGCGTGGGTTTCCTCCCACAGTCCAAAGTTGTGCAGGTTATGGGAATTGGCCATGCTAAATTGCACATAATGTCTGGTGCATATGTCAGGGGTAAATGTGGTGAGATAGTTCTGGGTGGGTAACTCTTCAGAGGGTTGGTGTGGACTTGTGCTACATTGTAGGGAACCTAATCTATTTACCAGCAAGTGGCCCATATCACTCTAAATCCTTCCTATTAATATACCTATCTGGGTGCCTTTTAAATGTTGTAATTATACCAATCTCCACCACTCCTTCTGGCAGTTCATTATGTACACGCTCCACTGTCTGAGTGCAAAAGTTGCACCGAGGTCACTTTAAAGTCTTTCCCCTCGCGCATTAAATCTATGCCTTCTAACTTTGGACTTCCAAGCATGGGGATAAGATCTTGACTAATCATCCCCTATCCATGCAATTCATGAATTTATAAACCTCTAGAAGGTGCAAATGTGCCTCCCACCCAGATTCTGTGCTTTCAGTCATCCGGGGCTTAAATTCTGAAATTCAATACTGACACCTCTTCCATCTCGATCAAAGCACATTTGAAAATCATTTTAGTCAACGCGTTCAGACATGTTATAAAGCATCTCTCGTAGGATTAGAACTTAGACTTTTGGGGGCTAGAGGTAAGGACAGAACCACCACTCCACAATAGCCCCAAAGGTTGCAACATTATTCTCCTGTGTGTTTGTCCATCAGTCTTTTCTGACATGCTGCACCTGAACTCTGACAATCTGGTCTCGAGCTAGGGACACTACCAGACCAGTTCAGGAATTGGAATAGAATCCAGAGCTCTGCCTCAGAGGCAGGGATACTACCGATTACACAAGTTCTAAACCATGCCCAAATTTTTAACTTTAAATGCCAGCTTTCCGATCGGTATGGATTCATTGAAATCTGGTTCACTTTCCTGAGTTACCCAGTTAAAATAATAACGTTGTTAAAAAATGCAAGGTACTTGCCTCAACTGTAGGATGTCGAGTTTATGTGCTCTGCCTTCGAGATAAACTATGAACATTTTAAATACTTGGCTATTATTTCCAGTTTAAATGGCTATTATCTGTAGTCTGCAATATGAGGGAATGAAATCCTGCAGACCCACACTGCACGATGAAGGATCTCGAATAGATATCAATACTGAACATCAGAGACAAAGACGGGGCATACTTTCTGGCCTGAAACACAGATCACTGTTTCCCATCTCTAACGTGTGACTGCCCACTTCCTAAAACCATTAAATGGTACAAGGCAACTGATTACTTTCCAGCGTTTCTTCCCCAGTACTATCACTCACTGGGCTAAAGAACTGCAGATGGAGTTTAATGTTGATAAATACAAGGTATTGTACTTTGGTAAAACAAACTAAAAAAACACATACCCAATTAAATGTTGAGGCATTGGTAGTGTTGTGGAACAGAGAAACCTAGGTTTTCAGGCATAATGCTTTGAAGTTTGCTTCATATGTAGACAGGGTGGTAATGAAGGTGTTTCACTTGTTGGCCTTCATTATAGAGACATAGAGTCATAGAGATGTACTTCACGGAAACGGACCCTCTGGTACAACTTGTCCATGTCGACCAGATACCCTAACCTAATCTTGTCAATTTTGCCAACACTTGTCCATATCCCTCTGAACCCTTCCTATTAATATACTCATCCAGATGTCTTTTAAATACTTTAATTTGATCAGCCTCTGGCAACTCATTCCATACACATTTTACCATATATGCATAAAAATTGCCACTGAGGTCCCTTTTAAATCTTTCCCCTCTCATCTTAAACCTATGCCCTCTAGTTGTGGACTCGCCCATCCCGGGGAAAAGACACTGTCTATTTACCCGATGCATGATCTCATGATTTTATAAACCTCTGTAATTCACCTTTCAGCCTCTAATGACTCAGAGAAAACAGCTCCAGCCTATTCCGGCTCTTCCTACAGCTCAAATCCTCCAGCCTTGGCAACATCTTTGTAAATCTTTTCTGAACCCTTCCAAGTTTCTCAACATCTTTCCGATAGGAATAAGACAAGAATTGTACGCAGTATTCCAAAAGTGGCCGAACCAATGTCCTGTACAGCCGCAACAAGACCTCCAAACACTTGTACTCAGTGGTTTGAACAATAAAAGGAAAGCATATTAAACACCTACTTCACTATCCTATCTACCTGCAACTCTACTTTCAAGAAAATATGACTCTGTACTCCAAGGTCTCTTTGTTCAGCAACACTCTCCAGGACTTTATCATTAAGTATAAGTCCTGCTCTGATTTGCTTTTCCAAGATGTAGCACCTCGAATTTATCTAAATATATCTCCATCTGCCACTTCTCAGTCTATTGGCCCATCTGAATAAGATTCCATTTTACTCTGTGGTTACATTCTTAACTGTTCACTACACCTCCAATTTTGGTGTCATCTGCAAACTTACTAGCTATATCTCCTATGTTCACATCCAAACCATTTATATAAATGACGAATAACAGCGGACAGTCCTTTGAGCACAAGAGTTGGGACCGTATGTTCTGGTTGCACAGGATATTCATGAGGCATTTCCTGGAGGAATGTGTACAGTTCTGGTCGCCCTGTTATATCGAAAATATTATCAAGTTCGGGAGAGCTCAGAAGAGATTTATCAGGATGTTGCTGGGAATGGAGTGCTTGAGTTATAAGAACAGGCTCAACAGACTCGGACATTTTCTACTGGAGCGTAGAAGGCTGAGGGGTAACCTTTTAGAGGTTTATAATATCTTGAGAGGTATCGGTAATGTTGAATGTTAGGTGACTTTTCCCTCGAGTGGGGGATTGTTTTAAGATAAAAGGAGGAAGTTTCTTAAAAGACATAGCGTCATAGCACTGATTTGCGTGGAAACAGACCTTTTGAACCAACGTGTCCATGCCAACCAGATAGCCAGAATTATTCTCCTCCCATTTGCCGGTATTTGGCCAATTTCAACCTAAATCTTTCTCACTCATCTGTCCATCCAGATGCCTGTTAAATGTTGTAATTTTTGCCAGCCTCAATACTTTCCCCTGGCAGCTCATTACACATGGACCATCCTCTACATGAAAATATTGCCCATTAGTACTCTTTTATGTCTTTCTCATCCCACCTTAAACCTTTGCCAACTTTTTTTTACACCACTACCTTAGGGAAAAGACCTTGGATATTCACTCTATCCGTTGCACCCATGATTTTTCTAACCTCTAACATCAACCTTCATCCTCTGATTCTCCAGGGAAAACAGGCTCAGCCTATTCAGCCTCTCTCTCTAACTCAAACCCTGCAACCATGGCAAACTCAGTGTAACCCCCTCTTGAACCCTTTCAAGTTTCACAACATCCTTCCTACAGAGCAGGGAGATCAGAATTGCATACAGCATTCCAACTCTTCTTGTTTTTGGTGTGTATCACTGAAACGGGGTCAAAGCCACTCTCCCGACCTCTCCATTTCCCTCTTTCCTTTAAAGTGATACAATCCCACACTCTGCTGGTCTAGTTTAGGTTTTTCCAATCTTTTCTCAAATGTAAGGTTACTTGTAAGAGTAAAACATTAAAAAATCCAAGTTAAAGGAAGTGCATTAAAATTAGTCTCATCGCCTTGGAAAGTGGTTCACTCGGAATTGCTTGGATATAATTGCAATGGAAATATGCTTTAATGTGAACACTGTGTGTTGGACATACTACCCAGTGACAAACCATTTCCACATTGCAGAAGGAGCTCAGACATTTCTCCCACGAACATGTTCCACTCTGCGGGTCTAGTACAATGACAATCCTCTCCAAACCAACCCTGTGTGTGCATGTGCACGTGTGTGTGTGTGTGTGTTTCGTGCAATCAAAATTCAGGTTGGATTATACTGTGAGCTGCTGCCCTCCCTCTCTCCCTCCCAGACTGAATCCCTGATCGTTTACACACTTCAGCAACACGATTACATTGGCGTGAGGGGTGGGGGATCGGGGTGCAACAGAGATTGACAACAGAAATCTCAGCATCTCTGAAGCATCTTTGGACAAAAATGAAAGTTGACGTTTTGGATCGAGTGGTCCTTACTCAGAACTCATATCGGGGGATATTACATCACTTTAAACATCACAGAGACTGCCAGATCCGCCCCATACAGATACACACACGAATACAGACACATCGGGGCACTCACTATACATTGACAGTAATACAGACATGGAAAGTGTGTCAATATTTCACTCACTCTGTTTGGAGTGTGTCAGTATTTTAGGTGGAGTGTGACTGGAGGACAATTTCAGTATTTGCAGATACCAAACCTGAAAGAATTGTAAAGTTTGTTGAGGATGGTGTGGAACGCTAATAGGAAAGTTATATGTTGGTGTAGTGTTCAGGTGTATGGCTGATGAGGATCAATGCAGCGCAGTGTGAGGTGGTGCGCTTTTTAGGAAGGACTTTGAAAGACAATATAAAACAGGTTGTACCGTTACAATGGAGGTGCAGGAACAGAGGGCTCAGGGTATATATGAGAACAGATTATTGAAAATGTCAGGACAAGTGGGAAGAGCAGTCAATCTCACAGATTAGTTTCATTATCTGAGCTGTTTACAGGAGAAGGTGGAGGAGAGAGTCTCCGTGTTCCCTCCCTGGGTGGTGGTGTTGACGATGTGTTGTGACCCCACACTCCTGCCCACCGAGACCGTGGGGATTCTGTTTGTACCAGCTCGCCACAAAAGGGAGATAGCATCAGGGCCACAAACTTGGTCTGTGCCTGACCTCTGAAGGCTTGTGTTTGTCCCTCTCAGTTGATTGTGCCCCTCGAGTATTATTGTCAAGGAAAAGGAGCTGAGGGGCTTTTGATTGCCTCCTGTTATGGAAAGGTTAGTGGAGGTGGTGGAGATGGTTTGCTGGAGGTTATGCTGTGAGCTGCCTCAGACATTCAGGGAGACCTGAAGATTTGGTGACCCAACTCTGGATGGAGCATGGGGACTGTAGTTACAGCATCTGGGTCAGTAACATGAACAACAAATGGAGCAGAGTCTGCAGAGAGGGGGAGCACTGAAACCACGGAGTGTGTGTGGGGAAAGGGATCTGCCAAACCTGCCTATGTTTTAACGAGGAGACACACATCCTTTCCCTCTCCCGCTTTAAATACACCCATGCAAATTCACACTCTCCTTCCCGCACACAAACACACTCCACCTCTCTCACATGCACAAATGCACACTCCCCCCTCTGTCACACGCACGCATACCCTCTCTCTCCCTCCCAAAGACACACATACTCCCCCTCACTCTCTCACAAACACATGCACTCTCTCTCTCTGCCTTCCACAGACACTCCACCTTGTTTTCAATCACACACACGCACGTGCGCGCAAACACACACACACACACAAACACACACACACACACACACACACACACACACACACATCACCAAGTAGCTGCGTTCAATTCCAACCTCGGCAACCCTCTATGTGTATTTTGAACATTCTCCTCATGTCTGTGTGAGTTTCCTCCTCCAGTCCAAAGATATGCAGCTTAGAGCGAATTGGCCATGCTAAATTGCCCATAGTGCACAGGGATGTGTGGGTTAGATAGGTTAGTCATGGGAAATGCAGGGTTACATGGATAGAGTAGGGGAGCACGTCCGAGGGGGATACTGTTCCGATGGTCAATGTGGACTTGATGGACGGAATGTCCTGCTTCCACACTGTAGACATACTATTAAAGCAACAATAAGTTTTGACGATACAAACACCCAGTGGGTATCTATCTGATCATTCTCCTCTAGGTTTTGTATGTTTCAATAAGATCATCTCTCAGTCCAAGAGTAACCTATTAAAGCCTTCATGATATAAGACCCTCATCCCTGGAATACATGAAGTGAAACATCTCCGAACTGCTTCCAATTTAATTATATCCTTTCTCAGGTAAGGAGACAAAAAATAATCTCACACACAGATGAGGCTAATTTTTGTTTTCTCAGTGGTGAGAGTATTTGGAACTTTCTTCTCTGCAGAGCATTGGAGGCAGAGATATTGAATATGTTTGATGGACAGACAGAAGGTTCGTAAATAATTACAGAGTCAAATATTATCAGGGAATGGCAGGAATGTGCAGTGTTGGGGAAATGCTGGCAGTGGTACAAAATCACACTGCTCCAGAACATCCAGGAATATAATGCAAAGTGAAATGATAATATCGATAAAATGTTAAGGGGAAATCCAAGATGGTGGCGATCGGGAAGGCCTGCTTTGTTGGACTCTGCATCACAGCACGGGCAAAGTGGTTCCCTAACCTACTCCATCCCAGCCATTTACTTAAAATGCTTATTTTTGGAAAGTTTTGAGAGTTGGCAGTTGCAGAATTCTTAGTTTGTGTAGTTTTAAGCTCTATCAGACTTTGTTTATTAATGATCAGTAATTCAAGTTCTTCCCCTCTCGAGTTCAAATGTTGCTGCAGTGTGTTCTGCGTAATGATGTGCTTAAATGATGTACCTGGAACATTAAGGGGAGCCATTGGCCAGAAAAGAGGAAACAATTACTTTCTAACCTTAAAAAAAGAGGGTGGATATTGTCCTGTTGCAGGAGATACACCTTGATGACAAGGAACATCTGACGTTACAGCAGGTCGGGGTTTGATTGGGTTTATTTCTCCTCGTTTATTACTTCGAGTAGGGGAGAAGCCATAATGGATAAAAATAATCTTCAATTTAACCTACTAGATTGTATTTGACACTCACGGGAGACTCATAATCCCCAAAGCCTTGAACTATGGTAAATAATACAGTATTTTGATTGTTTATTGACCCCCCGCCCCCCGGCGCACCCTCTTAAAATACTAGTAGATGCATTTTCCAAATTAAGTTATCTTGCATCGTGGCACATTTTATGTAGAAGATTTCAACTGTCTTATGGACGCCACGGTGCGCAGAATGCCCAAAGGTGCCCCAATATCCACGTTATAATGTAAGCAAATAGTGGATTTGTGTTGCGAACTAGAGCTGGTGGATGTCTGGAGGCCGATCCACATCACAATTAGGAATTTTATGTTTTTTCTTTAAACCGCAGAAATGCCACACGAGGGTTGATATCTCCCCCATCCCTGCAACAATCTTAGATTCGGTGGCATCCTAGTGGGAAGGATTTTCCGGGGAAGGAACCAAGGTATCATTTAAAGTCTGCTTGCTTTAACGGAAGGAGTATCAGGAATAAAAGTGACGAACTTAGAACATGGATTAGTACCTGGTGATATGATGTTGTGGCCATAACAGAGACATGAGTTTTTCAGGGGCAAAATGGTTGCTGGATGTTCCAGGGTTTATAGCATTTAAAAAGAAAAGGGAGGGGAGAAGAGGAGGGGGTGTAGTACTACTAATCAGAGAGGTTATCACAGCTACAGAAGCTTCCACTGTCGAGGAAGATCTGCGTACCGAGTCAGTATGGGTGGAAATTAGGAACAGCAAGGGAGCAGTCAACTCGTTTTGGGGTTACTACAGGCCCCCCAATAGCAGCAGGGAGATTGAAGAAAACACAGGTCGGCAGATTTTGGAAAAGTGTGGACGCAGTAGGGTTGTTGTAATGGGTGACTTTAACTTTCCCAATATTGATTGTAACCTCCTTCGAGCAGAAGATCTGAGTGGAGCTATTTTTATAAGGTGTGTTCAGGAGGGTTTCCTAACTCAGTACGTTGACAGGCCGATGTGGGGAG
The DNA here is from genome assembly GCF_004010195.1 of Chiloscyllium plagiosum. Lineage (NCBI taxonomy): Eukaryota > Metazoa > Chordata > Chondrichthyes > Orectolobiformes > Hemiscylliidae > Chiloscyllium > Chiloscyllium plagiosum. Next base: position 113,226,291 of record NC_057716.1, read on the forward strand.
AGGCATTCTACACGGTGCTCGGAAACGAGCCAGGGCAGATATCAGATTTTGTGGTGGGAGAGCATTTTTGTGATAGTGACCAGAACTGCCTCACATTCTA
>NC_057716.1:113226890-113264896 GCF_004010195.1 Chiloscyllium plagiosum
AAAGAGAGAGAGAAAGAGAGAGAGAGAAAGAGAGTGTGAGAAAGAGCGAGAGAGAAAGAGAGAGAGAGAGAGAGAGAGAGAACCTACCCCTGACATCCCCCTATACCTTCCACCCTTCACCTTAAATTTATGTCCCCTTGTATCATCTTCATCACTTCCTTAAAAACATTCCTCCGAGTCAGTGAGACGTGATCTCCAATCTACAAATCTCTCTTCAGTCCTTGTCTTTCCAAATGCATATACATCCTTTCCCACAAAATCTCCTCCAACAATTTAGTCACCATTGACGTCAGGCTCACCGATCTATTGTTACCTGTTATTTCCTTACTTTCTTAAATAATGACACTACGTTAGCAGCCCTCCAGTCTTTTGAAACCTCACCTGTGGATATCAATGTTACAAATATATCAGCAACAATCTGAGCAATCTCTTTCCTAGCTTCCCACAAATATCTGGGATACAACTGATCAGGTCCTAGTGATTTCTTCACCTTTATGTGTTTTAAAATGTCCAACACCTCCTTGTAATATAGATACTTTTCAAGTTATCACTATATATATTCTTCATTCTCTCGGTCTTTTAATCTCCTCCACATTAAATACTGAGGAGAAATACTTGTTTTGTATCCCTCCAATCTCCTGTATTTCCATACATAGGTAGCCTTACTGATCTTTTAAGGGGCCCTATATCTCCCGAGTTAATCCTATGCCATGAAAGGATCTGTAGAATTTCTTCAATGCCTCGTTAACACTATTTCTAAAGCCATCTCATGTCCACATGTTTCTGGACCGATTTCCCCGTTGACTATGCACTTATTGCCCTTATATTCCTCTCGGCATTCACATGATCTCAGCTCTGTTTACCTGACATATGCCTCTTTCCTTACCTTGACCAGAGCATCAATATATCGAGCCATCCAGCACTCCCTGCACTCACCAGCCTTGCCCCTCTCACTAATGGGAACACGTTGGCTCTGGACTCTCTGAAATCAAGTTTTGATGGCCTTGCAATTTCCAACCATCCCTTTACCTGTGAATAGGGTGTTCCAATTAGCCTTTCACAGGGCTCACCTTACACTGTCAAAATTGGCCTTGTTCAAAGTTAGAACGTTAATATTTACATCCGATCTTTCCTATTCCAAAACTGAATTTAAAACTAATATTTATGCGTAACAGACTTGAAAGTTAAATTAACTCTGTAATAGGCTCGAGAGGCCGAATGGGCTCCTCTGTGATAGACTGGAATGGCTGAATGCCTCCTCCTGTCCTTATGTAACAGACCTGAGACATTAATTGACACAGCAACCAGTGGATTACGAGCAGCCGTTAAACTGAATCTGATGGCAGTCCATCCCTTCCCAGTTACAGAAACACAAACAACACAATGTACTCCAGGTGCCCTCGCAGTAACACCTCATACAACTGCAGCGACACATCTCTTTCAAGGTTGGCAGGCAGTCTAAGCTTGCGAACCAGTCTACCATGTAGAACATTTTGGTTTTCTTACTGAATTCCATAAAACAACATCCACTGACCTGCCTTCATTAATCATCTTCATTACTTCCTCAAAACAATTCACTGAGTCAGCGAAACGTGATCTCCAATGTACAAAGCCTTCTTCAGTCCTTGTCTTTCCAAATGCATATACATCCTTTCCCTCAAAATCCCCTCCAACAATTTAGTTACCATTGACGTTAGGCTCACCAATCTATGGTTACCTGTTTTTTCCTTACTTCCTTAAAAAATGTTGGCAATATGTGCCAATATTCTGGATTTCTACCATTTAAAGTAGCAACAGGCTAACATAGGCTCAATGAACTTCTCGTATCCCTCTGTAAGAGGTCCATAGGGACAGAATTGCTTCGGCCTTTTGCTGACCAGCAGTCTCAATGCTCTGTCGCAAGGTTATGAAAAGATTTGGTAGCAGGGTAGGATAACCTTCACACTGGTCAATACATATAATACTTTCCGTTAAGGTATCTAGAAACTTGCCCACCCGACTTTTTTTTATGCAGCTGATCTGTTATTTTATAACTGCCTCCTTTCATAAGCAGAGTGGAACACATAGAGACCCCTGCAGTGTTCTGTTAATACTCTCATATATAACTAAAAAAAAATTAAAAGATTTAAAGATTTATGGTCCATCCCTCAGCAACCCTCATCCATTCCATCCAAACCGAGTAAATGTTCCCTTTTATAGTGATATGAAAAGTGATGTGTGGAACTGGTTAATTGAGCCTGTTTGTTCAGTCATGATTTGGAGATGCCGGTGTTGGACTGGGGTGTACAAAGTTAAAAATCAAACAACACCAGGTTATAGTCCAACAGGTTTAATTAAAAGCACACTAGCATTCGGAGAGCTGCTCCTTCATCAGGTGATAGTGGAGGACACACTTCTATGGCACAGAATTTATAGCAAAAAAATTACAGTGTGATGTAACTGAAATTATACATTGAAAAATACCTTGATTTTCTGTTGAGTTTTTCATCTGTTACAATACCATGATAGTTTCACTTCTTTCATGTGTAAATCACAAAACTTTTTTTTTTAAAAAGTTGCATTCTCAGGTTAGCGGTGATAATGACTGTTAGATTGATTCAAATCTGAAAAGTGAGATAACAGAGTTTTACACGAATTCATGCAGTTTGCAGCAAAGTATAATAAAACTCTGCAAGTACAAATTCATCCCACATGTGTGCGTGTGGGTCTTTGTTTGTGTGTGTGTATTTGTGTGTGTGTGTATGTGTTGGTCTGGGTTGGGGCGTTGTGAGTGTGAGAGAAAATGTATATGTGTGTGTAGTGACGTAGAGTGTCTGAAGTCTGTGAGGGGGTGCATGTGTGAGTATGGTAGTGTGTGTGCATGTCTGGGGTGGGGGATTTTGAGTGTCATTGAGAGAGTGTATATGTGTGTGCATGAGTGTAGAGTGCTCTAAGCCTCTGAGAGAATGCCCATGTGAGTGTCGGAGTCTGTGTGTCTGTAAGGGTGTGTGTGAGCGTCTGTATGCGTGTCTGTGTACATGTGTGTCCGTGTGTATGTGTATGCATAGGAGTGCCTGTGTTTGTGTGTGTGTATGTGTGTGTGCGCGCGCGTGTGTGTGAGTAGGAGTGTCTGGGTGTGTATAGTGCGATGGTGGTCACGTGTAATGTGACATGAAACCAAGGTACCAGTTAAGGCCCTTCCTTTGGGTACCGAAATGAGCTATCAGCCTCTGTTCGGCCACTTTTCGCTGCTGCATGTCCTGAAGTCCGCCTTGGAGCTTTGTCAACCGTAGGTCCAAGGATGAAGGTTACTGGATCACTGAAGTGTTCCCCAAATGGGAGGGAACACTCCTGTCTGTTGATTGTTGTGCGGCGCCCATTCATCCGTTGTCATAGCCTTTGCTCGGTTTCCCAGTGTTTGTGCAGTGATTGTGCTTAATGCCAATCTCCATGGATTCTAATTATCCCAGTGTAGGGTTTCCATCTTTTAATGTGTTATTCAATGTGCTATCCCAAAACATGAGCGGGAGCCTCACCGACAGCACTGACAGGGATCAGCAGATCCAGAGACAGGGGAAGGAGAAATCAGAATCTGAGAACAATAGGCTGGAATGTCCCAAAAATGTATCCGAATCTGGGAACATTACACTAGCATGTTCCAACAATAGACAGGAGTATATCGAATTATGTTTGGTATCTTTCTGCAATTTATTAGTGGCCATTATCATCGTGGTACTATTACGCTCTTCTCAATATTTTTATTTTAATATTTTATTTTATTTTATTTTAGAATATTTTATTTCAATATTTTTATTATCCCTTCATGGCTATCATTGTTGTTCCTGGTAGTGTAACTGTCTCGATTTGTTTTTCTTAAACCGGTTATGACTGAATTATTGTTCTTTCATAAAGTCTACACTTCTTGTCCCGATTATTTTCCTGTTGAAACTCTCAATCCAGATATTCACTCTACAGACCACTACTAACGACATCAATGAACGTGTCAAATTACTGTCTCCCTCTCTGCTCTCGCATTGTTACTCATGGGACTCTATGTTGACGTACTCGGTTTCAACAGAGAACTACAATTTATGGTCTCATTGTCTTTGTTATTTCAATTTTAAGAGCATGGAGGTCACTCTCTACTGTTCTGGTTACAAACTCCACTTCCTTCCACTGTTTCCATCCCATCCCTGGCCAATATCTGCGACTGAAGCAGACAATTCACAACTGTGGGAGATTCCTTTGACCATGAGCTGATTCCTGACACCATGCCCTGACCATTTCTAACTTGAAATTCTCACCACTTCAGAATATATCTCACTGATTGATGCCATCTGCTGTTTGAACCTTGAGCTATGAAATACAGTCTTTGTGAAGCCAATAATCTGCTACTCACTCTCCCGACTTCAAACCTACCGAAGCAAATCTGATTCGAACGCAACCAAACTTCCATCCATCTGTCATTTATGTGCTCGCCGATGTATATTACTATTGTGTCTGGCAGTGCCTTTATTTTGACATTTTCAAACACTTTACCTCATCTGTCCATGAAACTTCTCACGTTCTCTCTCTGTCGATTAACAAAAAGCCTGCCAGTTGTTTGTATTTTAAAGAGTTTCCTCCATGTGTGTTCCTTCTCAAACAATGAATTTCCTTTTCAACCACGCCAATCGCGCGCACACACACACACTTCATCAGACTCTGATGGACACGCACGCACACACACACAAGCAGCAAATCATCCCATTGCAGACTGTAATCTGATGCGAGTATAGTTTGCATATGATAGTAAAGTTTGCAATACTCACTATTCTGGGCAGACAGTGCAGTTTACTGAGCAAAACACTAGCATGGTCTGCACAGCTCTCCATGCTGGGCTGTCATCTTGTCCCAGTTTATGTTGTTTGTGGTGTTCTGTGAAGCAGATTCAGGATTTTATGTAACAAACCATGTCAGCTGATCTGACAATGCCATTATTCAATGTTCTCATTATTGTAAGTTTACTCTCGAAGGTCTCACTTCCCCAGTTAGTCCCACTGCCCTGTCTGTTTCCCCATATTTCCACAATATCTTTTCAGTTATAACTTTCTGTTTCTGTCTTTAATCTGAATCTTTCTGTCCGTCTGTATCTTTCACTGGGCTTTGCTTTTGGGTCCCTAGTGTATCGTGTGCTGGCATTGTGAAGCTCAGGAAGAGTGAAATGGTGTGTGTCAGGCTGTTGTTCACTTCGCGGTATGTCCCATGTGATGGTCCATGGACAGGGGTGTTTCAGAAGTTATGAGACACATCCATGCAATTTGGCCTGTACCTGCATTTGTTCCTCTCAGGTGACCTTGCGATCAGTCACACGAGGAAGCCCCTTAAGTAAAGGACCAGGCATCTAAATTGTGTGACAATGCTGTCACTTAAAAAAAAAGCTTATTTTCTCCTTTCTTTAAATAAGAAATCTTAAAGGCCAAACTGCCTGCTGAAAACGGCTCAAGTAAATAACTTATGACGCTTTTAGGGTTTATAATAAATAGCAGTGACAACAGCCTAGTAACTTATCCTCAGCTGCTACTCTCTCTGAAACCTGACTCGATGCTGTTTCCTGCTGTATTGGAGAACTGTATGCAAGAATGCTTATCTGAATGTTCCTTTTTGCCAAGGAGTGTGTTTATGGGATGTTAGTATATTGGAACAGTTCATTTGTAGAAGGTATTATATCCATTATTCGGTTAAGGTTTCCAATAGTTAATTTATTCTAAATTCCACTTCATTGTGTATGGATTTTCATTTGAGTGTTTAAATATATTGTGTTTTACTTAATGGCGAGTGGTTTGACTCGTAGCATCACATCTGGAACACCCACTTCACATCTACCTATGAAATAAGAAAATATTGGCATCCAAGCTAACCTCTTAAAATAGTTTGCGGCAGTCTGGTTGGTCTATAGCAAACTGGGGACTCTTGTCTGGTTCGAAATCAATAATACCAAATTGGGTTTAGAATTACAATCCCTACAGTGTGCAAACATGCCATTTGACCTAACAAGTCCACACCGACCCTCCGAGGAGTAACCTACTCTGACCCATTCCTCGACCTAATATTACACATTTACCCCAACAATGGATCCTAACCCACATACATCCCTGAAAACGAAGAACAATTTTGCATGGCCAATTCACCTGACATGCGAATCTTTGGGATTGTGTGAGGAAACTCACGAATCCAGAATAAACTCATGCATACACTGGAGATTATGCACCGGGAGACTATTGTGTTCAAAGGTCGTATATGGTAGTTGTTAGTGTCTTTTGTTCGGATGTTGAATTCGGTTGGTTTAAACAGTGTTTTGTGTATAAAGATTCTTTCAATCACTAAGAGTTCTCTGGGTGTGGAACAAGTGAAGTTGGGGTTTTTCTAAAAGTTAATGAAGGCAAAGCTGGAGGTATTGGCAGACAAGCTGGAGTTGGATTTGCGTTTGTCTGTGAGAAAATGAGAGATAATTACAGCGATATCTCGGCAATTACATTTAGTGGAACCGCCATCAGACTCTTCGGAAATGGCTAGAATTCAATTTCAAATGAGGCACTTTGAACATGAGAAGGAATTGAAACAGTTTGAATTATGATGAAAAATAGAAATAAAAGAAAAGGAAGTGAAGAAGAAAGAGAGAAAAGGCCAGAAGAAAAGCAAAGAGTTTCAACTTCAAATGTTAGTAATTAGAGAGCAAAGTTGACATAGAAGGCGGAGATGAAGGTAGATGGTAGGCTGGATGAGGAAGATAGTGAGGTTGAGCAACCCTGTAGTAGCCAATGGCCTATGAGGTTCTGTTTAAATACATCCAGGCATTCTCTAAATTTGATGAGAAGGATGGGGAAGCCTTTTGAATTTCATTTGAGAAAGTGGCTAAACCAATGCAGTGGCCAGTGACCATGTGGATTGAGTTGATCCAAACAAAGCTGATAGGTATTTGCATTCCTATCGGAGGAGGTATCTGGCCAGTATGGGGTGGTGAAGAAAGCCATCTGAAGTGCATATGAGCTTGGGCCAGAAGCCGACAGACAGCGTTTCAGGAATCGAAAAAACGGTCGCTGGTTAAACGCACATTGAGTTTGAAAGGATAAAACAAAGTAATTTGAAAGGTGGGTAAGGGTATTAAAAACAGAGCAAAGCTATGACACTGTTAGAGAGATTCTTATTTTGGAGAAGTTTAACAATTCACTTCCTGCAGTCGTGAGAACTCGTGTGGAAGAGCAGAGAGTTACAATGGCAAGATTAGAAGCTGAAATCGCTGATAAGGATGATTTGGTTCAGGAATCAAAGTTTGGTTTCTGTGAGGGATGAAGAAGAATGTGTGCGATCTTAAAATATATACCTGTGAAAGTAAGCTTTACTGGCATCGGCCAGGAGTAGCAGGTAAAGAGGTTACAGCATTAAGAAGTACAGAAGTATGTAATTATTTTATGCTGAGACATAAGTAGCTATGTCTTTCAGAAGGACTATTGGAGAGATGAGAAGTGCTCCATTATGTAACGTGTGGTTGGAGTGTCCATTGGACACATCAACAGATTTATTCCACAATGGGGAAGGAGGCCTTGAGCTTGGTGTTGGTGTTACAACATTTCAGCATTTAAATTGCGAATAACATACACGAGACAAATCTTTATCACTGATCGTGACTCCTTAAAGTTTTTGGAGAAGTTTAGGGAGAAAAATACCAGTCTGTTTCGATTGAGCTTGTTATTGCTGCCATTCAATTTGAAACTATACAGGTGACAGGGAGAGAAAACCTAAGTTTTGACACGTTGTGGAGACTTGGATGAAGAAAGACAAAGACATTCTCTGGTAGGAGTATAATGACAGAAATCGAATCTGTTTGTGAACATTTGTCTGCTCAGAGTCAATATAATGTATATGCATTGCAGTCTACTAATAGAGGAAGATTAGGAGGTCTAAAATGTATCCACTGTTGTATGTTGATCGATTATTTTAATAAGGTGGAGTCGTGAGGATGCTATCACTGTAAAAAGGTTATTTTCTCTTGGGTTTTTTTTGTTTTGAAGAGTGGTTTTAAAGGCAGAGGTGCAGAACTGCTGTCTGAAAACAGTTGAAGTGAATAACTGAGAAAGTCTTTAGGTTTCATTCAAACGGTGGTAACAATGGAAGGGCAGTGGCCAGCTCTCCCAGACCAGGTTTCCTCATTTTGTTTTTAGCTGCAGCATTCGGAAGCTGCTGGGGATCCCAATAGGGTTGAAAGTGTCAATACATGATCCCCAGCTGCTTTTCTCTCAGAGATCTCTGTTGATGCAGTTTCCCCCTGAATTGGAAAACTGCTGTAAGGATCTGTATTTGAATATATCTTTGTGCCAAGCGGCGTAAACCAAGAAGGTACGGTATCTAGTGTTTGTGAAAGTGTTCCAACATATAAGCCATCCCAAAATGGTCTTTTCTTTGATTGTATTTTAACTAAAGCATTTTAATAGATTATATTTTGCTAAATGTCGAGTGGTTTGATCAGTCACAACATATCTGGAACGCACACTTCACATCAATATTCAAAATCAGGAAAGGTTTGGGTCTAAGCGAACTTCTTAAAATATTTTGGGGTGATCTGGACTGTAACTTGTAACAGAGGGGTTTCTGACTGACTCCGATAATTGAAGATTTAGTCAAGGGGCAGGGAATGGTTTGCTGGAGGTTGTGCTGTGAGCTGCCTCAGACATTCAGGGAAACCTGAGGATTTGGTGACCCAACTCTGGATGGAGCGTGGGGACTGTAGTTACAGCGTCTGGGTCTGCAACATGAACAGCCAATGGAGCAGAGGCTGCAGAGAGGGGAAGCTCTGAAACCACGCAGTGAGTGTGTGTGGGGAAAGGGATCTGCCGTATCCACCTCGGGTTTTCCAGGAACAGCTTCCCAAGGTTCACTTAACCCAGGAGCAGAGTGTGAGGGGACTCTAATTGAACAAGTATCTGGTCACAGAGGGGTGTCACCTCCTTCAACACGACCTGCAGCTTCACACCAGGGGGAGGATGGTGCTGCCAGTGGCTGTTAGGGTCACTATTTCAATCAGCTTCTATGATCTGGAACTTTCCAGGCAGGACGAGGTGACATATCCATCATCTCCCAGTATCTCAATATCAATGTTACCATTCGGTTATAGAGGATATATATGGTGGATGAGGTAAATTCATTGTTTCTCCCACAGCAGGGAGCAGCCGGTTGTATCCAGTATAGTGTGATTCCAGAAGTTGTACATGGCATCTGCAGATTACCCATGTCATTTGGGAGAGATAGAGGAACTGAAGGAGCTCTCTCTCTCTATTAATGTTACAGTGTACCCATGCATAGTACATCATGTTGGTGAATACCCCCTGTCCTGGCAGCAGTTACGGCTTCTTCATTCAAAAGCAGTCAGCCATTCCCATCGTCATTGGCTCTCCACGTAGAAAGAAATGAATATATCTTGGATAAAGGCCGTCCCCTTGATGCACGTTCCGAAACACAATGCACACCACCAAGCAACCACATCAACGTATTCCATGTGTACGGAGAGCAATGGGGTCACTGGGAGTGTCTGGGAGCTGACGATCAGGGATGGAGCTAAACCTCCCCTGTCTGAACGGGTCTGAATGAGCCCCCCCACACACACCCCCAGTACACGGTATCATTAAGTTCTGTAATCCCACTCCATTTCAGTAACATATTATTTTCCATTATTCCTATAAATGGATTGACAGGTTATATCATGTTAAATTCCACCTGTCAAACTATTATCTATTGCATTTACCTCTCTGAATCTATTTGCAGACTCTCCACCCTCTTTTGATAATTTCATCTCTTGCTCATCACAGCGACATCACCAAACCCAGCATCTGTATATCTGTTCATTCCTCCTGATCATTAATATAGACTGTAACGAGTTGAGAACCCAGCGCTGGTCACTGTGTGACCCTACTGGTTACTTTATCTCTAACTGATTCCTGTATGATACTCAGTCCTTCCCCATTCCTGTGCAACACAGTCGAAGGGATGAATAGGAACAAGGAGCATCTGTGAGAAATCCAACCTCTCAATGAGGCTGATGTCAACGCGGCCTGTGTTCCACTTTCCTTTCATCTCTCCATCTCTTGTTGTAGATTGCGCCACATGAAAAAATTCCACTCCACATATACACTTTCAATTACTTTTAGCATTTTACAGAATAAAATGAGATCTCCTTTCATTCTTATCAACTCGAGAGTATGGGCCTGAACTACTCAATTTCTCTTCATAAGACAAACACTTCAAATATGGAATCAATCTAATGAAGCTCTTCTGAATTGCCTCCTCACTAAGGCCTTGCATAGCTACACCAACACTCCCTACCTTTCTACTCTATTCTTTTAGAAATAAGCACTGAAATTATGCTTGCGTTTCTCATTACTTGCAGTACCCGCATGCAGGTTTTATGTGATATGCAAGCAGACACCCAGATCCCTCTGCACCTAAGCACTTTGAAATTTCTCTTCATTTAGATAATAATTTGTCTTTCTATTATACTGGCCAGCTTGAATAGCCCCATATGTATTCCCTTTAATTTACCTTGCCAAATGTTGACCCATTCACCCAATCTATCCATATAGTTTTAAAATATATTGCATAATCATTTCAAAGTAATTTCCCACCAGTGTTAGTGTCATCTGAAAATGTGGTATCGTAAATTCTATCCCGTCAACCGAGTACAGTAATACCAACGATCGGAAATGATTGAAGCATGAGTACTGAAATTAATGGCATCCCACAAATTGCATTTGCCAAAAGAAAATTACACATTTATTCCATCTGACTACATTTTGTTGGTGAACCAATCCTCCATCCAAGCTAATAAATTAATCCTCAATCCATGTTGTCTGATCTTACCACTCACTCTTTGGAGAAGCAACATATCCGATGCCTTCAGGAAGACCAGATAAGTTCCATCTCCAGGATTCCCACGATCCACCTTGTTTGTGACATCTTTAAATAACTCAAGCAAACAATTCAAACACGATTTAGCCTTCGTAAAACCATGTTGACTCTGACGAATTGTGGTTTAACTTTGCAAATATCCTAAACAATGGACTCTAACAATTTGCCTTAAATTATAATAGTTTATTGTTGCACTTTAGCCCCTAATGTATACCATTATTATAAGTTCTTCCCTTTCGAAAAACTTTACGTTTTCTTTGAATTCCCGTTTAATGGGCACAAGGCTTTAAGAGGTCTACTCCAATTGCTGAGTAAAAGCCATGTATGGCTGAATGGACTCATCATCACGCTGATTTACAAAATCGATGGGCTGACGTCTTTCTGGTGTTCCCATGTTGTCATCACCAAGGCCAGAATGACCTGCACCTGTTGATGCTTTAGAGGATTGGGAGATTATAGAATCTTCGTGTTGGTATGTAACATTTTGAGGGGCTGATGGGTCTTCACATACTTCTCCATAACAGGTGGAAATACTGAACGGTCTCCTCATGTATCCTGGAGATGGGACCGAGGGATTGATTGGTCTTCTCTTGTTCCCATACAACTGACACTTGTCTAAATTACCTCATCCTTTCTCATGAAAGAAGTCTCAGATAGTGTTTATCCTTATCTAATTCCCTTTCAATAGGCTGGATGGTCTGAATGGCCTCCTGTTATCCCAGTGTAACAATCTCCACTCACTGTGTGACCTCTTCCAGTTCCTATGTTACAGACTTGAAGAGGCTGAATGGACTGATCCTAATGCTGTTTAACAGGATACTGGTGCAGCATGGCCTACTGTTATAGGTTCGATTGGCTGATTGGCCTCCTTCTGTAAATGTATATCCGTCTCCAGGGGCTGAATAGCCTCGTGCTGTTCTGCTATAACAGGCTCGAAGGCCTGAATATCTTCCTTTTGTTCCTGTGTAACAGGCTGGAAAACGGAATGGATTCCTCCACTATCTGTGCAATTTGCTTCACTTGTTGATTCTTTCTGTCATCTATGTTGAAATAAGATCATCCTTATTTTTTGTAAACTCCAATGGCTACTGGGTAAACCTGATCATCCTTTCGTTATAAACTCGCACCTTCATTGCAGGAATCAGTTAAGGGAACCATCTCTGAGCTACTTCCAATATAACAACATCCTTTCCTCATTGAAGAGATTAGATCTGTACAAACTATTCCAGATATGATCTCACTAAGACCCTGAACAGCAGCATCAACACTTTACCAGCCTGCTGTAAGGTTCCCACCCAGGGTAGAGCTGTCTCAGCTCTCTGGGGGAATAAAGAGCATTGTTGGAAGATTATTTTCCTTCCCTACTCCATCAGCATAATGGGAGATCTGGAGAAATTAAAGATTGAGAAGACCATAAATGATGTGGCGAGATGATCTCTATCATGAATCTCCCCAGAGCCCACGTCACTCAGATTCCACAGCATCTCGTAAGGTGGAGCGTTAAAACAGCAAGGAGGAGCAAACATTGATGCGAGTTATATATCAAAGTGAAAGCTGCAATACAAATGCTGGACATGTTATAAAACAGGAAATGAGATATACACATTTGTGGGTACTGCAGTAATAATGTACTGTTTACATTATATCTAAACTGTGTTAACCCAATTGAATGCTAATGCTAGGAAAATGGATTTCATGACCACGTATGAGATGGTTTACATGAACATTATGTAGAGCACTGAGCTCGAGATCAGGTTATTTAGGATTTGCTGTTGAGGGATCAGAAGAGCGAATGGAAAATTTTGCTGTAAAGGGCTTTTTGGGAACAGTGACCACAATGTATTGGTTTTCTTTTATGCTGTTTGAATACACGACAGTTTTTGTTTTATTTGAAGTAACCGTTGTAAATCTGAGTCATGCAAAGTGTGTGAGGAGAAAGGTGTGAGGGTGTGAGGAGAAAGTTGGGACTACAGATGCTGGAGATCAGAGTCGATGAGTGTGGTGCTGGAAAAGCACAGTCAGGCAGCATACTAAAAGCAGATTAATCGATGTTTCGGGCATAAGCCCTTCATCAGGAACGAAGCTTATGGACAAAGGGGGCTGAGAGATAAATGAAAAGGGAGTGCGGTAGTGGGGAGGTAGCTGCGATTGTGATAATTAGATGAAGCTAGGGTTGAAAGTGATAGGTGATGAAGGGAGACAGAACGCCTCATTTACTGCATCCATTAAACCCAATGTAGTCTTCAATACATTGGCGAGGCAGGAGGTCAACGTGTGGATCATTTCAGAGAACATCTCTGGGACAGCCATATTGAACAACTCTATCGCCTTGTCGCTGAGCACTTTAACTCCCCTTCCCACTCTGCGTAGGACATGAGGGTCCTGGGCCTGCTCCATCTCCAAACCCGAGCCACCAGAAGCCTGGAGGAAGAAAGCCTCCTCTTCTGCCTTGAGACCCTGCAACCACAGGGGATCATAGTGGATTTCCCCATTTCCCCAATTCCCCTAATTCCACCTTATCTCACTCCAACCTTCCAAGTCAGCACCGCCCTATTGAACGTTCCTTTGTGTCCACCTTCCTTCCTATCAATCTGGTCCACCCTCCTCTCCGACTATCACTTTCAACCCCACTTTCAACCTTATTAGATGAAAGGATGCAGCTTAGAAAAATGCCAAGTGTTGCAGTAAGCCAGTGGATTCAGAGAAATGTAGGATGCAGCAAAGGATGACGAAGAAACTGAGAAGAAACTCAACAAGAGATAAAGCGTGCAAACGAAAGAAAAAAAACATAAAGACTGCTAAAAAGCATCTATCAATGTATGAAAAAAATAAAAACAAGGTCAAATGCGAAACATTTGGTGTGCGTTCAGGATAATTTATTGCAGAGAACAGAGAAATCGCAAGGAATAGAAACTGTTTCTTTGTTTCTATTTTCATGGAAGAATGTCCAGAAATTCTTCCAGAAATACCAAGTGACCATGGGACTTGTGTAAGTAAAGTCTAAGATCATTCTTATCAATGTTGAGGTCATCTTTGAAAAAAAAACCTGGATTGAGTATTTATAAATCTGACAGACTAGATGTACTTCATACAAGAATTTCAGAGAAAGCAGCAATATACATGTTGATTGCATTGCGGATTTTCCCTTTATTTTCCGACACATTCCCGGAAGTCATTTAGCCAATCGGGATAAGGCAAAGGTTATAAATATTATCCAACACTTTAAGAAAGGATGAAGATGGAGAGTGGTGAACTACAGACCAGCTATCTTGTTATCCGCAGTCAGGTATCTGTTGAACTCGATAACAAAGAACATGCTACTAGATATTTAGAAGGTAATAACATAACTGGGGAGTGTGAGAATGTACCGATGAAAGGAAAACCAGAAGTGGCAAACATTTTTTGGAATGGTTTGAAGATGATTCTTGGAGACATAGGCAAAGAAAAACCAATGGGTAATGTGGAGTTGGATATTCAGGAGCACTTTTTTAAGAGCTCACACAGTAAGCTCATAAGAAAAGTTAAAGCGAGAGGTATTGGGAAGAACATATGCAAATCGGAAAGTAAAAATTAGGTTGACATTCATGTGAATGTAATTGGAATCTAGAGGATGTCGTGAACCAGTTGCATCGAGTGTTGGTGAGACGAAACTGAGTATTGTGTATCGTTCGGAGTCCCAATCTCAGAAAGAATATACTGACTATAAAGGAACTGCAAAAGGTATCATCCAGATTAATCCCTACGATGATTATTCAGATTAATTCCTAAAATGGCAAGATTGTCTGATGTGGAAACCCAGCCTGTGATCTCGAATTTCAAAACATGAGAGGTGATTGCAGTGAAACTTAGAAACCAAAACATGAGAGGTGATTGCAGTGAAACTTAGAAACATAGCGGGGATTTAATAACAGAGGGACATGGAGAAGTACAAGTAGGCGAGATAAGGGAGAATCCCATGATATTCTACACGGATAAGTAGAAACAGAATAATCAGCAAACAGCTAGTGTCCATTAGAAACCAAAGGGGCAATCTATGTGTCAAGCTGGAGAACATTGATGGATTGTTACATGAGACCCTCACATCTCTTTTAATTGGGAGAAGGAGGAGGCAGGTACAGAATTCAAGAAGATGGACGGGGAAGCTCTTGAATAGATTGATGTAAAATACGAGCAGGGATTTGAGGCTTTGTTCTGAATAAATTTGGACCGATCTCCATGTCTGAATGAGTTGTATCGCAGGCGGCAGTTGGGGTCAAGGGAGGAAAGACCCTGAATGAATGTTTTAATTTGAATCTGACCATAGGGGAGGTGCCAGAGAACTGGAGAACTGCTAATACGATTCCACTTCACAGTAAGGGTGGGAGAGATAGACCAGGTAAATATAGACGAGCGAGTATTAGATCACTGTTAAGGAAACTGCTGGAGAAAATAGGAAAGGAGAAAATCGAACTCCAATCAGAGTCGCAAAGTTTGATCAGGGATAATCATCACGACTTTATCAGAAGGAAATCACATCCAATGGGTTTGGTTGAATTAGTTTGAGGAGGTTGATTGTTTAGTTTTGTAGGAAGGCCTTTGACAAATTTCCACCTGGGAAACTGAAAAATAAAGTAAAATCTCACAATATGATGGATAACTTGACAAGCTACAACGAAAATTGTCTTAGTAGCAGGAGACAGAGGATGGTGGGAGAAGGCTGTTTGTGTGACTGGAGACCAGTGTCCCCTGGTGTACCGCAGGGGTCAGTGCTGTGTCCTTATTGTTTGTGATATTCATTAAAAAAGATGTGAATGTGGAGGGGGCTAGGTGGAGAGTGGGGGAGGTGTGATAAGTAAGTGCATGTTTGACATAGAGATTGGCTGGGTGGTTAGCAGTGATGAGGAAGGCCTAAAGTTACAGGAAGATGCAGATTGTCTTGTCAGATGGGCGGATCAATGGCAGATAGAATGTAACCCTGATAAATATGCGGTGATGCCCTTTGGGAGAAGGAAACAGGCAGGGGAGGAATCAATGAATGGCAGCACACTGGGAAACTCAGAGTGTGTTTCTCCACACATCCCTGAATGTAACTGGACAGGTTAATGGACTAGTTAAGAATTGGACCTTGGGTGTAGCTAATCAGGGTGTAGATTATAAGAGCAATACAGGTCTTTGGTTCGGCCAAAATGGAGTACTGTATGTAGTTCTGGGAGCCACATTCCAGGAAGGATATGATTGCACTGGAGAGGGTGCAGAGGTGATTCACCAGGATATTCCCTGGGATGGAGCCTATCGGCTATGGAGAGGCTGGATAAGCTCGGGTTGTTTACTTTGGGTCAGAGAAATCTGAGGGGTCCGTGATTCAGTAGGATAAGATTATGAGGGACACGGACAGGGTAGATAGGCAGCAGCTGTTCCTTTTAGTCAGAGTGTTGAGAACAAAGGAGCACACTTTTAAAGTAAAGAGTTTGAGGTTTAGAGAGGATTTAAACATGTCTTTAACCTAGAGAGTGTTTCAGGTTCTGGGATTACTTCCTGAGAGGGGAATTAGCACGGGTAACCTCACAATCTTTTAATAATACTTGGACGAGCACTTGGAAGTGTCATAACATTCCAGGCTTTTAGCCTGCTGTAGGAAAGTGGGACTAATATCGATCGTGCTTTAGTTCTGTTGGCACAAAGTCTATGCTCCTGTGAGTGTATGGTGTGGAAGGTCAATTACTGAGCAGTTTAAGGCAGGAATTGATGAGTTTCTGAAGAGTATATTCACAAGGGTTATAAGAGTGAACTGTAATAACTTGTTAAATCAAGTCAATGTGAGGAATATGAGAAAACAAGTGCAGTTCCCTTACAGTTTGAAACCAGAGAATGGAGAACGGGGTACAGGGAAATGGGAGAACTATGAAGCCACTACTTCAGTTCTGTCTTCAAAGAACTTTCTAATAATACAAAGAAAACCAAGTCTGGTGTGGGAAAATGATAGAGTACATGGAACATAGGACATAGTAAGTAAATGGTTTAGGAGAAATTGTTGGGGCTGAAAGCAATGGTCATACACAACACTAACATAGATTTTTGAAATGGGAATTATGTTTGAGAAACAGACTGGGAGACAAATGAAAGAGAAGCAATGGATGTAAATCATATGGATTTTTAGAACAAGTTTGGTCAAGCTCCAAGCCCAGTTTACAAAATCAAATCTGAGTGGATTGGTGCTAATGTATGGCCATGTTTCTAGAATAGGACAGCTGGCAGGAAACAGCGAATTGAAATAAACAGACTTGTCAAGCAACAGCCTGACATTGTCTGTAAGGTATGATTCTGTGAGTATGACTATATCCCAGACACCCCATCACCTTCCACGGATATCTCCTGTCTCACCAGCAGGACGGACATAGCAGAAGTGGCAGCACTGTGCGATACAGTTGGAAGGAAATTGCTCTTGGAGTCCTCAACAGTGACTCCGTATCCCACGGAGTCTCATGGCGTTAGTTTACAAATGGGAAAGAAAACCTCCTGCTGATTACCATGTACCAGCCTCTCTCAACTGATGAAGCAGTACTCCTCCATGCTGACCAACACTTGGAGGAAGCACTGAGGGTAGCACGGACGCAAGATGTACTCTGGGTGGAGGATTTCAATGTCCACCTCCAAGATTATCTCAGCTACAGCAATACTGATCGAGCTGGCCGGGTCCTAAAGGATTTAACTGATAGACTGGGTTATATCTGGAAGCAACTGGCAACTGGAAGCAACCAACCAGAGGAAAATACATACTTGACCACAGCCTTACTAATCTACCAGTTTCAGAAGTATCTATCCATAACAGTACCGGTAAGAGTGACCACAGCATAGTCATTGTGGAGACAAAGTTATACCTTCACATTGAGAATAACCTCTACCATTTTGGGTGATAATATCACGATGCCAAATAGGGCAGACGTCGAACAGATCTAGCAGCTCAAGGCTGGGTGTCCATCAGGTGTTGTGGGCTATTACTAGCAGCAGAATTGTACTCCTGCACAACCTCATGGCCTGGCGTATCCCCCTCACAACAATAACCATCAATCCAGAAGATCAACATTGGTTCAACGGAGTGTGCAGGAGGGTATGAGCAGCATCAGCCAAACCTGAAAATGAGGTGTCTGCCAGTTGAAGCTACCAAACAGGAATACTTGTGTGCCAAACAGCATAAGCAGCAAGTGATAGACAGAGCTAAGTGATCCCACAAGCAAAGGATCAGTTCTAAGCTCTGCAGTCCATCCACATCTAGTAGAGAAACGTTGGGGACAATTAAACAATTCACTGGAGGAAGAGATTCCACAAATAACCCCTTCCTCCATGATGGAAGAGCCCAGCACTTCAATCTATAAGATAAGGCTGATTCATTCGCATCGATCTTCAGACAGAAGTGCTGAGTGGATGATCCATCTCAGCCTCCTCCAGTGGTCCTTAGCAATTCAGTTACCAGTCATCAACCAATTCGATTCAGTCCACGCGATATCCAGAAACGGTTGGAGATACTGGATACTCCATAGGGTCCATAATCTGACAATGTTCTGGCAATAGTACTGAAAACATGTGCTCCATAACTTACCACTCCCCTCGTCAAACTGTTTCAATACAGTTACAACAATGGCTTTTCCCGATTATGTGGAAAATTACTACAAGTATCTTATGTATATAAAAAGCAGAACAAAGCCAATCCGGCCAATTACCACCCCATGAGTCTACTCTCGAGCAACAGTAAAGTCGTGGAAGGTCTCAGTGCTTTTAAGCAGCACCTGTTCAACAATACTCTGGTCAATGACGCCCAGTTTGGGCTCCATAAGGGCCACTCAGTTCCTGACCTCATTACCTTGGTTGAAACATGGACAAAAGAGCTGAATTCCAGAGGTGGGGTGAGAGTGACAGCCCTTTAAATCAAGGCTGCATTCGACCAAGTGTGGTATCAAGTGGCGTAAACAAAACTGGAATCAATGGGTATCAGGGGCACACTGCCTGCTGGTTAGAATTATACCTGACACGTAGGAAGATGGTCATGGTTGATTAAGGTCAGGCAACTCAGCTCCAAGTCTGTAGGAGTCCCTCGAGCAGTGGCCGAAAACTTCTTCAGGGCTGGTTCATCAATGACAAGATCTGGACAGTATCCAGTTTGACAAATGGCAAGTAATATTCAGGCCACACAAATGCCAGACCCTGACCATCAATAATAAAATGCAATCTAAGCACGTGGCCTTGGAATTCAATGGTGTTACCATCACTGAATCCCCCAGTATCAAAATCCTGGGGGGGTAATCATTGCTCACAAACTCACTGGACGCGCCACATAAACCCAGTAACTACAATAGCAGGTCAGAAGCTAGGAATACTGCGGCGAGTAAATCAATTCCTGACTTCCAAAAGTCTGTCCATTATCTATAATGCATAAGTCAGAAGTGTGATAGAATACTCCCAATTTGCCTGGATGAGTGCAGCCCTAACAATACTCAAGAAGCTTAATACCATCCAGGACAAAGCAGCCAGTTTGACTGTCCCTTCATCCACAATGCTCCACCATCAATGCTCAGCAGCAGCAGCAGCAGCAGTGTTTTACTATCTACATGCTGCAATGAAATGATTCACCAAAGATGCTCAGAGACCATCTTTCCAACTCACGACCATGTCTATCTAGAAGGACAAGGGCTGCAGATGTATGGGAATACCATCATCTTCAGGTTCCCCTCCGCGCCATTCACCATCCTGACTTGGAAATATATCACCGTTCCTTCACAGTCACTGGGTCAGAATCCTGGAATCCCCTCCCTAATGGCATTGGAGGTCAACCACAGCAAGTGGACTGCAGCGTTCAACAATGCAGCTCACCACCACCTTTTCAAGGGCAACGACGGGCAGGCAATAAATGCTGGCCCAACCAGTGACACCGAGATTCACGAAATAAATATATAGAAATTAAGAGAGGAAGCTTGCTGAGGTGTCGCAGGGATTGGTACTTAGGCCCCAGCTGTTCGCAATTCCCTTTAAACATTTGGTTGCAGGAATCAAATACAATATATTCTAGACTGCTGACAGCAATACGTGACAGATGGAGAACAATGTGGATAGAGGTGACAGTGTGCCCTTTGCTGAAACGATAAATTGGCAGCCTACCATTTAAAAAGGATTTGTTGAAACATGTTGATTTACAAAGGGACGTATGCTCCTTTTTGTTGTTTCCTTGTGCATAAACCTCTGAGGCCAAGGGCGGGGGAATGCGTTCTGCAACCAGAAGTCAATACTGGGAATGGCATTGGCACGCTGACCAGTGTATATAGACCCACCAAGTGGGGAGCTGTAACAGTGCAAAAGATCTGGATCTCCCTGTACACCAGTCGCTGAAAGCAATATTGCAGAAACAGAAAGCAGTGAGGAACATAAATGGTGTGTTGACGTTCATTTCAGGGGACGTGAGTCCAGGAGTAAGGTTGTCTTACTGCTGCTGTACAGGGCCTTGGTGAGACATCATATCGAACATTGTGCAGTATTATGTGCAATTTTGGTCTCCTTACCTAATAAAGGACAAACCTGACATTGAGGGAGAGCAGTGAAGAATGACCAGACTGATCTCTGGGATGACAGGCTTTTTGTGTGGGCAGAGTTTGGGGGGACTGGGCCAGTATTCCATGGGGTTGAGGAAAATGAGTGGAGAATTCAGTGAAATATATAACACTCTGACAGGGTTAGACAGATTAAGCAGAGATAATGATTCCCCTGTCTGGGACGTCTAAAACAAGGGGACACAGTATTAGGTACACTCTGCATTGAGATGAGAATAAATGTCTGCACTCACAAACTGGAGAACCTGGGGAATTCGCTTGCACCTGGAAACCAAGAGACTGATTATGAATAAGGATTTAAAGACAGTAAGGGATGGTGGGAGAGCAGGAGTACGGTGTGGAAATGAAGTGCCAACTATCATTATATTGAATTCGGTAACAAACTCGATGGACCAAACGGACTACTGCACCGACTATTTTATAGCTTTCCAAGGTTACTCAAATAAACGGATATGTACATCATGTGGGGTAAATGCATTGAGGAGATTTTTTCCATGAAATAGAATGGGGGAGGCTCAATGTGTTGGATGACTTACTCTTTCCCGCTCTTTCTGTGCAGTCTGTGGGAAGACTCTGCAAATGGTGTCCCAAGATCTCAGCTGTTCGGAAGGGGGTCTCTGCAGGGTCGACAGGAGTGTGTTCCCATTCCCTTTTCCGACACTGATGCTGAGGCCGGGTGTTCTGTCCGGTTTCAGCTTTTCAGACCTCGAAGTAGTTTGATACAATTGAGTGCCTTGCTTGGCCGTTTCAGAGACCATTGGAGAGTTTATAACATGTCAGGGTCTTTGGAGCAACTTTTAGGACAGCCCAGGAAATCATAGGCGATTCATTTCCTAAAAGTATATTGGAGAAGGAAATTATGTTTACAATCGATATTGGCTTCAAGGTCACTATTACTGGCACCAGATTTTAGATCTCGATATTTCATTAATTGTATTTAACTTCCACCCGCTGCCAGAGCATTAGCCTGGTCTGGATTAGTAATCCAGTGACATTTCCACAACAGCACCATCTCCACATGGGGACTTATCGGAAACCACACTGAACAGGTTATTTCTGGGTTGCTTGACAGCTCTGTCAAAAAAGGCCTCCCACCAAATTGACTGTCGTGATGAGACTGAGGTGGTGGTAATTGGTCAGATTGTAATTATTCCCCTCTTAGGTAACGGGACATAGTTGAGTATTTTCCCACATTGCCAGGGAGATGTCAGAGATGGAGCTGGAATGAAACAGCTTCCCCACGGCTTGTTGTGCAGCACATGTTTTCAGTCCTATCACAGGAATGGAGTCAGGGCCCATTGCCTTTGTCGTATCTGCTGTGTTCATCTATTTCTTCATGTCACGTGCAGCAAATCGAATTAGTTGAAGACTGGCATCTGTGATTCTGTGGACATCATGATGAGGGTGAGGTGTATCATCGACTCAACACTTCTGGCTGAGGATATTGCAGATAAAACATCCTTCTATTTTACACCGATGTGCAGTTTGTTCCATTATTTAGGATGGGGATGTTTGTGGAGCCCTCTCCTCCAGTCGTTTGTTAATCGTCCATCACCATTTATAACTGAATGTGGCAGGATCTCAGGGCTTCGTTCAGATCTGTTGGTCAAGCCCGGTAGCTTTAATGAGTTAACATCAGGTTAAGGTTCATGTGGTTCTGACTCTGACATGTTCACCCACACTCGTCACTGAGCCATAGATGGTGTTGATGGTAATGGCAAACTGAGGTATTATCGTGGCAAAATGTTACAGATTGTGTATGAATGCAGGTCTGCTTCTCCTGCTGCTGTGGTCTACAGCACTACATGAATACGCAGTTTCGAGCTGCAATATCTGCAATGCAATTCTGCTGTCTGTCCTCAATCCTCCGAGAGACCCATTCACCCATCAGCCCTGCACTCAGTGACCTAACCTAGGTTCTGATGTAGAAATATTTCCATTTTCAAACTCTCATTCTGCTGAGGGTCTGTCTCCCCGGTTCTTGCTTCCAATCTGACACATTCCGCAAAAGCATTTAACTGATCTTAATTCAAATGTTTAATTCACCTGAATCTTTTTCCTTGAGAAATACCATCTTCTGTGTTTAAAGTGAATGTGTTTCCTCTGTTTCTTTCCCTGACCATGACTGAGAGATCTGTAGTGTCAGTGATGCCAGCCTTCTGTAGTTTCAGATACAATGAATTCTCTGGATTCCCAATCATCTTCACCACATTGTATGTTCCCTCTTTTGGTTTGATGCCTTCTCACGCATGGCTGCGTTTTCATCCCATGAGTATGTTTCATCTTCTTGGGGTTGCATTTCTGGTATTATCTTCCGAATTATCCCCGGAACCTCCTCCCATTGCTGCTCCATGGTCATTCCTGCTCAGCTCCCCTTCCAATTAACTCTGGCCAGCTACGTCCGCATGTCTTTGCAGTTACATTGCTTAATCATAACCACATTACATCTTGAAGAAGCATTGGATAAAAACTGAAAGAAGCAGTTTTGAGAGATGGGACACGAAAAATAATTGGTGGGTTTCTTAACGAGATACAAAGGGAGAACGAGAGAAAGGATATAGATATGAAGATGTGGAAAATGAGAAAGCTACATTATCGAAAGAAGTAGATGTTCATCCCCCAATGTTTTGGCAATGCCTGTGTGCTGTGGTCCTTTGTACAGTGCATGTACAGCAGAGTAATATGTTCAAATGCTGAGTCTGATGCCAGAATATTTATCGCCAATAATATGACAGACACTAGCTTTGGAAAGAACCCAACAGGCCAATATATTGAAGTCCCGGTAGAAAGGGGATTAACTGAAATAAGTTCGGACACTAGAATCAAGAATTTGGAGCACACATCCTGGTAAGAATGAGAGATTAGAGTTGCGAATCCCAGAAAAGGAGGGAACGTTGAAAGGATCAAATCAGGATTTAATGTTTTATCAATTTTATACATCATATGCATCATTTTTCGTTAACTGTGTCTCTGTGGTTCATTTACAATGTGTTGTACACGTGTGAAAAATACTACTTATCTGCACACACACACATTGATTAAACAGTGTATATAAAATCACTTTTCCACCATTAAAACTGTCCTGTTGTCGTGTTATGGGGATACATGAACACCAACTAGCCACCAAAAGACATGACCCACTATCAATATATTCCATACATACAGACAACGAAAGGCACCACTTTGACTGGGACAAAGCACGTACACATGCTAAGACACGCAAGGACCTTCTTAGAGAAATGGCATTCCAACCAGAAGTACATCAATAAATGCATCAATTTCGATCCTGTCTGAAGTCGCTTGTTAAAATAACCGGAAATGACATCACCCACTTTAAGAAACCAAGATCTATAAATAGAGAGACGAGATGTACCACCAGAGCTTCAATGGAGACTCTCACTGATGATGTCACCTAGTCATGGTGACGAAACATCTGAAAACACACCTCCAAGCTCAGCGATCTAACTTGCACACATATAAATTGTTATTTTTTATTTTTTAGTGGAATTTAGGAGTTCTATGTCGCTCACGTTTTAACAGATTTTGATGTGAGGTGAGTTTTTTCTGAGTGTGTGGTTTTAATTAACAATGGGATTCGACATTGATGCCACAACAGTTTGGGGCCTTGCCGTAAATTTGGACAGATTTGAACAGATTTGGGGTACAAAAGGTCCCAGCAAATTCCAACTCATGGCAATTAGTTACTTTCATTTTCAAATAAAACTAGTGAGAAAATTCGTTTAATTTTGTTATTTGTGGTTGATTAAATTAAAAGTGAGGGAAATGGTTTCTAACATTTATAAAGAGGTTCCCAAATTTTCCAAGGAAGTTTAGAAGGACAGAAGGAGGACATTTTTTTAGAATTAGCAAATAGCTTGGAATTGGGTTTAACCAGGGAGAAAAGGGAAGCTGAAATTGTAACGGAGTTGGTCAAGCACTTTGATGTATCAGAGAAATAGGCAACTGCAATAGAGTTAGAAACACCATAAATTGCAAATATGGCAACTGGAGATAGAAAATAAATAAAGGGATGGAAACCAAAAGGGAAGAAAGAGAAAGAGAGGAAAAAGAAAGAGAGAGAGGATTTGAAATTCAGAAGTTGGGAATTAGACAAGAAAGTTAAATTAACAGGATGGAGATGAAGGGAGAACGTAGGGATCTATACAACTATGTTAATAACTTGCCTTATTTCGGTGAGAAAAATGTCAAAAACTGTTTTATTTCATTTGAAAAAATGGCTCGGCGGATGATGTGTCCAGTGAAATTGTGGGTAATGCTCGTTCAGACTAAGTTGGTGGGCACAGCTGGTGAGGTATGTGCAGCGCTGTTGCATGAGGGGTCAAGAGATTATCAAGATGCCAAATTGGCTAATTTGATTGGTTATGAATTGGTACTAGAAGCATATAGACAGACGTTCAGAAAAATAGAAACGGAACCAGGTCAGACTTATATTGAGCTTGAAAGAATTAACCACAGTCATTTTGATAGGTGGTTGCTGGCCTTAAAAAGGGGAGATTAATCTGCTGGAGAAGTTAAAAGACTCACTTGCAGAGATGGCAAGAATTCATGTGAATGTACCGAAAGTTCAAGAAGTGAGAAGCGCGGCAGAAATGGCAGGTAAATATGCATTGGGGCATGTGATTATGTTTAGCTTCTGGCAGGACTTTCATCCTGTGAGGGATAGAAATTGGGAGAAGGGAAGATCACACATTACAAAGCGAGTTTTAGCGCACAAAACTTTACCACAGGTGAAAAAAGAAGCCCAAAGTGTTTGAAATGTGGTGAAAGGCCTCAGGTGTCCTCACTATAAGGGAGTGGAACACATAAAATTACAGTGCCGATGGTTTAAGAAGGGCACAGGGAAAATGTCTTTTCACTGAAGTAAGCTGGGACACACAGTGCTGGGCATTGAAGGAAGTCACTTTGGGAAGAGATGTGGTAGAAGAGGCTAAGCCCAGTGGCATTAGTGAAACTGGTAAAGGAGACCCCAAGTGGAGCCGAGGAGCTGCAGGACAGTGCACAGCCGAGGCAGGGGCTGGGTATAGAGGCAGTGCCTGATCTCTGAAAGAATTCGACTCTGTAGATAGCGTTAACTCAGAAAGAACAGGGGAGAAGAACAAGAAGCTATAATTTTGTGAGATACGGGATCTGCTCAGTCTCTAATAGTTGATAAGTGAGGCACCAGAAAAGCACAACAGATCAGGCAGCATCCGAACAGCAGGACAATCGAATATCAGATATAAATCCATCGTCAGGAATATGGAGGGGGGACAAGGGGGCTGAAAGGTAAATACGACGGTAGTAGCTGGGCTGAGGGTCACTGGGAAGGCAATAAGAAGATGTCGTTGGGAGTGATAGTGATATGTCGGAAGGGAGGGTGGAGTCGATAGGTGGAAAGGAAGATGGTCAGTTAGGGCAGTTCAAGAGGGCATTGTTAGGTTCAACGGTTGGATCTGGGAGAGGTTGGTGGAGGGGAGATATGGAATTTGGTGAAGTCAAAGTTGATATACAGTTTGAGGGTTCCAGCTGTCCTACCACCGATAGGTGTCCTATCACCCTCCTGCTCGACTTATCACCATCACACCCCACCTGCATCGACCTATCGCCTTCCAAGATCCCTTCCACTCAGCTCTGCCCCCACCCTCCCATTTATTTCTCAACCTTCTTCCCCCTCCCTTACCCCCACTTTTCTGATGAATGATTTATGCCTGAAACGTCAACTCTCCTGCCCCTCGGATGCTGCCGATATGCTGTGCTTTTTCAGCCCCACACTTTTCAACTCTCATCTCCAGCATCTGCAGCCCTCACTTTCTCTCGGCCGCTAATAGTAAGAGATGAAAGTATTTTCACGCTCTCTGGAATGTTAATCAAGAGGGTGATAATTTGTAGAATGGGGACAGAAATTAAGCATTCCCTTGTGTAACATCAGGATGCAGTGCCAAAGCAAGGTAGGGGAAGTAACAGTGACAGTGAGTAACAGAGTGTCAGTTCTAGGAATACAGTTTGTTCTTGGGAACAATTTAGTAGGAGGCGAGGTAGGAGAGGCACCCCTTGTGGTGGAGGAGCCAACGGAAGACGAGGGAATAGAGGTGTTGAAAGAAAAAATACCGAGGAATTTCTTCCAGACTGTATAGTATTAAGATCCCACTGTCATAAGTTAAAGCAGGAAGGGAAAACGAAAGGAAAAGACAAATGAGTCGATGCTTAGTAAACTGAGACCCTGTTTGATATAACGGTGCGGAAAAAACCTGAACAGGCAGAGGATCAGGCAGAGGTGTTTAGTCCTGAAAGGCTAATGGACTTACAACAGATATATACACACACGTACACATGCACATACACAGAAAAGGAATCAGAATATATTGTCGAACGTTATTAACTTAAAGATAGAATCCTAAAACTAAAATGGAGACCCCGATAGGTTAGTGCACAAGGGAAATGGGCCGAAGTGCAGTGCACCACATTGTGTTAGCGGTAGCATGCAATGTTATGGCTAGCAAATAAACTAGTTGTAGACGGTCACCTAGGTGTTCAGAAGACTCAGGCTAAGGTACAGAAGCATTTCTCGTGACCTGAAATGCACAAGGATGTGGTTAATTTTTGTTGTACATGACATACATACCAAATGGTAGGTAAGTAACAGGCAGTAATAAAACCAGCACCTTTCTTGCCAATTTCTGTATTCGAAGAACATTTCACGCGGGTTATGATTAATTGTGTAGCTCCCCTTTCTAAAATAGAAGTGGAGACCAATATTTGCTTCCCATAATGGATGTGTCTACCAGATTTCCAGGGGCAATTCCATTGCGGAGTGTTAAGATAAAAAGGGAGGTGGAGGAGTTGGTAGCTTTCTTTACTCGCTGTGTGCTATGCAGTAAGATTCAGTCAGACCAAGGGTCTCATTTACCACTCAGCTGTTTAAGAAAGTCATGGATAGCTTCAGCATACAACAGTTTAAATCAAGTGCGTCAGATCCTGAATCCCAGGGAGCCTTGGAAAGTTAGCATCAGACGCTGAAAACCATGTTAACCGCGTACTGTTATGATTACCCGGATGGTTGGAATAAAGGCATCTCATTCTATTGTTTGCCATTAGAAATGTCCCAAATAAATCTACTCTGTTTACCCTTTTGAGTTAACATTCGTACATGAAGTGAGAGGTCCTTTGAAATTAATTAACTATAAATTGACAGGACCGCAGTCAGAAATCTCACACTTGGATTATGTGTGTGAGGTGAAGGAGAGAGTAGATAGAGTAGGTGAGTTTGCTAAACAGTATCTGAAGAGCACAACATAGAATGAAGCAGGTGGCAGATAAAAACGCTGAAAGTTTGAAGATTTCCCGTGGGGATGACGTATCAGTATTGCCACCAGTGGTAGGAAATCCCTTCAAAGCCAGGTTTAGTGGCCCCTTTCAAATTAAAAAAAAATGTGGAGTCAGTTAAGCTATCGAGTAAAGATACTGGTGATGACAAAAAAACTTTATCGAGTATTCCATATGGATGAATAATGCACCAGCCACATTTAAGACTCAGGAACAGAGTTGTGACCAGATGAACAAATTGTGCAGTTTATCTGTATGATGTAGTGATCTTTAGTAAGTGATTGAAAGCTCAAATGTTACAGTTGGCAGAACATGTTGAACGATTACAAGAAGCAAACTTGCTAATAAACTTAAAGAAAACAGAATTCGCGAAGGCAGAGGTGACGTTCTTGGGACATTACATTGGACATGGAAGGTTGACCCCACGGAACACAAAGACGAAGGGCTTTGAGGAATTTCCATGACGATCCTCGAAGAAAGAGGTGGTTCAATTTTTGGAACTGAGTGGATTCGATCGGAAGTTTGTTGCAAACTTCAGCAGCGTATTGGCACCACTGATGGATTTATTAAAGAAGAACATAGAATTGTGGTGGACAGAGCAATGTCAGGAGGCATTTGAGAATTTTTAAAGCAGGATTAATCACCTCGCCAGTTTTCGTGACACCAAATATTTTGAAACCCTTTGAAAATAGTATTTGATACTAGGGGTATATGGCTCGGAGATGTGTTGATACAGAAAGATGATGATGGAATGAAATGGCCAATTGGCTACTTGTCGAAACAACTCAATATCCACCAGAAAAAAAATTAAAATCTCCATTATTGAAAAAGAATGATTAAGTTTCGCACTGGCCTGACAATATTTTAATGTTTATATGAAAAACAAATTTTCGGAGATGGTTGTGGACAACGACAAACTTCTCGCATTTTTTGGAATATTTGAAGACTAGAATATGAGAGTATTTCATTTGAGTCTTATCTTACCGACTTTAAACTTACAAAAGGTACATGCTGTGGGTCCTAAAATGTGATAGCAGATTCGTTATCGCCGATTTAAAGGAAAAAGATTTGACTTATTCCAGTGTTTTATAGGTGTGCAGAATTAATATGAATGATAGAACTGTGATTAATACTTTTGTATTTCATAATAATGGGATTAAGAAGTACAGGCAAAGAAACGAAGCCATATTTTCATTCTGCTGGTTCATTGTTTTTTATCTGAAGGGGTAAGGTGTTATGAGGCTAAAAACACGTCCGGTCACTTTAAGACAGAATGGGTTTTGCTGAATAGAAAGTACAGCCACAGATGCCAGCTAAAGGTCAGACTGTTCCACATGTCAACATTAGCTGGGAAATGGATACCTGGGTTTCGGTTGCTGTTTTGACAGCAATTCAAATGCAACCGAAGAGTTTAAATAACGCTCAGGTACCAGAAGCCAACGGAACTTGAATATTATTGTTAGGACACCTGGAAAGCAATCAAATTATGAGAATTATTGTATCATGGGGTGTATATAAACCCACCATTTTGAATACGAGAGGGACTGCTGTAGAGCAGGAGTGAGATCTGGCCATTTCAACACTCTCCATCAAGGATACATGTTCATGTCAAACCTACTTGCAGTAAAACAAAACATGACCCAGAGAGATCAGAAGCTGGAAAAGTAAACTCAGCGGGGAAGGTAGAGACTGTGTGGCCTTGAGATTGTAATGTTTAATTTGTGGGTTGATGGAACAACATATTTATACAGAGTTGGATTCAGATAGTAAGTAGCTAAGACAAGAGGGACTTGTATTTGTGAATAGTTGTTATTTAGTGTTCACTATTAAATTTAAGAAACTAACTTATTTATTTTTGTTTAAATAGTGGATGTAGGAAATCTGTGTCGCTCAGATTTTAGCAGATTACGAGGTGAGGCGAGCTTATCTGGGTGTTTGGTTTTAATTAACAGAAAGGTTCGACTCCACCTTGTAAATGTCCATCCATGCTAACCACATTTCCCTGCAATTGGCCATATCCTTCCAGTCCTTTCCTATCCACATGTTTAACCAAATGCTTTTGAAATGTTGTTAATGTATCCCCCTCAACCACATCTGCTGGCAGCTCATCCACGTACCAGCCCTCTGTGAAACGAAGTGACCCCCCAGGTTCTCTTTCATTCCTTCCCCTTTAACCTTAAACTGATTCCCTCTAATCCTAGATTCTCTACACCTTGGAAAAAGACTAAGAGCATTAACCCTATCCATACCCCTGGTGATCTTATACAGCTCCAAAAGATTACCCACCCCCCTCAGTTTCCTACACTCTAAATAAAATGTCCTACCTTGCCCAACCTTTCCCTATAACTCAGACCATTGGGTCCTGGCAATGTCATTGTAAATTTCTTCTCTGCTTTTTCTAATTTCATAACATCCTCCCTATAACACGGTGACAAAAACTAAACACAATACTCCAAGTGTGGCCTTACCAAAGGCCTGTGCAACTGCAAAATAAATTCCCAACATCTGTACTCAATGTCCTGCCTGATGAAGGCCAGTGTGCCAAATGCCTTTTTCACTGCCCGGTCTACCTGTGATTCCACTCTGAAAGAACCGTGCACCTGAACCCCAAGGTATTTCTGCCCACTACACACTTTAAGCCCCTCCAATTCACCATGAAACTCCAAACTTGGTTTGAGTTTCCAAAATGCAAGACCTCACACATCTGTATTAAATTCTATTTACCATTTGTCGACCCACTTGCCCACCTGATTAAGGGCCTGCTGCAATTTCTGATAAACGTCCTTACTGAGCACGCTCCCAATTACTTTTGTGTCATCTGCAAACTTACTAATCATACCTTGTACATTGTCAACCAAATCATAGATAACAAACAGCTATGGACCTAGCCTCCAGTCTGACAAGCATCCTTCCACTAAACCCGCTGTTTCCTACCATCAAGCCAAATGTGTATCCAATTGGCTAGTTCCGCCAGCAATCTACGTGATGTAACCTCCCAGTACAGCCTGCCATGTGGAACCTTATCAAAGGTCTTACTGAAATCCATAGAGACTACATCTATCACTCTGCCCTCATCAAACTTCCTGGTGACGTCATCAAAGGACTCTAAGAAATTTGGGAAGCATGATCGCCCACTCACAGGTCTATGCTGACCGGTCCGAATCAAACCCTGTGTAAGTAATGGGTGCAGTCAATGGTATGCTATCCTTCATCGTAAGATGATTCGAGTACATAAGTAAAGCCATCTTCCAGCTGTTGTAGAGCCTTGCTGAAAGAGCATTTGGGGCACTCTGTACAGAGTTGATCTCCTTTGTAAGGAATGATCTCCTAACCACAGACACGGGTGATGGTAACATGAGGATAGAGTAAAGAAGCTGAGTGTTTAATCTGTAGAGCTGTGAGCGACGAAGAAATGGTGATGCTGAAACACGAGGTGTGGCAACAATCACTTATTTCCAAAACAGACATTGACAGGGAGAGAAATTCCATACTTTACCCAGAATTGATTGGTTTGCTTTATTGCCACGTGTACCTCAGTACAAGGAAACACTTTATTTATGAGTAGTGGAGGAAGATCATAGTAAATATGGTCAGACAGATCATAGGGTGGAAATAGGCTTGGACAGAGTAAGGCATACAGGTTTCACTGCACAGGACGTGCACTAGACAAGATCAACGTGAACAAGATCAGCATTATTTGAACTTAGAGAGTCCATTCATCAGTCTAACGTGACTTTCCTATAGTTTATATGTCTTAATTAACAGTCAGCGTGTGAACCCGTACTGAACATCAGGTTGCTCACAATCCCCAACAGCAACCACAATACCTTCCATCTGAAACAGGTAGCCATTCCCACCAGCTTCAACCCTACATAGATAACACCAGGCTGCCTTCTCGGAGATGGAATTTGCCTTCTTGAGAGTTCACACAAGACATATGGCTTCCCTGCCCACCACTAGAAAACTACGTTAAAGTCCCACGAGTGTATCATAAGCAACGGAGCCAAGAGGAATAATGTGGAGCAGTCTGTCTGTGCAGCCTCTGCTCCACTTCTTCATCATGTTAGAGCATCGGTTAGGAGACAGTGAGGACTGCCGATGTTGGAGATCAGAGTAGAGCCTCGATTGCTGGAAAAGCACAGCAGGTCAGGCAGCATCCGAGGAGGAGGAGAATCTGCGTTTCGGGCATAAGACATTCATCAGGAATCAGCATCAATTACCTCATTCTGCCCCCGTGTACGTGCATTGAGGTGGGAATAGCCTCCTCCTGTCCTGTATAAGTGACTCAACGGACTGACTGGCTTCAACCTCGTCCGATTGGCCTGACTGGGTTACCCCTGGTTCCGGTTTGACAGCTCGATGTACAGACAAGTGCGATGATGCTGCAGCTTTAAGAGGTTATTTTGTCCTGGATTCTTTTAAGCGAAAAATTGAATGATCATTACCAAGCTGGCTAGTTAAGACCACTTGACTAAACAGCTAGGGAGGCCTTGGGTTTATTTTAATGCAGCCTGAATGGGTATGGCCAGCTCTCACAGATAAGGAACTCGGGTTTTGGTTTCTCAGCAACATCAGAAACTATTGGGGTCTCCACAGAGTTGGAATCTCCTAGCTGCGACTCTCTCTGAATTTTCTCTTGATGCTGGTTTAATTCCTGGATTGGAGAAATGTTTGTGACAATCTGTGTCTTAACACTTCTTTTTGCCAAGGGCTGTGTTTATGGAATTTTCCTGCATTCGAACAGTTCATTAGTAATAGTTCCTAGATCTGTTATTCTGTTAACTTGGCCAATAGAATTGTTATTCTAAATTTCTCTTTCTTTTGTTTTATTTCACCTTTCGTGTTTAAATAAATTGTGTTTTGCTTCACACCAAGTAGTTTGACGAGTCACATTGCATCTGGAACAGACACTTTACATTTACTTCAAAAGAGAAAAAGTTTCTAGATTACCGCCTTCAAATATTTTCGAGGGGCTCTGGTGTGGCCCATCACACTAGACTCCTTCTCTTCCCGAGTAATAGGCTGGAGGCACTGAATGGGCTGTCCCCGTTCTTCTCCAGTAGTGTCAATGGGCTGAACGAGTTCCTCATATTCCTGTGAAAGCCGAGTGAGGTACTGATTGAACTCTTGCTTTACTGTGGCAATGTGCAGTGTCTGGCAGTGCTGTAACATGAATGTTATTGACCCTTTAACAGCACAAGCAGTCTGGGTCTTGCTGTACATGGACACAGACGCGTTCAGGAGCTGACGGGGGACAAAATGTTCTGAACATTGTGGAATCTTCAGTGACCTTCCCCACTTCTGATCTTATGGTGGAGAGACATTGATGAAGCAGCTGAAGATGTTTGTGAAGAGGAAGCTACCCTGAGGATCTCCGACAGAGGTGACCCAGGACTGAGATGATGAACATCTTCCTTTGTGCCATGTTTGACACCAAACACTGGAGAGTTTACTCTGATTCCCATTAAGTCCAATTTTGTTAAGCTCCTTGATGTCAACAGAAGCCAACCACGGCCATGATATCAGGGCCAGACATTTTAACCTGAACTCTTGTGTCAAACTCTTTTGTTTACATCAATAGGCCATGATATTGGAGCAGCAAATGTTCTTCGAACAGGTGGTATTAAATGTCAGGTTATCTCTTCTCAAGAGTGTTCGGGGAGCTTGATGACTGAAAGTATTTGAAGAGTAGGTTGATGAATATTGACCTGTCAGAGAGTTGGAAGCTATGAAGAATTGTGTATGAAAGAGGATTTGAGACCAAGAGCAGATCAGTCATGATCTTAGTGAAGGGCAGGCAGGTTTGGGGAGTGAACGACCTGTTCCTGTTTCTGATGTTCTCACAATCTGTAATTGGAAAGTTAGTGGATGTTATTTTCATAAATGTGCAATTACTGAATATTGCAGTCAGGGAGACGAGAGGATTTTGTGAGACATGTCTGGGTGAGGTATGGGAGCTGTATTTTCAGTGAATTTGGGTCTACAACATGGCCAACAAATGAAGCACAAGTTGCAGAGAGGGGAAGCATTGTAAAGAGAGATGAGGGGGCTCTTTCATACCCATCCTAGGTTTTTCAATTACATTTCTCAAATCACTTCAAAGCGTGTGGGACAGTCTTGAAGGGCTGAATGGTCTGCTCTGTTTCTGTGCAACAGGTTATAGGAGTAAGTGGCCTCCAACTGCTCCTGTCTACCAAGTTTGAGGGGCTGAGTGGAACACAGAAACATGGGACTGAGGAACAGGAGTGGGTCATTAGATACTTTGAGCCTTCCCCACAAGACACTAAGAGTGTGGCTGATCAGGTTGGGGTCTCAGTCTCACTTTCCTGTCTGTGTCTCATTATCCGTGACTCACTTCTTTGTCAAATATGTAAATAATTCAGCTTTCAATCAATGTGAAAATAGAGGCACGATAAATTTCCAGTGAAGAGAATTCCCAAGTTAAATATCCTTTCAGAATTTTTCCTCATCCCAGTTATAGAATCAGAGAGTCTTGCAGAACGGAAACAGACCCGTTAGTCCAATCTGTTCACTCCGATCAGATATCAAATCTCATCCAGTCCCATTTGCCAGTATTTGGCCAAAATCCCTCCTCTTTCGATGTGTGATTGTAAATGTGCGATTGTAACCGCCTTCACCACTTCTTCAGACAGCACTTTCTGTATACACACCACTCTCTGTGTGAAACATTTACCTTCAGTTCCCTTGTAAATCATTCGCACACTGCCCTTCAACCGATGCCCTCTTGTTCTGGACTCCCAGTAGGCCATATTGGGGAGACTTGCGGAACGTTTCAGAGAACACCTCTGGGACACCCGCACAAACCAACCCAACCGCCCCGTGGCTGAACATTTTAACTCACCCTCCTACTCCGCCAAGGACATGCAGGTCCTTGGCCTCCTCTATCGCCAGACCATGGCAACACGACACCTGGCGGAAGAGCGCCTCATCTTCCGCCTTGTAACCCTCCAACCACAAGGGCTGAATTCAGATTTCTCCACATTTCTCATTTCCCCGCCTCCCCCCACCTCATCTCAGTCTCAACCATCGAACTCAGCACCGCCTTCTTGACCTGCAATCTTTTTCCCGACCTCTCCACCCCCATACCCTCTCCGGCCTATCACCCTCACCTTAACCTCCTTCCGTCTATCGCATTTCCAACGCCCTTCCCCCGAGTCTCTCCTCGCTACCTCTTCTCTTAGCCTGCTTGGCACACCAGCCTCATTCCTGAAGAAGGGCTTATGCCCGAAACGTCGATTCTCCTGCTCCTTTGATGCAGCCTGACCTGCTGCGTTTTTCCAGCAACACATATTTCAGCTTTGATCTCCAGCATCTGCAGTCTTCACTTTCTCCTAACTGGGGTGGTGTACACAGTCCTACCTGCTGGGAGGGTAACTGCTCCTGGTTTACAGATTAATTCACCAATAATCACTGCACGGGTCGCTGTGCTGGTCAGACTATCTGGTTGAGGTTTATAGATAATGCAATGATGTGGGCTGTGCAGCTCTCCGTGCTGGATGGATATGTAGCCTGTGAGCAGTATATCATGTTGGTGGTGTGAATGGGGGGGAGTGGGGGGGAAGGTGATGGACAGGTCAAGGAGTTCGCCAGGACGTTCTGTCCCCGACATTCTATAACTACATTCCCCGGAACGTTCTGTCCAAAACATTCTATAACTGCCATTCCCCGGAACGTTCTGTCCCTGACATTCTATAACTGACATTCCCCGGAACGTTCTGTCCCCAACATTCGAAAACTGGCATTCCCCGCAACATTCTGTCCCCAACATTCTAGAACTGACATTCCCCGGAACATCTATCCCTGACATTGTTTGTGAACAGCCGGGCGTCAGCGAATTGAACAAACGATAAGATCCCGGTCCAGGGAGAAGGAGACACTGCTCCGAAGGCCCCTCAGGCAGTATAAGGGGTGAATACGTTTTCCCTGCGTTTACATTTCTTCAAGACACAGGATCGACCACAATTTAGACCAAAATACAGGAATTCCCAAATTCCGTTTGTCTTCAGGAAACTGGGAGAGAATCATTCAGGACAGCAACATTTCCACCCTCCGTATTCGGAACTGGGAAGGAGTGACCTGTTTCTGCTCTCGAGTGATCGAGTGTGTGGGAATGTTCTAGAAACCATCTGTCCTTATGGATGTAACTCTGCGTGTTTGGGGAGGGAGGGTTTCTTGTGGATTATGTCACATTTTTGTCATTAATTCCGACCTTTCCATTTGTTATTCCAACTCCAATTAGTTTAATAAATCCCTGAATACAGAGACACATTTGACCCGTGTGTAATATCCACGCCGTCCTGCTTTATGCAGCCACTGACTGCTCTGTCTGGTTCACCGTCACTTTCACCTTTGATCGGTTTGTGGCCATTTGTTGCCAGAAGCTGAAAAGTAAATATTGCAGTGAGAAAACGGCGGCTGTGGTTCTGGGAGCAGTGACTGTGCTGAGCTGTTTAAAGAACATTTCCTGGTATTTTATGCTCACGGCTCGGTATTGGCTGGCGAACATCCCCTGGTTTTGTGATATAAAACTCGCTGTTTATTACTCCAGTGTCTGGGTCACAATCGAGTTGCTCCACCACAGTCTAACCCCGTGTGTACCATTTCTCCTGATTCTGCTGCTCAATGTTCTCACCGTCAGACACATTTTAGTTACCAGCAGAGCCCGCAGGAGACTCCGCGCTCACACCAATGGGGACGCTCAGTCTGACACAGAAATGAGAAACCGAAAAAAGTCCATAATTTTACTGTTTGTGATCTCGGGCAATTTCATCTTGTTATGGTCATCGTTCATGCTGTTTTCTATATGGAGACGGATGTGGGATATTGGGTATCGGTCTGTGTATCTCCATCCCTTTGTGCAGGAATTGGGTTTCATGTTGCAGCTCCTCAGTTGCTGCACAAACACCGCGATTTATGCCGTGACCCAGACTAAGTTCAGGCAGCAGCTGAAGAATGTGCTGAAATATCCCTTCACCCAAATCCATCCATCCATCAAATTCCCTCATTAATCAATCCATCATTTCAGTTCAGTGTTTCAGCGATGGAGCAGCCTGTCGCTATGGTAACAGACTGAGGGTAGCGCTGGTTTGTCCATCCTTATCTCCCAGGTGGGTTACAGGGACACATTTCAATGTTTCTCACGACTCAGGTGCCAGTGAGAAAAGGCACCATCCCACTGACTGTATCCATCATTTCCATTTGGAAACAATAAAAATGTTGATTAAAGCGTGCCGAGCAGCAAAGTGACCGATGTTGTTGTGTGTCTTTGTGTTGGAGAAGCTGAGCTAGAGAGAGACAGACTCAGCCCCAAGTCCAGGTCCACAGGGAAGGGGAGGGCACCGGGGTCAGGAGCTGGGTTTAACTCTCTCTCTCCCGCCACTCCCACCTGGCATCCCCATTTCCTCTCCCCCACTCATTCTCCTCATTTCTCTCCCCCTCTCTGCACACTTTCTCTTTCACACCACCTCTCCCTTTCACTCTCCCACGTCCACCCCTCTCTCTCACACACACGCAACCCTGGTTTGTCCACCTGCCTCCACTCTTTCCTCTCGCCCCACCCCTGCACTCTCTCTCTCTCTCCTGCCATCTGTCCCCCTTCCGCAATTCCATCACTACACCATTTTCCCCTCCTCCCAATTCCCACATCGATCTATCATCTCACAACCACCCCTCCAACCACATGCAGCCACAGCAACAATCACCTCCCCCCCCGCCCCCCGACCCAGTCTATGGATCAGAGGGAGAGGGACGCGTCAGGGAAACAGAGTGTGTCAGAGAGAGTGTGGGAGGGGAAGGAGGGAGAGAGGTTTAGTCAGAGAGAAACAGAGGGAAGTGTGGAGAAAGAGATGGGGAATTGAGAGTGAGAGAACGTGGAGAGACAGTGCAGGAGCAGGGGGAGAGTCAGCGAGAGAGAGAGACAGACAGACAGAGAGACAGAGAGACAGAAAGAGAGAAAGAGAGAGGCAAGGGAGAGATAAGGTGAGGGAGAGAGAGAGAGAAATAGGGGAGGACAAAATGGGACAGGTGTAAGAGAGACGAGGACGGAGCGGGGGGGAACAGAGAGCGGAGGGACAGAGAGCGAGGAGACAGAGAGAGGGGCAACAGAGAGAGGGGACAGTGGGAGGTGGACAGAGAGAGGGAGACAGAGAGATGGGGACAGAGAGAATGGGG
>NC_057716.1:113267355-113277732 GCF_004010195.1 Chiloscyllium plagiosum
GGGGGACAGAGAGAGGGTGAGACAGGGAAAGGGCGCAGAGAGAGGGGGACAGAGGGGGGAGACAGCGAGAGGTCGGTACGGAGGGGGCAGAGATGGTGGATAGAGGGGGACAGAGAGAGGATGGCACAGAGTGAGGGGCGACAGAGAGAAGGGGACAGATAAAGGGGGAGAGTGTGAGAGGTGGACAGAGAGAGGGGTGACACAGTGAGGGGGACAGAGTGAGGGTGACAGAGAGAGGGGAACAGAGAGAGGGGCGTGAGCTTATTTACCTTGCATAAGTAATTATAATTGCAGAAGTAACACTACTTTACCTATATCCCACAATTTCCCCCTTTTTATTTAATTTCCATTTGTTATCTTCTGCATTTTTCTTTTTACCATCGCCCCCAAAAGTCGCAAGCATCATTCCAGAGATTTCATCCATCTTGGTCTCACTCATCCCCTCATTATTTAGTCGATAAAGTTCCTCTGCCTGATTCCCTTTTAGGGACATCTGTTTTATTCAGGATGTCTAAATCAGTCTTTAGGTGAGCCCTCGTATACAGGGTATGATACAACAGCCAATGGCCACCAATACCCCGGTTACTACTATCAGATAAGTAAGGATGGAAACCACCACCCCTTTCCATTATCCAAACCATGATTCAAGCCAGGAGATGTGTCTACTCCTGAATTTTCAGCCAGTTCCTCTGCTATGGTAGTCAATCCCCTTAAGGCCCGAATAATTGAACCATCAGGTGCAGTGTTATTAGGAATAAAGGTACTACAGCTTCCTCCTAACATCACACGCACACATCTTTTTTCTGCTAAAATCATATCAAGGGCCATTCTGTTTTCCCATGTCATCCTACTTGTCGCATCAAGTTGTTCTGATATTCCTTTAACAGCATCTATTGTATAATTTATAAATCGCTGTTCGTTATAGAAAACGTAATTTATCCAATCTACATTTTTATAAATTGTTACCCACCAAAACAGAGCTGACTCAAAACCTGCTGCAATCTGGTTAGGAGCCTTGAACTCATCAGGTACCTCCCCAGGGACTCCTCTTGAACCGAGAAAAATCCTGTCATCGAAAGAAGTGTCTAACAGTAATCTCTTATCCCTTCCCTTTTTCCATACTATCTTTTCCTTCTCAAATGCCAGGATAAATGGAATTGCCAATTGTACAATTGCACATATCCCTCTCCAATGCGGAGGTAGCGTGGGTCTCAATATTTTGCCTCCACAGTGCCACCACGGATCCGCTCGGGGAACCTTTAGTGCTGAGTAGTTCCCTCCCTTCTCCGTTTTGGTAACATTCTTAACCTCTGTACATAATTTCAGCTCTCCCAAATCTCTCGACCGACTTGTACCTCGTCTACGGACACACGACGTGTGATTTCCAACTGCGGTGGAAAACGTGGGGGGACTTTTGCATCTTTCTTCTCCAAGGGAGGGAACGTCAGAGATAGGGAGGTACAATTCCTATCATTCCATGCTGTCTCATCCTGATACAGGTCTAT
Organism: Chiloscyllium plagiosum; assembly: GCF_004010195.1. NCBI lineage: Eukaryota > Metazoa > Chordata > Chondrichthyes > Orectolobiformes > Hemiscylliidae > Chiloscyllium > Chiloscyllium plagiosum. The sequence continues at coordinate 113,268,861 of NC_057716.1, forward strand.
CATACATTTCATTCCCTTCCTGTCTCACTTCCACCTGAGCAGAAAGGGAACCACCTGGGTCACTGGCCTACCGGAGGCACAAGCATAGCAAGTGCTCTTGTTCAGACTTTTTACAGTATCCTTTACCCATTCAACCCAGGCATTTGCATCCCTGTACCCAGTTTCTATTTCGATGGTCTGTTTCAAGTCCTCTACCTCTATAATTTTTACTACTTTAATATCATCAGGAGGGGAGAAAGGTTGTACCTTATTATCCAGTAATTCTACCCGTTTTCCCTGTCCTACGCTAATTCGAAAATAACAGCCCGAGAAATCCTTCCCGTTTGCTTTTATTTCTATCCCAAATGTTCCATTTAATTATATCTAATAGGTGTTCCCCCCCCCCCCCCCCCCCCAGAATTGCTTCGTGCCATGTGGTTTTCTTTATTGTTACGTATATTGGGTTACACTTTTTATCGGGACAATCGCGAGCTGGTCGGAAGGGGACCCGGTGGGCTGTGACGAGACCATTATACTAAGGACCATCCCCAAGGCCGTCCCCATAGGACATAAGATGTATTTCTGAGCTGCGGTACTGTCTGTGATAATCTCCATCCCCACAGTTTACTAAACTGCATGCATCAGCGTCTATTACTTGTGGATTATCAGACTCAGGAACCGTTAATAATACATATGAAGATGATATTTGACAAAATCCTAATACTAATCACATCACAAGTATAAGCATTCCCAGTCTTCTAAAAATCATGCTGAAGCACAAAAGACTTAATATACAAGCCTACAGAAATAATCCCCCACTCGCGTCGCCACTGTATAATCAGTTACTCAAAGTCTCTTTAGTCTGAGTTTCAGCGGGTCTTGCGTTGATTCGGCTGTCCAGATTTCTTCCTCAACTGGAGATTCCACTGGCCCTTTGATCCGACTGTAGTGAGTCCAGCCTTTCTCCCCCGCCCTTATTGCCGTTTCGATAGTCAAAAGAGCCTGATACGGCTCTTCCCAGTCCGGCTGCAATTTAGTCACTCTGTCCATGATTTTAAAAGACCCAATCTCTCAACCGGATGGGATGAACGGTGAATTCAAGGGGTTGAGTTCTTCCCAAAAACCCTGTTTCCTGAGGAAAGACAAAGAGGAGGACAAGCCCAGTGTATACTTCTTTAAGAACAAGTCTTTAGTTTCGGGAATTGTCAATTCTCCGTTCGTTCCCAGACAAGGTAATCCAAATATGATGTCATAGGGGGATAGTCCCAAATCTTTCCTCGGGGCTGTTCGTACTCGCAAGAGAGCAATAGGTAAACATTTGGTCCAAGGGAGTGTGGTTTCTATTATCAATTTAGAGTGCTGTCGTTTGAGTGTTTGGCTCATTCTCTCAACCCTTCCTGATGATGGCGGTTGCCATGGAGTATGGAACTCCCAGGAAATTCCCAAACTTTTCATTACCCCCTGTAACACTTTAGAGGTAAAATGAGTTCCTTGGTCGTAATCTATACGGTTCACTAGCCCATACCGGGGAATTATGTGCTCTAATATTGTTTTAGACATCCCACTCGCAGTGGCAGTAGCTAGGGGGTATGTCTGAACCCACCCGGATTGATGATCTACTATGACCAGCATATATTTTAGTTTTCCTACTCTGGGTAGTTCAGTATAATCTGCTTGTATACTCTGGAAGGGTCTCAATCCTGGGTCTCTTCGTCCCGGGGTCTGTTTTCTCAAGACTATCTCATTTACTTTTCTGCATATTATACATCCCTCACATATTTGTTGAGCAATTGTATATATTCCTTTACATCCATATTCCCTAAGACCTAAATCACACATTGCTTGTACTCCCCAATGGCTGCCTTGGTGTAGGACAGCCATAATCTCTCGCATCATCATTTTGTTTAACACTTCCCTTCCATCAGGTAACATCCAATGCCCATCTGCTGTTTTTACAGCCCCTAAATCTCTCAATTCTTTTCCTTCTCTTTCAGTAAATATAGGAGCTTCCCTAGGACCTGGGACAGTAGGTATTTGGGAATGAATCACCACTTCTTATGGATTCAGTGCTGCTTCCTTAGCCACTTCATCGGCTAATCCATTCCCCCTAACTTCTGGTTCATTTCCTTTCTAATGACCATTTACGTGCACTACTGCTATTTCTCGGGGGAGTAAAAGGGACTCCAAGACCCGTTCTTCATGAGCTAATTCCTTTCCCCGGCTATTGATCAGTCCTTTTTCCTGCCATAGCTTTCCGAAAGTGTGCACAACACCAAATGCATATTTAGAGTCAGTGTATACTGTTCCCTCTTTATTTTCGAATGCCCTCAGGGCTCTTTCCAATGCATGGATTTCGCAGGTCTGAGCTGACCACCCATTTGGCAACCTTCCTGCCTCTACCACACTACCTTTTATCCCGTCGACGATTGCATACCCATGATGTTTTATTTTTCCCTTCGGTCACCCGGGATGATCCGTCTATAAAAAGTCTAGCTCCTGCATGAAGTGGAACATCTCTCAGGTCCAAGCAGACCTTAGTTTGGTATTCTATAATGTCAAGGCAGTCGTGCCCTGGATTCTGAGGAGAGTCTCCTTCCCCTTTCCAAAGAAAGGCAGATGGGTTTAAACAATTGTCCGTAGCCAACACTAGATCATCCTTTCTATTAATATTGCCTCATATATCAGAATCCGCGAGTCTGTCAATCATCGCCCAGCTTTTTGGTTTAGGATCGTTCTCACTTGATGTGGGGTGCTTACGATAAGGGCTCCGCCAAATGTAAGCTTTCTGCTTTCCTCCACCAACAGTGCAGTGGCAGCCACAGCCTGCACACACTCAGGCCTTCCCCGGGATACTGGATCCAATAACTTCGAAAGATATGCTACTGGCTGTTTCATTCATCCCCACCTCTTGGTTAATACTCCCAACGCCGCTCCCTTAGCTACAGTAACAAAGAGGTGGAAAGGTTTATCTAGAGAAGGTAAGGCTAACACAGGGGCATGGACCAGATCTCTTTTGAGTTCCTCAACTAGTTCTTTTTCCTCATCATCCAAACTTAGACATTTTGGTTCCTCCTCTAATAGATTGAGATATAATTTCTTAGTCTTTTGAGCATATGAATCAATCCACAATCTGCAAAATCCCGTTAGACCCAAAAATTTACGTAACTCCCGTTTAGTCCTGGGCAGTGGCATCCCCATTATTCCCTCTATCCATTCCGGGCTTATCTTTCACTTTCCCTCACTCACTACATGTCCCAAGTATTTCACTTCTCGCTCCACATATTGTAGTTTGTTTTTAGATACTCGCAGTCCCTGCTGACCCAGGAAATTCAATAATTTGTTAGTGGCTTCTACTACTCTTTCTCTTACTGTTACTAAGAGGTCGTCCACATACTGCAACAGGATAGTCCCCTTGGGGCTGCTAAATTTCTTCAATATTTGTTCTAACATCTGTCCAAATAAATTCAGGGATTCCGTAAACCCCTGGGAGAGCACATTCCACCGGTATTGCTGTTTCCATCCTGTCTTGGGAGCTTCCCATTCAAAGGCAAACAAATTCCTACTTTCCTCGGCCAAGGGACAAGCCCAAAAGGCATCCTTTAAATCTATCACACTAACCCATTTGTGGTCATGAGGGATCTTACTTAATAACATATAGGGGATTGGCACCACTGGGTGCCTGATCTATACTATTCGATTCAATGTTCTCAAATCCTGCACCAATCGATAAGTTCCATCAGATTTCCGCACTGGTAGAATTGGGGTATTATAAGGAGACATACATGGCTCCAACAGTCCATCTCTAATCAGTCCCTCAATTATTGGCTGCAGTCCTCGTTTACCTTCTATGGAAATGGGATATTGTCGCTCACAGACAATATCCCCTTTCTTTTTAAAACTTATTTCTAGGGGAGGGATATGTAGTCTTCCACGATTCCCTTCTCTAGCCCATTCAATACGGTCTATCTCTCTCTCCACATTCTCTGTCAACATTGCCATTCGTATAACTAATTTTTTTCCTGAATTCCAATCTCCAGTCCAAAGAGGATAATTAAGTCTCTCCCTAGTAAGTTACTTCCTATATCAGGGATATACAACAGTTCCCCTGTGACTCTATCCTTAGGACCTTCTATCATCATATGTTCAAATACTGGAACAGTAAATCCTTCCCCTTTTAACCTGGAAACAGTAATTGACCGTGTTGACATTTCTACTTTCTTTGGTTTAAAATTCAGTGATGATGGTGCTGCCCCCGTATCTACTAGGAAGATTACCTCTTCCCTATAGGGTCCTACCTACAAGTTTATCAAGGGTTTCTGGTGGGCCCCCGATGGCAGGAACCCCTGACACCCTATTCTTCATCAAAATTCATAAGCAGAATTGCCCTATCTTCCCTTTGCAGATCGGGACACTCCCTCTTAAAATGCCCTATCTTTCCGCAATAATAGCATCCTGCCTGTGGAGACGTCCACCTCTGCCCCTGTACCTCAAACCCTCTATCAAATTCTCCCCCTTGTCCTCTCCCTCTCCCTCTCCCTCTCCCTCTTCCTCTCTGTCCTACATGCTGCCACCTGCCGCTCCGGTTGCTCAATATTGGTTTTATTCTTTTCTTAACGACCTCATCCACCGTAGCTGCCATCATTTTCACCTTCTGTTTATGTCTCTCATCCTCTCTCTTTCCAAACACTTTCTGTGCCTTTCTTAACAATCCATCTAATGGTTTTTCACTCCATCCTTCTATCTTCTGTATCTTTCTCTGTCTGTCTTGCCAAGCCTTTGTCACAAAATGTACTTTCAAAAGACCCTGTGCCACTAGGTCCTCAGGGTTCATTCCAGAATATTTCCGCATTGAGTCTCTTAATCTTTGCAAGAAAGGTGAGGGAGTCTTATCTTTCTCCTATCTAACTTCAAAGGTTTTAGTCAAATTCTGTGACTTCGGAACTGCCTCTCTTATTCTTTTTAGAATCAGGTCTTTCAATTCCCTCATTTCTTCTCTATGTTCCGGGTTTTGATTTTCCCACTGGGTGTCTCTGAGGAGAAACTCCGTCTCTCCCTGTCCAGTATCCCCATCTCCAATGGGATGTTCCCTGTCCGATATTTTAATGGCTGCTCCTCGTATAAGTCACCTTTCTTCCCCAGTAAATAGTATATTCAAAATAGACATTAACTCAGTCCACGTATACAGACTGGGCCCCAAACATTGATCAATTTGTTCAGACAACCCTACCGGATCCTCAACCAGGACCTTAATCTCCTTTTTAAATATTCTGACATTCTGACCTCCCCACTGGTGAGGGGGGGGGGGGGCACTTATAAACCCAATCTCCTTGTCCCCTATTGGTACCTCCCGAAGGGGATAAGCCTTTACGTTCTTCACAATTTTTTCTGTTTTTGTTTTTCCCCCTTAGGTTTTGGTTTAGACACTACAGAGGCCTCCTCCACGTCTACTTCATCTTTGCTTTCATTTGTTGAGGATTGAGGGTCGGGAACAACAACATCCCCGTCCACCGCCCCTTCGTCCTCCTCTTGTTGGGTCACCGTTCCCTGTCCCTGTCTGTCTATCTCTCCTCCTCCCCCATTTTCACCTAACCTACTTTTATGGTACGTGGGAGTGGGGCAAGCAGCCAAGAGGTTCCCAGGGACTGGGTGGGGCAGAGGGGGAATACCTTTTCTTTACTGCCATCATTCCCAAACTGCCCTTCCAACAGGACGCATAGTCCAACTCTTCTTGACTAAAAGGTTGTTTTTTTTATTCACAAACAAATCTAAATACTGACAAAACCAATCCTCGTCCGAACCATACTTTGGCTAGAAGACAGCCGGACGAAGAATTGGTTATTTGGTCCAAACTAAACAACAATATTTAATCATTTTCTTTTTATCTTTTGGCCTTGTACAAGTATTACTTGTCCATTCCCGTAACATCCTCCCCAACGGACTTTCAGGAGGAATGTTACCAGGGACTTTTTCTTCCTTTACTCCGTGACAGTTACTCTGCCTACCGCCTATTTCCCGGGGCCCTCGCCAGTCCCTCAGCGATTAAATACCCCTTTTCCCGGCCACCAAGGCAATATTTAAAAGTCAGTTTTCTTACCTTGGTCTGTGCACAGAGTTGCCTGGCCCTTTGTTACCGTATTTTCTATCGACCTCCTGTCTGATTCAGATGTCTCTCTTATGGGATTGATACGAGTCGCCCAAGGGAGCGGAACAAACTGGGACACGAGACCTCTCCTCAATTGGGCGGGACGTGTATTCCCAGTGTCCAGGGCCAGCCACTCCCCCCGGCGATGGAACAACATTCCGGACAGCCCCCAGTTTTGAAAAACAAAGCTCACTCACTTCAATAATTTCAGTCCGAGACAAGATCTGAATCAGTAGTGTCATGTATTTCACTCTTGCAAGTGGTTGTGATGTCCACTGTCTATAAGGCAGGAACAAACACACACCGAATTCAACTAATACACGATATTTATGTAATTTGGTTTATTTTTTATTCCATTGCACCTCCCCGTTTGCATCTTCCACTTCTCTAAGACCGGCACCCATTACTCCTGTTTATCGCTTGCCTTATCCGGCCTTGTCTGTGACAAAATGCTTAATTCTGGCCTCACAAGGCCGTTTGACCACATCCCGCTGTGACTCATTGTAAGGTATATCCTTTCTTCACCATTATCTACTTCCTCCACCTGTGCTTTCACCAACCATACTGATCCTTCTAACCTTTTAATTGGGGTTTGTTCCTGTGTTTCTGCAAAAGTGGGAAACAGATGCTTAGAACTACTGCTTGTGCAAGCATATCTGGCTTAACCTACATCCTCACAGCATCTTATCTATTTGACTGTAACATCTACCATTGTTTTACAGTCACATATCATTCTTGCATACAATTTTAGCAAATACAAAAACAATTATGTATTTCCTCCACACAGTTTTCATTCCTGTTGACTCAGCTCTTAGTTGAAACAATTACACACTGGTGTGAGTTCATTTACCTTGCATAAGTAATTATAATTGCACAAGTAACAGTACTTTACCTATATCCGAAAATTTATTAATGGAAATGAACTGAAAATGTTAGCCTCGGCAGTTGAACAAACCCAAATTTACACTTTTCTTTGCAATATGTGGACTGAAAACTGTTTGTGATCATGCAACACATCAGGACATATGAACATCTCTTCCGTTAGAATCCTTGGCCATTTATAATAAAGAATAACCACAACTTTGACCAACCAGTATCGTGTGTAATTACTGAACTGAAATACCAGAGGACAACTATTGTATTTATTGGATGGAATGATAACATATCCTCACTGTGGCAGTGGGGATTAATCTCAGGAACAAACAGATAGATACTCTTGATTATTCCACAGTAATTACCTGGTCATGAACACCTTTGTGTGACCTCATGTTTAGGGCTTTGTGTGAGAGTTGATTTTAAAAGAAAATCAAGATATTTTACAAGATTTAGGAACACATTGATAATCAAGTGTTAAACATATTAACTGAAGTCAACTTTTTTTTAAAAAGTGCGAGAATTGCTTAGAGAAACGCAATTAAACTATTGTAGAGACCCTGTTAGCATAGTGTTGTAGCAGGCCATTTGTCGAAATAAATGACCCTCTAAAGAGTAACCCACGCAAACGCATTTCCCGACCATATTTCTTTCCATTTCCTGCTGAGTAATACACACATCCCTGAACATGAAGTGCAATTTAGCATGGCCAGCTCACCTAACCTGCACATCCTTGGATTGTGGGAGGAAACCACAGCAAGGTCATATAGACTTGGGAAGAACGTGCAAAATCCACACAGTCACCCGAGGATGAAGTCAAACCGAGGTCCCTGGCGCTGTGAGGCAGCATTGCTAACCAGTGCACCACCATATGCAATAAGTAAAATCAGTGAGAGATATGCAAAGATAAATTTCAAATGAACACACTCCAATATTGTCAAAGCAGTCAATCTTATATTTAATACGAATAAGTGATTGCAAAACAAAAAAAAAACAAATTCCCAACAATTCACGAATGAATAATAATTATATATATAATTTGATCAAAGGTCATAACAATATTTAGATGAATTGCATTTTTAAATAACAAACGTAGATAATTAGCTGACTAATAAATAATTAGAAGTGTCATATGTTTACTTTACAGACTAAGAAAGCGACTTGTTTTTCACCTTTGTAACATTGCAGAATACCAATGTGTGTGTGTTCCAAATGTTTGAACCAAGCACTTTCGAGCAAAAAACACTGATGACTTACGATCACTTAGCCTGTTCATTTTCAAGACCACAACATTCGCAAATATTTTCCAGGAATTTAGAACCAGTAGAACTAGTTAATTTTTTTTCTTGGGAACCTGAAGAGAATAAACGGCAGATACTGTGAATTAGTCATTCAATGCGAACATTCAGCTGAAGACAACATCCCTTCTTTCCAAAAATGTTCAACTTCCAAAAATACAAAATTTATTGTCATTGTTGAAAGCAACAATAAAGAGATGTTAGAACATAGAACATAGAAGAATACAGCGCAGTACAGGCCCTTTGGCCCTCGATGTTGAGCCGATCCAAGCACACCTAACCTATACTAACCCACTATCCTCCATATACCTATCCAATGCCCGCTTAAATGCCCATAAAGAGGGAGAGTCCACCACTGCAACTGGCAGGGCATTCCATGAACTTATGACTCGCTGAGTGAAGAACCTGCCCCTAACTTCACTCCTATATCTACCCCCCCTTAATTTAAAGCTATGCCCCCTTGTAATACCCGACTCCATACGCGGGAAAAGGTTCACACTGTCAACCCTATCTAACCCCCTAATCATCTTGTACACCTCAATCAAGTCACCCCTAAACCTTCTTTTCTCCAATGAAAACA
>NC_057716.1:113277909-113283630 GCF_004010195.1 Chiloscyllium plagiosum
CTCTATCAAGTCACTCCTAAACCTTCTTTTCTCTAATGAAAACAGCCCCACGTGTCTCAGTCTTTCCTCATACGATCTTTCTTCCATACCAGGCAACATCCTGGTAAACCTCCTCTGCACCCGTTCCAGTGCCTCCACATCCTTCCTATAGTATGGCGACCAAAACTGCACATAATATTCCAGATGCGGCCGTACCAGAGTCTTATACAACTGCATCATGACCTCAGGAGTCCGGAACTCAATTCCTCTACCAATAAAAGCCAGTACGCCATATGCCTTCCTCACCGCACTATTTACCTGGGTGGCAACTTTCAGAGATCTGTGTACATGGACACCAAGATCCCTCTGCTCATCCACACTACCAAGTATCCGATCATTAGCCCAGTACCCCATCTTTTTGTTATTCTTCCCAAAGTGAATCACCTCGCACTTAGCTACATTGAATTCCATCTGCCACCTTTCTGCCCAGCTCTGCAGCTTCTCTATATCCTGCTGTAACCTGCCACATGCTTCCTCACTGTCAACAACTCCTCCGACTTTTGTGTCATCCGCAAACTTGCTCACCCAACCTTCTAACCCCTCTTCCAGGTCATTTATAAAAATGACAAACAGCAATGGTCCCAAAACAGATCCTTGCGGAACACCGCTAGTGACGGCACTCCATGAAGAAACTTTGCCATCAACTACTACCCTCTGTCTTCTTCCATCCAGCCAATTCCTAATCCAAACCTCTAACTCACCCTCAATGCCATATCTCCGTATTTTCTGCAGTAGCCTACCATGGGGAACCTTATCAAACGCCTTACTAAAATCCATATATACCACATCTACCGCTTTGCCCTCATCAACCTCCTTCGTCACCTTTTCAAAGAATTCAATAAGGTTTGTGAGGCACGACTTGCCCTTCACAAAACCATGCTGACTATCCTTGATCACATTATTCCTATCCAGATGTTCATAAATCCTATCCCTTACAATTCTCTCTAAGACTTTGCCCACAACAGAAGTGAGACTCACCGGCCTATAGTTACTAGGGTTATCCCTACTCCCCTTTTTGCTATCCTCCAGTCTTCTGGCACTACTCCTGTAGGCAAAGAGGACATAAAAATCAAGGCCAGTGGCTCTGCAATCTCCTCCCTTGCTTCCCAGAGAATCCTAGGATAAATGCCATCAGGCCCAGGGGACTTTTCTATTTTCACCCTTTCCAGAATTTTCAACACCTCTTCCCTACATACCTCAAAGCCATTCATTCTACTTAATTGTGACTCAGTATTCACATTGACAATAATGTCCTGTTCCTGATTGAATACTGATGAAAAGTATTCATTCAGTGTCTCCCCAATATCTTCAGCCTCCACACGTGACTTCCCACTACTATCCTTGACTGGACCTATTCCTACCCTAGTCATTCTTTTATTCCTGACATACCTATAGAAAGCCTTAGGGTTTTCACTAATCCTACCGACTAAGGACCTTTCATGTCCCCTCCTTGCTGCTCTTAGCTCTTTTTCATTTGATTTTGTTGCATGAAAAATCCTTAAGTCTTATTGTGATTACAAACAGAATAAATATTAGCACTGAAGTCAGATATAATTAAATTAATTCAACTATGTTTTCGCAGATAAAATAAAAGTTGATATTTACAATGATTGAAAGATTAGACACTGCAATATCATTACGTTAGTTCATGTACTTTGTCGTAATTCCACATTTGCACAATGTACTGGATTGAATAATTACTAAATTTTATTAGATATCAGCAATAATTGAATGTCAAATTCTATCAATGCATTAAGCAATAATGAAAAATCTCGTTTTGCTATGTAGTTGAGCAATGTCTGGAAATGAACTGAAATTAATTCAGTGAAAAGTATTTACATTTCCCTAAATCTTAAGGCTGAGATGACCGTTATCATTCAAATGAACAAACATCAGATGTTTGCAATGATGTTGGATGGGAAGTCAATGGTTCTGTTGTGGGACAGGTGACCTGCAAAATAAGTGCATTTTCACACTGTAGTATTAGTACTAAGAAACAATGGAGAAAATTTAAATATGAATCTCACTATGCTTGTTCAAAAGACTTTCTTAAATAATGGTACCATTATTGTAATGACAATGACTTGATAATTAATGTTAGACATGAAGATTTTAAATGATTCAATATTTCAAAAGCACTTTGCTGTGATGTTGATTGATTACTTATTAAGGTCAGTAAACTGCGGAATATAACATGGTAGATAGCTGTATTGATTGAAGACAAAATGAGCCATGCAACGATTATTGAAAAAAGTTCTTTTTTTAATTCAAAAATATACGTGATACAAGAATTGTGAATTTCCATCCACTGGATTGCTTGTAGAGATGCTACATTGGTTTATATGATTAATATTATGATCAATGTTTAAAGATTGGTGTCAGAATTAGGAAGAGAATTAGTAGATCATGAAAGTGAGCATGAAACTGAACAAACAATGTGATGTATAAAGTGATTTAATAATTTTATTATTATTATACAAAGATGAATAATGTTGCAATGGAAATGACAAAAAAATTCAACGTGGACAAAGCAGTTCTTTTCTTACAATGAAATGAAAGCAGTAATCATTTTGTCGCACGCATGATTTGAAAAAGCAGTCTTTTAATGTGAAATATACTGTAGAGTGAAGACTAACCTAGCAAAAATGTAGGAATTTCACAATTTTGAAATGTAGTGTTTGTTGAACTCGCAACAAAATGGTTATAATTTGAATTGTCTCTTGCATACACCCAAGAAAAAAGGAGCTTAAAGATTGTCAGAATGACAAAACTTTGTTTCCAGTGTTATTCTACTACAGACAATATCCCTGATAAAGTAAAATTATTTGTTTAAACAACGTAAATTGTCATTAACGACAGAACTGAAATATAAGATATCAATTGCACTTACTGCATGGAATAGTAAACAATGCTTACTGTTGTCATTAGTCTCAAGAACAATAAGGTACCTACTCAGGTTATTCCACTGAACAGTTATTCAGCTAATGATGAATACCTTTGTGTCACATTATGTGCCCTATTTTGTGTGAACATTGATTTCAATAAAATTGAGATAGTTGCATGAATTCGGAACAGATTGATAATTGGGCGTGAAAGATCTTATTTAAGATTAGACAATTATTAATATTTACCAGAATTGCTGCGCAAAACACCCTTAAGACAATATGCAATAAATGAGATAAGTGAGAAATATGCAAAGTCAATTTTCAACTGAATGCACTTGGATATTTTCGCAGCATTTCAATCTTACATTCAATATAAATAGGTGTGGAAAACTAAAAACAAATTTCTCACAACTCATAAACAGATCAGTAACTAAAAATTGTTAAATAAAAGCAAGTGGCATTTGTTTATTTCACTGAAGAAGAAATTGATTTTTGTGTCTCATATTTATAGCACTGGGGCATCAAGTTCTATGTGCTGTTTGAACTCAGCTCTTCAGAACAAAAGAAAATCAATGATTATCATTACTTCGTATATTTCATCCTTATAATTGCAACATTCTCAAATATTTTCTAAGAAATATTGTTTGAGTGGAACTAGATACATTCTGTTATTAGTGATCTGAAGAAAATAAATAGCAAATACTGTGATTATTGGAATGAGCAACAGATGGAAGCATATTTAACATTGAATTGAAAAGCAATGCAATCGATTTTTAGATATTTTCGAATCAAATTCAGAGCTGCTCTGTCACAACTCTGTGCAATGTGGAAATTGAAACTGTGCCTAGTGATCTGGTAGCAGAGACACTACCAGATCAGAACAAGATACCTTCATAATGTTCCCAACCGTGCTGGGCAGGGCTACAATCACACACTCACTGTGGTTACTCAAGTGAAAACTAACCAGATGTTTATTATGATAACTGGATTGGAATTAAATGGTTGGATCTTGTGTGTAATGTACTGAAAATTTAGTAGCAATTTGCAATAATGATAGGAGTTAACAAATGTCTTAATTAAACATGATTTTATGATAATTCGTGTTACAACAACTTGACAGAATTGTGTGATTACTGCACATTAATTAATAAAAATGAATATAATCATTTTATATGTTCAAAATAGTTTCTCAATTTATGAAAAATGTAAATTAAAATGTTTTTGTTCTGTACTTAAATTAGACCAAAATTATGAACTGATCATTCAATGAAGACATCTTCATTCTTTCTGAAAATGTATCCTTTCTAAGAAGTCACCATTTCCTTTGATTGTTTAATGAAACAAATGTGATGTCAATCCTTTTTTGTGTACTTCAAAAAGATTCATGTGAACTTAAAGAATTTTACACATGAAAAATATTTAACTGTTATTGTCATTAGAAACATTATAAATGTTAATATTGAAGTGAATTACAATCAAATCAATTCAAAAGTGTTTTCAAATGTAAAATGAAAAGCAATATTCACAATGATTGAGAGATTATACATCGCAATGTCCTTGCATTATTATACACAACCATAATTCCACATTTACACCCCCACCGAATTGAACAATTATTCAATACTAGGTATTAGCAACAAATCGATTTTAAAACTTATATTAGTGAATTTAAGAATAATGAGGTATCTCATCTTCCTATTCCACTGAGTAATGTGCAGAAATGAAGAGAAATATTGCAGCGTAAATTAATTGGTGTTCTCTGACATTCAATGGCAGAGATGACTGTGATCTTTCAAATGAGAAAAAGTCAGATATTTACAAAGGATATTGCAAGGGAAATTACTGGCCTTTGTGTGGGTGTATTGGCCTGGCCAAACAGGTTTTTATCTTGTAGAATTCACACAAAGACATATAGAATATATTAAAAACACATTGTGCTTGTTACAAAGTCTAAGTTAAAGTGTTGTGTAATTACTGTAATTGATAATTGTTTCTGGATACCTGATAGATAAATTGACTTCATATTTTAATGCACTTTGCTCTGATGTCGATTGCTTATTCATTAATATTAATAAACTGAAAATTAAAATCTAAAAGGTTGCTTTAAACAATTAAACAATCGAACACAGTTCAACTTTGTTTTTTTATCGAGTCATGTCTATTTTATTAATGTAACATTTACCGTGATAAATGTTTAGATGTTTATGTCAGAATTAGGAAGGAAATAATTAGGCCGGGAAAGTGAGTATGGTTGTGAACAAAAGGTCGAGTTAATGACATTTGGTACAAGAAGTTATTTTTTACCAAATGACTGATAATCGTGTGATAATTGTTCATTGACAACTAATATGGGAAGAAAAATAAACTATATCAACATTTCCAAAGCAGTTTATTTCCTATCATGAAATTGAAATGCAGGTCACATGATTTGAAAAAAAGGAAAAACCATTGTATGTGACATTTGAGCTGATGAATCGTTCTTTTTCCCCCAGTGCAGTATTTGCAATAATTTAGTGTTAGTTGAACTAAAGAACAAATGGATGTGCCTACATTGTTTGCTTGCACACAAAAAAGTAAAACAATTTTAACATGAAAATCACGTCGCTATGATAGTAATAATTTCTCACATGATAAAAATTTGTATTGAATTGAAATGTCATCATAGCTCTAGGACTGTTTTCCTCTGACAGGGAATGAGGACTCAGGAGGCAGGGTGAACTCAGGCATGTGGAAGATGCTTCCTCATGCAACAACCAGTTAATGCAGAGATCATCCCCCAAAGCCAATCTCGGAAGGG
>NC_057716.1:113284565-113287776 GCF_004010195.1 Chiloscyllium plagiosum
CCTGCATGAAGTGGAACATCTCTCAGGTCCAAGCAGACCTTAGTTTGGTATTCTATAATGTCAAGGCAGTCGTGCCCTGGATTCTGAGGAGAGTCTCCTTCCCCTTTCCAAAGAAAGGCAGATGGGTTTAAACAATTGTCCGTGACCAACACTAGATCATCCTTTCTATTAATATTGCCTCATATATCAGAATCCGCGAGTCTGTCAACCATCGCCCAGCTTTTTGGTTTAGGATCGTTCTCACTTGATGTGGGGTGCTTACGATAAGGGCTCCGCCAAATGTAAGCTTTCTGCTTTCCTCCACCAACAGTGAAGTGGCAGCCACAGCCTGCACACACTCAGGCCACCCCTGGGATACTGGATCCAATAGCTTCGAAAGATATGCAACTGGCTGTTTCATTCATCCCCACCTCTGGGTTAATACTCCTAAAGCCGCTCTCTTATCTACAGTAACAAAGAGGTGGAAAGGTTTATCTAGGGAAGGTAAGGCTAACACGGGGGCATGGATCAGATCTCTTTTGAGTTCCTCAACTAGTTCTTTTTCCTCATCATCCCAACTTAGACATTTTGGTTCCTCCTCTAATATATTTCTTAGACTTTTGAGCATATGAATCAATCCACAATCTGCAATATCCCGTTAGACCCAAAAATTTACGTAACTCCCGTTTAGTCCTGGGCAGTGGCATCCCCACTATTCCCTCTATCCGTTCCAGGCTTATCTTTCACTTTCCCTCACTAACTAAATGTCCCAAGTATTTCACTTCTCGCTCCACATATTGTAGTTTGTTTTTAGATACTTGCAGTCCCTGCTGACCCAGGATATTCAATAATTTGTTTGTGGCTTCTACTACTCCTTCTCTCCTTATTCCTGTTACTAAGAGGTCATCTACATACTGCAGCAGGGCAGTCCCCTTGGGGCTGCTAAATTTCTGCAATATTTGTTCTAACATCTGTCCAAATAAATTCGGGGATTCCGTAAACCCCTGGGAGAGCACGTTCCACCGGTATTGCTGTTTCCATCCTGTCTTGGGATCTTCCCATTCAAAGGCAAACAAATTCCTACTTTCGTCCGCCAAGGGACAAGCCCAAAAGGCATCCTTTAAATCTATCACACTAAACCATTTGTGGTCATGAGGGATCTTACTTCATAACATATAGGGGTTTGGCACCACTGGGTGCCTGATCTGTACTATTCGATTCAATGTTCTCAAATCCTGCACCAATCGATAAGTTCCATCAGATTTCCGTACTGGTAGAATTGGGGTATTATCAGGAGACATACATGGCTCCAACAGTCCATCTCTAATCAGTCCCTCAATTATTGGCTGCAGTCCTCGTTTACCTTCTATGGAAATGGGATATTGTCGCTCACAGACAGTATCCCCTTTCTTTTTTAAACGTATTTCTTGGGGAGGGATATGTCGTCTTCCACGATTCCCTTCTCTAGCCCATTCAATACGGTCTATCTCTCTCTCCACATTCTCTGTCAACATTGCCATTCGTACAACTATTTTTTTTCCTGAATTCCAATCTCCAGTCCTAAGAAGATAATTAAATATCTCCCTAGTAATGTTACTTCCTATATCAGGGATATAAAACAGTTCCCCTGTGACTCTATCCTTAGGACCTTCTATCATCATAGGTTCAAATACTGGAACAGTAAATCCTTCCCCTTTTAACCTGGAAACAGTAATTGACCGTGTTGACATTTCTACTTTCTTTGGTTTAAAATTCAATGATGATGGTGCTGCCCCCGTATCTACTAGGAAGAATACCTCTTCCCTATAGGGTCCTACCTTCAAGTTTATCAAGGGTTCCTGGTGGGCCCCCGAGCGCAGGAACCCCTGACACCCTATTCTTCATCAAAATTTATAAGCGGAATTGCCCTATCTTCCCTTTGTAGATCGGGACACTCCCTCTTAAAATGTCCTATCTTTCCGCAATAATAGCATCCTGCCTGTGGAGACATCCACCTCTGCCCCTGTCCCTCAAACCCTCTATCAAATGCTCCGCCTTGTCCTCTCCCTCTCCCTCTCCCTCTTCCTCTCTGTCCCACATGCTGCCACCTGCCGCTCCGGTTGCTCAATATTGGTTCCATTCTTTTCTTAACGACCTCATCAACCATAGCTACCATCATTTTCACCTTCTGCCCTTGTCTCTCATCCTCTCTCTTTACAAACACTTTCTGTGCCTTTCTTAACAATCCACATAATCTTTTTTCACTCCACCCTTCTATCTTCTGTATCTTTCTCTGTCTGTCTTGCCAAGCCTTTGTCACAAAATGTACTTTCAAAAGACCCTGTGCCACTAGGTTCTCAGGGTTCAGAATAGTTCTGCATTGAGTCTCTTAATCTTTGCAAGAAAGGTGAGGGAGTCTCATCTTTCTCCTATCTAACTTCAAAGGCTTTAGTCAAATTCTGTGACTTCGGAACTGCCTCTCTTATTCTTTTTAGAATCAGGTCGTTCAATTCCCTCATTTCTTATCTATGTTCCGGGTTTTGATTTTCCCACTGGGTGTCTCTGAGGAGAAACTCCGTCTCTCCCTGTCCAGTATCCCCATCTCCAAAGGGATGTTCCCTGTCCGATATTCTACTGGCTGCTCCTCGTATAAGTCACCTTTCTTCCGCAGTAAATAGTATATTCAAAATAGATATTAACTCAGTCCACGTGTATAGACTGGGCCCCCAAAATTGATCAATTTGTTCAGACAACCCTACCGGATCCTCAACCAGGACCTAAATCTCCTTTTTAAATATTCTGACCTCCCCACTGGTGAGGGGGGGGCGGGGGGGAGGGGCATTTATAAACCCAATCTCTTTGTCCCCTATTGGTACCTCCCGAAGGGGATAAGCCTTTACGTTCTTCACAATTTTTTCTGTTTTTTGTTTTCCCCCCTTAGGTTTTGGTTTAGACACTACAGAGGCCTCCTCTACGTCTACGTCATCTTTGCTTTCGTTTGTTGAGGATTGAGAGTCGGGAACAACAACATCCCCGTCCACATCCCCTTCGTCCTCCTCTTGTTGGGTGATCCGTTCCCTGTCCCTGTCTGTCTATCTCTCCTCCTCCCCCATTTTCACCTAACCTAATTTTATGGTCCGTGGGAGTGGGGCAAGCAGCCAATAGGATCCCAGGGACTGGGTGGGGCAGAGGGGGAATCCCTTGTCTTTACTGCTATCATTCCCAAACTGCCCTTCCAACAGGACGCATAGTC
>NC_057716.1:113287888-113289595 GCF_004010195.1 Chiloscyllium plagiosum
CCCATTTCCCGGGGCCCTCGCCAGTCCCTCAGCGACCCCTTTTCCCGGCCACCAAGGCAATATTTAAAAGTCAGTTTTCTTACCTTGGTCTGTGCACAGAGTTGCCTGGCCCTTTGTTGCCGTATTTTCTATCGACCTCCTGTCACTGTCTGATTCAGATGTCTGTCTTGTGGGTTGATACCAGTCGCCCAAGGGAGCGGACCAAACTGGGACACGAGACCTCTCCTCAATTGGGAACGGGACGTGTCTTCCCAGTGTCCAGGGCCAGCCACTCCCCCCGGCGATGGAAGAACATTCCGGACAGCCACCAATTGTGAAAAACAAAGCTCACTCACTTCAGTAATTTCAGTCCGAGACAAGATCTGAATCAGTAGTGTCATGTATTTCATTCTTGCAACTGGGTGTGATGTCCACTGTCTACAAGGCAGGAACAAACACACACCGAATTCAACTAATACACGATATTTATGTAATTTGGTTCCTTTTTTATTCCATTGCACCTCCCCGTTTACATCTTCCACTTCTCTAAGACCGGCACCCATTACTCCTGTTTATCTCTTGCCTTATCCGGCCTTGTCTGCGACAAAATGCTTAGTTCTGGCCTCACAAGGCCGTTTGACCACATCCCGCTGTGACTCATTGTTAGGTACATCCTTTCTTCACCATTATCTACTTCCTCCATCTGTGCTTTCGCCAACCACACTGATCCTTATAACCTTTTAATTGGGGTTTGTTCCTGTGTTTCTGCAAAAGTGGGAAACAGATGCTTAGAACTACTGCTTGTGCACGCATATCTGGCTAAGCCTACATCCTCACAGCCCCTTAGCTATTTGACTGTAACATCTACCATTGTTTTATAGTCACATTTCATTCTTGCATACAATTTTAGCAAATACAAAAACAATTATGTATTTCCTCCAGTTTTCATTCCTGTTGACTCAGCTCTTAGTTGAAACAATTACACACTGGTGTGAGTTCATTTACCTTGCATAAGTAATTATAATTGCAGAAGTAACACTACTTTACCTATATCCGATTTTTTTTTTAATGGACATGAACTGAACATGTTAGCCTCGGCAATTGAACAAACCCAAATTTACACTTTTTTTTGCAATATGTGGACTGACAACTGTTTGTGATCATGCAACACATCAGGACATATGAACATCTCTTCCGTTAGAATCCTTGGCCATTTATAATAAAGAATAACCACAACTTTGACCAACCAGTATCGTGTGTAATTACTGAACTGAAATACCAGAGGACAACTATTGCATTTATTGGATGGAATGATAACATATCCTCACTGTGGCAGTGGGGATTAATCTCAGGAACAAACAGATAGATACTCTTGATTATTCCACAGTAATTACCTGGTCATGAACACCTTTGTGTGACCTCATGTTTAGGGCTTTGTGTGAGAGTTGATTTTAAAAGAAAATCAAGATATTTTACAAGATTTAGGAACACATTGATAATCAAGTGTTAAACATATTAACTGAAGTCAACTTTTTTTTAAAAAGTGCGAGAATTGCTTAGAGAAACGCAATTAAACTATTGTAGAGACCCTGTTAGCATAGTGTTGTAGCAGGCCATTTGTCGAAATAAATGACCCTCTAAAGAGTAACCCACGCAAACGCATTTCCCGACCATATTTCTTTCCATTTCCTGCTGAGTAATACACACATCCCTGAACATGAAGTGCAA
>NC_057716.1:113289665-113291571 GCF_004010195.1 Chiloscyllium plagiosum
TAACTGACTAATGAATAATTGGAAGTGCCATATCTTTACTTTACAGACGAAGAAAGCGACTTGTTTTTCACCTTTGTAACATTGCAGAATACCAATGTGTGTGTGTTCCAAATGTTTGAACCAAGCACTTTCGAGCATAAAACACTGATGACTTACGATCACTTAGCCTGTTCATCTTTAAGACCACAACATTCGCAAATATTTTCCAGGAATTTAGAACCCAGTAGAACTAGTTAATTTCTTTTCTTGGGAACCTGAAGAGAATAAACGGCAGATACTGTGAATTAGTCATTAATTGCGAACATTCAGCTGAAGACAACATCCCTACTTTCCAAAAATGTTCAACTTCCAAAAATTCAAAATTTATTGTCATTGTTGAATGAAGCAATAAAGAGATGTTCATTCTTTTTCATTTGATTTTGTTGCATGAAAAATCCTTAAGTCCTATTGTGATTACAAACAGAATAAATGTTAGCACTGAAGTCAGATATAATTAAATTAATTCAACTATTTTTTCGTAGATAAAATAAAAGTTGATATTTACAATGATTGAAAGATTAGACACTGCAATATCATTACGTTAGTTCATGTACTGTGTCGTGATTCCACATTTGCACAATGTACTCGATTGAATAATTACTAAATTTTATTAGATATCAGCAATAATTGAATTGTCAAATTCTATCAATGCATTAAGCAATAATGAAAAATCTCGTTTTGCTATGTAGTTGAGCAATGTCTGGAAATGAACTGAAATTAATTCAGTGAAAAGTATTTACATTTCCCTAAATCTTAAGGCTGAGATGACCGTTATCATTCAAATGAGCAAACATCAGATGTTTGCAATGATGTTGGATGGGAAGTCAATGGTTCTGTGGTGGGACAGGTGACCTGCAAAATAAATGAATTTTCACACTGTAGTATTTGTACTAAGAAACAATGGATAAATTTAAATGTGAATCTCACTATGCTTGTTCAAAAGACTTTCTTAAATAATGGTGCCATTATTGTAATGACAATGACTTGATCATTAATGTTAGACATGAAGATTGTTAATGATTCAATATTTCAAAAGCACTTTGCTGTGATGTTGATTGATTATTTATTAAGGTCATTGAACTGTGGAATATAACATAGTAGATAGCTTTATTGATTGAAGACAAAATGAGCCATGCAACGATTATTGAACAAAGTTCTTTTTTTAATTCAAAAATATATGTGATACAAGAATTGTGAATTTCCATCCACTGGATTTCTTGTAGATATGCTACATTGGTTTATATGTTTAATATTATGATCAATGTTTAAAGATTGGTGTCAGAATTAGGAAGAGAATTAGTAGATCATGAAAGTGAGCATGAAACTGAACAAACAATGTAGCCAATGACATGTGGTGTATAAAGTGATTTAATAATTTTATTATTATTATTATTATTATACAATGATGAATAATGTTGCAATGGAAATGACAAAGAATTTCAACGTGGACAAAGCAGTTCTTTTCTTACAATGAAATGAAAGTAGTAATCATTTTGTAGCACGCATGACTTGAAAAAGCAGTCTTTTAATGTGAAATATACTGTAGAGTGAAGACTAACCTAGCAAAAATGTAGGAATTTCACAATTTTGAAATGTAATGTTTGTTGAACTCACAACAAAATGGTTATAATTTGAATTGTCTCTTGCACACACCCAACAAAAAAGGAGCTTAAAGATTATTAGAATGTCAAAACTTTGTTTCCAGTGTTATTGTACTACAGACAATATCCCTGATAAAGTAAAATTATTTGTTTAAACAACGTAAATTGTCATTAACGACAGAACTGAAATATAAGATATCAATTGCACTTACAGCATGGAATAGTAAACAATGCTTACTGTTGTCATTAGTCTCAAGAACAATAAG
>NC_057716.1:113293001-113295010 GCF_004010195.1 Chiloscyllium plagiosum
ATAATAGCAGTTAACAAATGTCTTAATTAAACATGATTTTTATGACAACTTGACAGAATTGTGTGATTACTGCGTATTGATTAATAAAAATGAATATAATCATTTTATATGTTCAAAATAATTTCTCAATTTATGAAATGTAAATTAAAATGTTTTTGTTCTATACTTAAATTGGATCAAAATTATGAATTGATCAGTCAATGAAGACACCTTCATTCTTTCTGAAAATGTATGCTTTCTAAGAAGTCACCATTTCCTTTGATTGTTTAATGAAACAAGTGTGATGTCAATCCTTTTTTGTGTACTTCAAAAAGATTCATGTGAACTTAAAGAATTTTACACTTGAAAAATATTTAACTGTTATTGTCATTAGAAACATTGTAAATGTTAACATTGAAGTGAATTACAATCAAATCAATTCAAAAGTGTTTTCAAGTGTAAAATGAAAAACAATATTCACAATGATTGAGAGATTATACATCACAATGTCCTTGCATTAGTTATTATACACAACCATAATTCCACATTTACACACCTACCGAATTGAACAATTATTCGATACTAGGTATTGACAACAAATCGATTTTAAAACTTATATTAGTGAATTTAAGAATAATGAGGTATCTCATCTTCCTATTCCACTGAGTAATGTGCAGAAATGAAGAGAAATATTGCAGCGTAAATTAATTAGTGTTATCTGACATTCAATGGCAGAGATGACTGTGATCTTTCAAATGAGCAAAAGTCAGATATTTACGAAGGATATTGCAAAGGAAATTACTGGCCTTTGTGTGGGTGTATTGGCCTGGCCAAACAGGTTTTTATCTTGTAGCATTCACACGAAGAAATATAGAATATATTAAAAACAAATTGTGCTTGTTACAAAGTCTAAGTTAAAGTGTTGTGTAATTATTGTAATTGATAATTGTTTCTGGATACCTTATAGATAAATTGACTTCATATTTTAATGCACTTTGCTCTGATGTCGATTGCATATTCATTAATATTAATAAACTGAAAATTAAAATCGAAAAGGTTGCTTTAATAATTAAACAATCGAACACAGTTCAACTTTTTTTTGTCGAGTCATGTCTATTTTATTAATGTAACATTTACCGTGATAAATGTTTATACGTTTATGTCAGAATTAGGAAGGAAATAATTAGGCCGGGAAAGTGGGTATGGTTGTGAACAAAAGGTCGAGTTAATGACATTTGGTACAGGAAGTTATTTTGTACCAAATGACTGATAATTGTGTGATAATTGTTCATTGACAACTAATGTGGGAAGAAAAAGAAACTATATCAACATTTCCAAAGCAGTTTATTTCCTTATCATGAAATTGAAATGCAGGTCACATGATTTGAAAAAAAAAGGAAACAACCATTTAATGTGACATTTGAGCTGATGAATCGTTCTTTTTCCTCCAGTGCAGTATTTTCAATAATTTAGTGTTAGTTGAACTAAAGACCAAATGGATGTGCCTTCATTGTTTTCTTGCACACAAAAAAGTAAAACAATTTTAACATGAAAATCACGTCGCTATGATAGTAATAATTTCACACATGATAAAAATTTGTATTGAATTGAAATGTCATCATAGCTGTAGGACTGTTTTCTTCTGACAGGGAATGAGGACTCAGGAGGCAGGGTGAACTCAGGCATGTGGAAGATGCTTCCTTAAGCAACAACCAGTTAATGCAGAGATCATCCCCCGAAGCCAATCTCGGAAGGGAGGTCCATGACACACTGTAACGTGTACAGTAAAAAAACAGTATTTTTACACACTTTCTGTATTACAATGTCCACATGGTTACAGTCATTCCCTCCTTATATAGACACCCAATCTTGTAGAACACCTAATCTCAGATGGACATCATTATGGATAGCCGCAGCTTTCTATTTTCTCATGGTGTTTAACTGGTGTAATAATCTCCAGGCATTGGGATCTCGCTATGTATCTTATTTCTTCAGATTACGCTGTTAATTGCTGCAGTCCTTCTGGCCTC
>NC_057716.1:113295924-113301671 GCF_004010195.1 Chiloscyllium plagiosum
ATTAAACCAATGATTTCTGTGAACATTCAAATGAGAAGGTATCAGATATTTCCTGTGAGTGTTGGATGAGGAATCATTGCTTTGTTCGTGGTTGTGTTGACCTGAAATAGAAGATCCATTTTTCTTTGTAAAATTGGCACTAAGAAATAATGGTTTAATTTGAAATGTGAATCTCACGTTATTTGTTACAAATCCTAAACTGAATTATTGTGTGATTGTTGGATTAACCATGAATTGGTAATCTACTTTAGAATGCTGACACATGAAGTAATTCAATATTTCCAAACGAGTTTGCTCTAGTATGGATTAATAATAATTAGTATCGGTGAACTGAGCATTATAACGCCGGCATGATGGTTTGGAAAATGCATTCGATATGCAGTGATTATTGATCAGAACTGGTTTGTCGTTCAACATTCTCAGATAGTCCTGAATTCGACACTTGCTCTCTCAGCTTTCCTTCTGTAGAAATACAATATGTAATCCATACAACTTTTAATGTCATCAATATTCAGACATTTGTGTCAGCATTACAAAGGAAATAAGTCGATAAGGAACATGGTTATCATAGCAAAATACAGTCAACAGTATTTATAGAGGAAATTTTTAAACATTGTCTCTGAGTAAACACATGAAAAAGTTTAATGGAGATGTGTTCACAATGTACTGAGCCACAATTACATTTTTATCATGATGACTGGGGGCGAACCTATGAGAAAACTCGCATATATTTAGGAATTGTTTCATCTCAATATATGTTAGTATCAGCATCCTTAGTCGTAAATAATGTAGTGTGATTCCTGGTGTGGGAAAGATGAAGTGTGTAAATTATAAGAAGGTATCTCTTGCAGATCTTTGGGATGGAGTGAAAGCGTGATGTTTGCTGTGGTTATTCATCCTGAGAACAATATAATACTGCCAAAAGGGTTTTCACTGAACAGTAATTAGGTGGTCTTGTGGATCATCGTGTAGCTTTGTGTGCAGTGATTATTTTGCGTTCAAGAGCTTTGAGATATTTTCCATGATTTGGAAAATGATTAATAATTTTGTGACAACCGTCCACATGTGGCCATTAGCTGGATTCAAAGCATCCAATGTGTTGGTGCGAAAACCCTTCATTGTTGACATTTGCAAGCGAGGTGTCTAATGCTCAGGCACTGGCTGGACGTCAAGGTGTAAGAAAATCTGCTTCATCCTGGAGCTGATTGATACCAGCTGCTGTTTGATTGAGTTTGATTAAGTTTGTGCTGGTCCCGATTTCTCTGGCTGTAGGTGAAATTAGAACGTCCAATTTCTGTTCAAGGGTCCCTTCACGTTAGTGAAGAGTTAAAATACAATTCACCGATTGTATTTGTGTTTTAACAAATAAAACGATTTGATATTTTTCAGCAATTTACACTGACATTGATGAGATATTTATGAGAATAATAATCTAGTCACAGGATTGTTGAAATTTAAAACACAGACTTAGAGAGGTTTTTGAAATGATTTAGAAGTGCCAGTATTAGACTGGGGTGTACAAAGTTAAGAAAATCAAGCACCACCAGGGTATTAACCAACAGGTTTATTTGGAAGAACTAGATTTCAGAGCGCTGCTGTTTCATTAGGCTGAAAGTGCAGCGCTCAGAAAGCTAGTGCTTCCAAATAAACCTGTTGGATTATAACCTGGTGCTGTGTGATTTGTAACTTTGTTTTTTGGAAGGATGTTTTGGCATTCACATCGACAGGCTGTTCAAGAATTCTATCTAGCCTTCCATGGTTTTCTTTTAGAGATCACTCATTTATAATTCATATAACTTTCACAGTGATCAGTATTTCAAATTTGCATTAGACTTAAGATGAAAATGAGGACCAATTCACGAGTACTTCCATGAAGGGAAAGCACAATAAATTCAATTTATAGAGGCAAAATTCAAGTTTGATCTGAATAAGCAAATAATTACTTTGAATGGAAACGATCTGAAAATATTTAAACCTAAATTTAAACTAAGTCAAATTACTCTTTTTTTGAAATTCCTTGACTGAAAACCTTATTGAAAACATGAACAAATTAGTAATAACAGGATAGGTCAGAGGCAGAATGGATTTATGAAGGGGAAATCATGCTTGACGAATCTTCTGGAATTTTTGGGGGATGTATCTCTGAAGATGGATGAGGGAGATCCAGTAGACGTAGTGTACCTGGACTTTCAGAAAGCTTTTGATAAAGTCCCACAAAATTAGGGCGCATGGTATTGTGGGCAAAGTTCTAACTTGGATTGAAACTTGGTTGGCTGATAGGAACCAAAGAGTACTGATAAATGCTCCCCATCGGAATGGCAGGCAGTGATCAGTGGGGTACTGCAGGGATCAGTGCTGGGACCGCAGCTTTCTACAATATATGTTAATGATATAGAAGCTGGTATTAGTCATAACATTAGCAAATTTGCTGATGATACAAAGCTGGGTGGCAGGGTGAAATGTGAGGAGGATTTTAGGAGATTACAGGGTGACCTGGACAGGTTGGGTGAGTGGTCTGATGCATAGCAGATGCAGTTTAATGTGAATAAATGAATGGTTTTCCACTTTGGTGTCAAGAACAGGAAGGCAGATTACTACCTAAATGGAATCAATTTAGGTAAATGGGTAGTACAAAGAGATCTGAGTCTCCTTGTACACCAGAGAATGAAGTAAGAATGCAGGTACAGCAGGTAGTGAAGAGGGCTAATAGCATGCTGGCCTTCATAACAAGAGGGATTGAGTATTGAAGCAAATAGGTTCTTCTGCCGCTGTACAGGGCCCTGGTGAGACCACACCTGGAGTACTGTGTGCAGTTCTGGGCTCCAGATTTGAGGAAAGACATTCTGGCTATTGAGGGAGTGCAGCGTAGGTTCACGAGTTCAATTCCTGGAATGGCGGGACTACCTTACGCTGAAAGACTGGAGCGACTGGGCTTGCATACCCTTGAGTTTAGAAATCTGAGAGAGGATCTGATTGAGACATATAAGATTATTAAATGATTGGACACTCTGGAGGCAGGAAACATGTTTTCGCTGATGTGTGAGTGTCGAACCAGAGGACACAGCTTAAAAATACGGGGGAGACCATTTAGGACAGAGATGAGGAGAAACTTCTTCACCCAGAGAGTGGTGGCTGTGTGGAATGCTCTGCCCCAGAGGGCAGTGGACGCCCAGTCTCTGGATTCATTTAAGAAAGAGTTGGATAGAGCTCTCAAGGATAGTGGAATCAACGGTTATGGAGCTAAGGCAGGAACATGCTACTGATTACGGATGATCAGCCATGATCATATTGAATGGTGGTGCAGGCTCGAAGGGCAGAATGGCCTACCCCTGCACCTATTGTCTATTGACTATCAACATGTCTTGCTCTTAGTGTCCTTGGCCAATCGTAATAAATAATAAATACTACTTTAAGCAACAAGTATCATGTGTAATTACTGAAATGAAAAGTAAGAGGATACCTCTTGTATTTATTGGCAAGAATGATAACCAGATGTTTACTGTGGTTATTGCACTCAGTAATAATAAGATCATGATCGATGGCTGTTAGAATCATTGGCCACTCGTAATGAAGAATAAACATTGCTTTGAGCAGCAAGTATTATGGATGATTACTGAACAGAAATTTCAGAGGACACCCATTGTATTTATTGGAATGAATCATAACAAGCGCTTACTGTGGGGATTGATCTCAGGAACAATAAGGCAGTTACTCAGATTATTCCGGAGTACAGTAATTAAATGGTCATGAAGAACATTGTCAGGCTTTATGTCTGTTGTTTTGTGTGAGCATTGATTTCAACAACATTGTCATAGTATACAAGGCTGCAGGTTAGGTGAGTTGGCCATGAAAAATTGTCCATGATGTTCATGGATGTGTAGGTTAGGTGCATTACTCAAGGGAATTGTCGAGTAATAGAGCAAGGGAATGTGTTTGGGTGGGTTACTCTTCGGAGTGTCGGTGTGGACTTGTTGGGCCAAGTAGCCTGTTTCAACACTGTAGGGATTCTATGACTCTATGATTCTATGACTTAGGAAAGATTGATATGTGAGTGATGAAGATATTATTTAAAGTCAACAAAATCTTTAAGTTTAGTAGGATTGCTTTTCAAAATGCATTGAAGCTATCATACACAAAGTGAGATAAGTGAGCGAAAGATAAATGTTCAAATGAACACACGCCGATACTTTCAAAGCATATCCAACTTACGTTCAATATGAATAGGTGAATAGAAAATAAACGCAAATTCCTGACAATTCATGAAGGAATAATTATTAGAAATTTAATTTTATCAAGTTGTGGAGAAAATATAAAGAATCACCAGGAGACAGAGAGACTTCTTCAAGAAGTAAGTCTTTTATTTGCAAACAAAAACCCATGACACTCAGAAAGCAGATTCTCGAATGCCCCCGAACCTCAGAGTCTGTGGATTTTTATATTTTTACCATGTTTCTGTTAGCTTATCAGCATGTCCAACTATATTATTCAAAGTACCTCACTCTAGCTACACAATAAAGCAATGATGTTAGTTCCCATTATCTCCTTAGTTGTACGTTCTACTTAATGTTATTCTAATGTCACGGTTAGATATTTATTGCTAACTCTGCTACTATGATCTCCCATTCCAGACTAACATGTCATGATAGATATTTAGCTATTCCATCTATTACAATAGTCTCATGTCTCAAGATGACTCTACTAAGTTTTAATTAGATATTTTAATGTCATGTCACAAATATTTTATGATCCCAAGCCTATCATAATATCACTTAACAGAAGAAACATGCTTTATTACTTGTGTTATCGCATCTCGCCTGTGACATTTCAGCCTTAATCTTATTATGCTAATTGGTGTAAGAACATCCATTATTCTTATCCCATCCTGCCTTACACAGACCACAGACTGCCAGTGGTCTTCATGCTTTAACCCTTCCCATGCTTTCATGCTCTTTATTTTCCATGATTAAAGCACGCATCAATATTTAGATAAATTGCAATATTTAGTAGGTGACTTTCTGAGCAATGAATAATATGAGGTTGCATTTGGTTATTTTTCTGAAGAGGAATTTCGAATGTTTATTTTCTCATCTTGATAACACCGGAGAATAAAGATTTATGTGCTTGAAATGTTTGAACTAGGTTCCTTTAAACAGAAAAAAAGAATCAGTGAGTATCATTTCTTAGACTCTTCAACTTTAAGACTGCAACATTCTCAATTATTTTTATAAGGAATTTCGAATCAGAATAATTAGATGCATCATGTTATGAGTGACCTGAAGAAAATACACTGTAGATATGGTGACTATTGAAATGCACAGTAGATTGAAGAGTATTTCATGCTGTTTTGAAAAGCAGTTCAATCTATGCTCAGATATTTTCTAATGAAATTTCCGAGCTGCTCCGAAACATCTTTGCTGAAGGTGGGAATTCCTCCTGATCATTCCTCCTGATCTTGTCGTAGAGACACAGTCAGAGCTCCACAACGACCCTTCATAATATTCCCATCCGGGAAGGGCAGGACCATAGTCACATGATTACTGTGGCAACTCAAATGAAAACTAATCAGATGTCTATTGTAATAATTTGAATTGGAATTAATTGCCTATTTCCTGTGTCTAATGAACTGAATAAACAGTTTAGTAATTTACAGTAATAATGTAAGAAAGCAACTTTGATTAAATATGAATCCCATGATTATTCATGGCAGGAAAAACATAATCATTTGACCATTGTACATTGATGAACAA
>NC_057716.1:113302171-113305910 GCF_004010195.1 Chiloscyllium plagiosum
TAGCGATAGGGCAGTATGTAATTGGAGGGGTGTACGTGCTGGAGGAAGTCACAGCGTTAGAAAGGGCTGAAGTTGCTGGAGGACATGACAGAGATCGGTGAGGGTGGAGGAGTGGAAGATGTTACTGGGATAGCGAGCAGACCAACTGCTGGAGGAGGTTACAGTAATGAGGAAGTGTGCAGGGACAGGCAGAAATTACAAATTTAGGGAGGAATGTAAGGGATGGAGGAGGGGACAGAGATAGGGAGGTTTGTAGGGGCTGGAGGAGGTTAAATAGACAGGGATGGCGTCCATGTGCTGCGGAAGTTACAGTGGTAGGTAGAGGTGTAGTTGTTAGACAATGCTACGGAATTGGGAGGGATACCTGAGCCGGTGGTGGTTGTAGAGATATGGTGGTGCGTGGATCCTTCAGGAGCTTACAGAGTTCGGGAGTGTTGTCGGGGCTGGAGGAAGTTACAGAAATATCGATGTGTGTAAACGCACGAGGAGGTTACAGAGATAGGCCGCCGTCTAGGCATTAGAGCAGTCAACAGAGACAGCGAGATGCGGCGGGCTGCAGGAAGTTACAGAGATAGGGAGTTCACTAGTGACTGGAGGTGGTTACTGGCCTAATTCGGGTGTGTCGGTGATAGAGAATGTCACAGAGATAGGATGGTGTGCAGCGTACAGCGTATGGCGGACGTTGGTGCGATGGGGAGGACTGGACAAGCTGGTGGAAGTTATAGAGAAAAAGGATGTGTGTAGATGCTGGCGAAGGTTACAGAGATATGAATTGGTATAGATACTGGAGGTTACCGAGATAAGAACGAGTGTAGGTCCTGGAGAATGTTACAGAAATAGTAATGGGTACAGGTACTGGAGGATGTTACAGATGTAGTTTCATTGTAGGTTCTCAAGAATGCAAAAGTACAGTGATGGAAGAGGTTAGGACGCTAGAGTGGGAAATTGAGCCTGGAGATGTTTACACAGGTAGAGAATGATATAGCTGCTGGAGAAGCTGACTGGTATAGGATGAGAAATGCTGTGGAGCCCATGAGAGATTAAAGGAGAAGTGTAGGTGGTGGAACAGGATAAAGAAATACGAACGGGTGCATGCGCTAGAGAATGTTACTGCTAGAGGGATGCATGTAGATGCTGGAGGAGGTGACAGAGAGAGGGAGGAGTTTAGGGCTTGAGGATGGTGCAGAGATAAGGTGGAGTGCAGGTTCTGGAGTGGAGTACCTCCACAGTGAGGATATATTGACTGACTAGTATACAGTATAGACTAAGGCACGCTACAGGCCCTCCTGCGCCCGACATTGTGCCGAACATTTATTCTACTCTAAGATCAAAATGACACACATATCCTTTATTGTGCTATCATTCCTGTACCTTTCTAAGAGTCGCTTAAATGTCATGAAAGTATATAGCTCTACTACCACTGCTGGCAGTGCAATCCAAGCAGCCATCATTCTCTGTGTCAGGATCCGAAAACTGACATGTCCAATAAATCTTCCTTCGATTACCTTAAAATTATGTCCCTTGTGATAGACAATGCCGCCATAGGAAAGTGTCTTTGGCAATCAGTTGTATCGATGCCTCTCATCACTTTGTGCATCTCTATCAAGTCGCCTCTCACCTTTCTTCGCTCCAATGAGAAAAAAAATACCCTAGTCCCCACAACATTTCTTCATAAGACACGCCGTCCAGACAACGGAGCATCCTAGTAAAATCTCATCATAACATCTCTGAAGTTTCTACATCTTTCCAGATGTGACCAAAGCTTCTCGCAATATTTCATGTCTGGTCTTACCAGGACTCTATAGAGCTGCAGTGTAACCTCGCTCATCTTAAAATCAGTCCCCCTGCTAATAAAAACCAACAGACCATACTCCTTCTTAATAACCCTACCACCTTGTGTGTCCCCAAGATCCCTCTATTCCTCCACATTGCCCTGAATCCTGCCCTTAAAAGCATGAATTCCGCATTCAAATTTGACCTTACAAAACGAATCACTTCACACTTGTCCAGGTAGACCTCCATCTGCCAGTTATCAGCTCAGTACTGCATACTCTCAATGTCCCGTTAAAACCTCCCACAGCCCTCTACACCATCGATAAATGCACCAAACGTTGTGTCATCGGCAAACTTACTAACCCACATTTTCCCTTCGTCATTCAAGTCATTTGCAAAAATTACAAAGAGCAGAGATCCCAGAACAGATGCCTGTGGAGCACCATTGGTCACCGAGTTCCAGACTGAATACGTTCCATCTATTACCAAATTCTGTCTTTGATGATCCAGCCAATTCTTGATCCAGAAGCAAAATTTGGCTATATCCCATGCCTCCTTACTTTCTGAATGAACATACCTGGAGAACCTTATCGAACACCTTGCTAACGTATATGTCGACCACATCCACTGCTGTGACTTCATCAATATGATCTGTCACACTACAAAGAATTCACTGAAGCTGGTGAGGCGTGACCTGACCTTCATAACCGCATGCTGACTATCTAAAATTCAACTATAGATTTCCTAATAATTATCCACCTTTTCTGCCGGAATGCTCTCCCACCAATGTGCCCACAACCTACGTAAGAGTGCGGTTCTGTAATTCGCGGGGTCATTCCATTCCGTTACTTGAAAACGGGAATAGCATTGGCCATCTTCCAATCATCTGGTACTCCACCAGTGGATAGTTAAGACGCAAAGAACATTGCGATAGGTGCAGCGGTCTTTTCTATCCCTTCTCATCGAAAACTTGTTTATATCCCGTTTGCCCCAGGGACTTAAATATCTTCAAAGTTTGGGTGAAGATTTGTAGCTCGGGTGCTCGTTGTCGTGGTTCTGTTCGCCGAGCTGGAAATTTTTGTTGCAAACGTTTCGTCCCCTGTCTAAGTGACATCCACAGTACTTGGGAGCCTCCTGTGAAGCGCTTCTGTGGTGTTTCCTCCGGCATTTATAGTGGCCTGTCCCTGCCGCTTCCGGTTGTAAGTTTTAGCTGTCCGCTGTAGTGGCTGGTATATTGGGTCCAGGTCAATGTGTTTGTTGATGGAGTTTGTGGATGAGTGCCATGCTTCAAGGAATTCCCTGGCTGTTCTTTGTTTGGCTTGCCCTATAATGGTAGTGTTGTCCCAGTCGAATTCATGTTGCTTGTCGTCTGCGTGTGTGGCTACTAGGGATAGCTGGTCGTGTCGTTTCGTGTCTAGTTGATGTTCGTGGATGCGGATCGTTAGCTGTCTTCCTGTTTGTCTATTATAGTGTTTTGTGCAGTCCTTGCATGGGATTTTGTACACTACATTAGTTTTGCTCAAAAACAAAATCCCATGCAAGGACTGCACAAAACACTGTCTCGGACAAACAGGAAGACAGCTAACGATCCGCATCCACGAACATCAACTAGACACGAAACGACACGACCAGCTATCCCTAGTAGCCACAAACGCAGACGACAAGCAACATGAATTCGACTGGGACAACACTACCATCATAGGGCAAGCCAAACAAAGAACAGCCAGGGAATTCCTAGAAGCATGGCACGCATCCACAAACTCCAACAACAAACACATCGACCTGGACCCAATATACCAGCCACTACAGCGGACAGCTGAAACTAACAACTGGAAGCGGCAGAGACAGGCCACTATAAATGCCGGAGGAAACACCACAGAAGCGCTCCACAGGAGGCCCCCAAGCACTGAGGATGTCACCTAGACAGGGGACGAAAAGTTTGCAACAAAAACTTCCAGCTCGGCGA
>NC_057716.1:113306120-113317489 GCF_004010195.1 Chiloscyllium plagiosum
ATCCTGCTGTCTCTACTCGAAATTTCCTAACTTTCACCTTTATAAACTGTCACCTGTGTTGCTGACCACGCGCCTAAGGACAACTGCTGCAACCTATTCCGCCTCCCACAACTATTGTCACTTATACACCTCAATTCAGCTCCCCTCAAACTTTTCTACTCCAAAGAAATGAACCTGAGATAATCCCATCTGTCTTCAGAGTTAAACTGCTCTATTCCATTTAACATTCTGGCGAATCGCCTCTACATCCTCTCCAGTGCAATCATATCCTTGCTACAGTGTTAAGTACAGAACTCGATACAATACTCCAAATCTAGCCAAAGCCCTACATAGTACTAACAGGACTAACCAGATAAATAGAAGAGGTTGCGAATATTGCAGGGAGGAACGGATCTCCTGCCTCTCTCCCCGCCCCCCCCGCCCCACCTCCAAATCCTGTCCACCAATGAAAAGGCAACAGTCGGCAGCAGTACGATATGCTCCCCATAAACTTGGATGAGTGCAACTCCAACAACACTCAAGCAGCTTGACACCATCCAGAAACATCACTGGTCAATCGACACGTGAACAGTCTGCTTCGACATTAATCCATCCAACAATGAGATATAGTCACAGCAATGCGTACTCTATGAAATGCACTGCAGCTTGTCAATACTCTCCTTAGACACCACAATCGTAACCCACGATGCTGTAATCATGAATCATAGAATCCCTATAGTGTGGAAGCATGCCATACGGCCAATCTAGTCCAAACTATCCCTCTGAAAAGTATCTCACACAGGTCTTTCTCTCTCCTGTATCTCTGCAACTCTGCATTTCCCGCCTAGCCTGCACATCTCTGGATAATATTCACAACTTAGCATGGTAAATACAAGTGACCTACTCGTTCTTTGGACCGTGGAAGCAAACTGAAGTCACTGACAGAACCGCACCCAGACACGGGGAGAGTGTGCTAACTCCATACAGACAGTCGCCCGACGGATGCATCGAACTCGTGCCCTTGGCATTGTGAAGCCGCAAATTTAACCATTGATATATTGTGCCACCCAGAGAAAGACAAGAAAAACTGATACCTGGAAATAACTTTCTTAGAAGTTTCCTTCCATAACATTCACCATCCTGATTTGGAATTTTACCGCCATTCGGTCACCATGGACATACACGGATAACGCATGAAATATGTTTCTAATGATCGGGGTATTGCAGAACTTGTTTGTGGTTGGCGGGGGTTGGGGGGGCGTGTTCACTATCAAAGGAAGAGTGGTAGGACTGAGGTGAGGAAAACATTGTGGAATTATCTGCCACAGAAAGGGGTCGAGGTCAAAACTTTCAATTTTTATCGGAAGGAGTTGTACAAAGTTATAATGTGTCCAATGGGAATGGAAGGAGATTGCGGGGAACAGGGGAAATCAGTTGTACCTTTTTCCTGTATCCAATTAAATAAGCAAAGCAGCTTCAAGGGGCCGAATGTCGCATCCGTGCTCGTATTTTCTTCTTCAACTCTAAGATCATTTTATCGCAAAACAAGATTTTCAAAAGCTAAACTGTAATGATTTTTTTTTGTAAAATATTGTACCTCCGATGTCATAACAGGGTTGAGGAGACTATTTACAAAGAGGTTGACACATTGCCTGGATCCCCATCGCTGAGCTGGGAGCTCATTGCTGTCGGCTGACCTATGGTTGGATTGAGGCCATGGAGAATGCAAGAGACATGAAGGGATTTGGGTCCCATTCCCTGGCTGGTCTGAAGGATGGAGACAATTAGGGAAGAATTTGCCATACGAGAATGCTCAAGCGGAAATAACACATGCTTCCTGGAACGAGAGAGCTTGACATTATTTTCAATTCAATCATGATGCATAGGCGTCACAGATGCTGCACAGCATATATCGCCTGTCTCCACTCATCACAGCAGTAGAGGAGCTGGAAATGAGCCACCTTCTTGAATCACCACAGGTCCCACATGGCGTGAGGACCTTGCCTTTAGCGAGGGAGTACCAAGCTTTGGACAAAGCGACACTGAATGTGTGACTGCTGTCATTCCCAATTTCGATGCTATCTGTTTATGGGAAACAGTGGGTGGCCCCACTCTCCCCACTCCCTCCTCTTCTGCTGCGCCTTGTCATTCCAGATGCTAGTATGGAAGATAAAATCGGAGAAGGATGCAGTGCTTCTTACTCTGCTGTGACTGTGCCTTGTTGGTGGAGTAAGTATCAATGGGGCTGTTCCCATTTTGATCAAGCGTCGGTGGGGGCGGATAAGAGAAGGAAAGCTGTTGTATTCCTGACTCGTGTCAAAGGTCGGCCCACTGTGTTCACATTTCTACCGACTCTCACCTCATTACCCAATGATTGTCCTGCAGCCTTATGTTCGCTGGCATTACAGTTATTACTCTAAATGCGTCTTAAATTTCAGTAGTTCATCAATTAATCTTGCCTGTGATGGTTCTCGCCTCCAGTTCCAATGAAGTGCATTGTCCCCTTATCACTGTAAACCATTTCTAATACCCAATAATTTCCCCTCCTGAATTTACTCTATTAAACCTGCCTCCAACAGACTGCCAGATAGTACATCTCAGACTCTCGAGGAGAAAGTGAGGTCCATCTCAGACCCTAACTACTAATTGCGTAATAAATCTTTCCCTCATATCACCGTTGCTTCATTTGCACATTAGTTTCAAGCTGCCCTCTCCGAATTCCTATTCACTTTCCAAATGGGAGCAATGTCTCCCTAACTCCTCTGTCCAACCCCACTCTAGTTTTTATTTTGACTAACTTG
This sequence comes from Chiloscyllium plagiosum, assembly GCF_004010195.1. Taxonomy (NCBI): domain Eukaryota; kingdom Metazoa; phylum Chordata; class Chondrichthyes; order Orectolobiformes; family Hemiscylliidae; genus Chiloscyllium; species Chiloscyllium plagiosum. The sequence goes on from NC_057716.1 coordinate 113,308,901, forward strand.
AGCAGACCTCTGTATCTCAGCCTTCTTCTATTCGAGGAGAACAGTCCCCAAATTCTTCAATCTCTTCTCATCCCCATAGTCGTTCATACTTGGGATCAGTACTTGCAGATCTCATGTGGTCTCTCTCTCTCTTTCCCTCTCCAAAGCCTTCACATATCTCCCATATCGTGCCACCCACAATGATATACCACATTCCAGCTGATATATAACTAAAATGAGTTTGAGTTCACTTTGATTGCATTTTTATTTGTCACATGCACCTAAGTACAGTAAAAAAAAGCTTTGTTCTGTCTGCAGTGCCAGACAGAACCAGACATACAAGGTTCCATCTGCACAAAGAGTTGCACATAAGCAAGGTCAAGATTAGAAAAAAAAGAGAGTTCCATTCAAACTAGCAGGGAACAAACTGCTGTTGAAACTGTTGGCACATACGTTAAGCTTCTGTACATTCTGTTGGCAGAATAGGTTAGAAGGGATTATTACCGGAGAGCAGTGGGTTATTCATGATGTTGGCTGCCGCCTTTCTACGGCAATGAGAAGTTTAGATCGAATCCTCGAATGCATAGTTGTCTTTCGTGGTGGTATGGGCTGTGAACACAACTTTTTATAGTCTCTTACGGTACTGGGCAGAGTGGTTGCCGTACCAATCAGTAGAGCAATCAGATAGAATGTTTTCTATGGAGTAGCTGTAAAGGTTGCTGAGGGTCCTCATGGAAATGCTGAATTTTCCAATCCCCCCGAGGAATAAGAGGTGTTATTGTGCCTTCTTGACTATCTTGTACAAGTTCAACATCACCTCCCTTGCTGGGAAACCGCGCCCAAAATGAATAAAATTGAGGACAACGTGCGCTTCATTTACTGCTCTTTCCCTACTCCTCGACGTCTCCCACGATCTGTGCATGTATACCTTCAGCTGTCTCTGCTGCTGCATTGTCTTCAGAATTGTAACACCCTATTTCACTTTGCCTCTCAATGTTCTACAGCCAAGGTGTATCAGCTCCCTCTTCTGCTCATTCAAAAGTATCATGCCGCCTCTCTGTCCAATTATCTCAACTTGCTAATGCCTTTTTGGAGCTACACACAATGATGCTCACAGTTTACATTTCTTCTGAGTCTTGTGTGACTGTTAATGTTGTATCCTGTCCGATATTCAAATTTGCACCACTAATTGCCATTGTGAGTTCCTGCCTGTACCACTTTCAGCTGGGGAATTACAAACACCACCACCCTCATATCATTTCACATCTGAGCAGCAACTGCCATACATTTGCCCATTCATACCACTCACCCAAATTCAGTGACGTTTCTCTGAATCCTCGCACCCAGCTTTGGGTCATCTATAAACTGGGATAAGTTACGTTTACAGCGTATACCTTCAGCTGTCTCTGCTGCTGCATTGTCTTCAGAATTGCAACACCCTATTTCACTTTGCCTCTCAATGTTCTACAGCCAAGGTGTATCAGCTCCCTCTTCTGCTCATTAAAAAGTATCATGCCGCCTCTCTGTCCAATTATCTCAACTTTTTAATGCCTTTTTGGAGCTACACACAGTGATGCTCACAGTTTACATTTCTTCTGAGTTTTGTGTGACTGTTAATGTTGTATCCTGTCCGACATTCAAATTTGCACCACTAATTTCCATTGTGAGTTCCTGCCTGTACCACTTTCAGTTGGGGAATTACAAACACCACCACTCTCATATCATTTCACATCTGAGCAGCAACTGCCATACATTTGCCCATTCATACCACTCACCCAAATTCAGTGACGTTTCTCTGAATCCTCGCACCCAGATTTGGGTCATCTATAAACTGGGATAAATTACGTTTACAGCCGTCATATAAATTAGGTGTATATATTGTGACTGGCTGGGGTCCGAACACAAACCTCTGCACAATAGTCACTGCCTGCAACGTGGCAAAAGATAGATTTTCTCCTCCTCTCTCTTACCTGCACTGACACTTCCTGTAATTCCTGTTAGTGCACTTGATATAGCTAGATAGATGAGAAAAGTGAGTTTTGAAAAGATGCTCAGTTTGATGTTCTGGATGTGGGTTTGCCCGCTGAGTTGGACAGTTCTGTTTCAGACGTTTCATCACCACACGAGATAACATCATCAGTGAGCCTGCAGTGAAGCACTGGTGTTACGTTCTGCTGTCTATTCATATGTTTAGCTTCCTTTGGTTGGTGGTGTGATTTCCAGTTTGTTTTCTCAAAGGATTGTAGATCGAGTGCAAATTGATATGTTTGTTGATAAGAGTGCCAGTTGGAATGCCCGAAATATCGACTTTACTTCTCCTCGGATGCTGCCTGACCTGCTGTGCTTTTCCAGTGCTGCACTTTTTGACTCTGATCTCCAGCATCTGCAGTCCACACTTCATCTCATAAGACAGCAGGAATACAACTCAATTCCCGAATACAGCAAGGAGGTTTATTCCTCGAATTACCTCACAAAACTTCAAAGCCAACATACTCCCTCACTAAGCATCAAAGCAATCAAACTCTTCCTTACTGGGCAGTGGCACCTCTGACAACTTTCATCACTGGATTCTGGAACTGAACAGGATTCCTGGTGCAGTGTGACTGTGACTGCATATCAATGAACTTGTGTTTCCTGGATTTCCAGATTTTTACTCTGTTCCTGACACTGTGATTATTTGAAGGTGCATTCTCTCGGGAGCATTATTCAGCATTTAAAACCGAGATGTTCCTTTCCTGGGAGTGTTATGTTGGGGACAATGGACAGAGATCTTTTCTCTATATCGAACCACGCCGTATCTTTCTTGGGAGTGCTTCGTAGAGTACATTGTAAATGGAGTGTAACTTTGAATCAAAACCAGTGCTATTCCTGTCCTGAGTGTGTTTACAAGGGTAGTGTCCTGTGAAATATGCTCCTAAATTAATTGGAGACCATCCATTCAACTCACATTTTGGATCCCTTGATACAGAGATCCACTATCTGACTCTCACTATGAAGGCCCTTTTAGTACAGTTCCACTCTCGAACTGTCCCTGTGCACTCCCTGTTAGAGCAGATCTACTGTCTCAGTGTCCCTGTGAATTTTCTGTTCGTACAAATTCAATCGCTGACTCTCCCTGTGAACTTTCTCTCAGGACAGATTCACTCCCTGTACATGTGAAATCTCTGATCGTGCAATCTGTTCGTTGACTCTTCCAGTGGCCACTCTGAAAGCACTGGCCCACTCTCTGATTGTCCCTGCAAATTCGCGGACATCACGGACCCACACTTTGACTCTCCCTCTGTACTCTCTTCCAGTACAGACCCACACTCTGACCGTCGATGCGAACTCCCTGTAATTGCAGAGTCACTTTGATATGAAATGTTGGAGCTAAGTGTATCATCTTAGTCAATAAATCTGTTACGGATGATCCAGTCACTGTGTTTGGACAGTGGGCGTTGCATAATCACCTAATAATATCATTTGGGAGCCACCATAAAAGCATGGTAAACCATTCCCCCGGATGTCCTCTCTCATTCCCCCAGATCTGCAGTTGAGTTTCTTCCAGGAACTGACGGAAGAAATATCCTCAGTTTTCCCCAAAAATCTCAATTAGTTGTGGAAGCATTCAACACACATTATAAAGTTTAGGATGTGGTTATGATATGCTACCACACTTGCTGACCCGAATAACCCCCAAATATGCTCTCTGACAGTACAGACCCACTCGCTGATTGTCCGTGTGAACTGTCTCTCAGTGGAGATCCACTCTCTGACTTTCCCTTTCTCTAAACAGTCTATCTTCCTCTCTTGTCCTCCCTGTTACCCCGAATGTTTTGTACACGTGATCTCTTGTTGGGCCATTCTGCTTTGCGTCATCTACACAGTGACATTTGAGTACAATTTGGATCAGGTCACTGCTGGTAACCCTTGTTGTTCCGTTTCTAAGTTCGTAATCCTAAATGGGGATTGACCTCATAAAATCTTCTGCAGACGTTTTTATTTTGTTTCTGAAAGGGAGCTACAACGAAGTACATAATACGAAGTAGCTACTTCTTATATGTAAGACATGAAAAGCTATGGTTTCTGTTATTAGACTGCGAGCAAAATGCGGCAACTGTAAGTCAATCGTACATAACTGCGCACTGTTCAGGAAGGCTGTTGCAAGATTTTTGATACAATGGCCAATATAGTTCCAAGTCACGATGTTTTGTCCAGCTCAGTGGATGATTTGCAGGTGATGGTGTTCCCTTGTATCTGCGAACCTTATTCTTCCAAGTAGTAGGGATTTCAGACAACACTAAACTAATTACATTTTTGCGTCTATTCTGCAGTTGATAATCCAACAGCAAAGGATGATTTGGAATTTCACAGCTTGGCAGCCTGGATGTATTGCTGCAGCGCCTCTTGTCCATTGTATGCGCTGCAGCCACAGTGTGTTGGTGTCGAAGGAAATTAGTATTTTTTCTTGGGTTCAACATCTTCCTGAGTACTGATGTCTAACTTCCATTTTTTTCTGTTTTTACTTTCATTTCACTGATGATTACGATCCTGGCCTATGCAAAGTGAGGTCTACTTCATTGTCATGGCAACGGCAGGTCTATTTGTGGTGATCCTCGAACTGCTATTGAAACATATTCCTATTCGTTATCGAGAAGAATTTAATTTCCTGGAGCGTATGAATGTGTGCAACATTCACTCTGCCCCACTGTTTGCAGCAACTGACTGCTCTGTCTGGATCACTAAAGCATTCACCATCGATCAATTTCTGGTTGCTTGTTGCCAGAAGTGAACAATAAACAGTGTACCGAGAAAATGCAGAATGCATGATTTTGGAACAGTGACAGTGCTGAGTTTATTAGAAAATACGACTTCGCATTTTATGCACCTGAAAATGTGTAATTTTCTACATGTTTTCTTTTTGTCCAGGACCGAATGATTCTGTTATTATTCTGACATTCGCTGCATTCTCACCCTGCCTCTATTTGCCCTGATTTTGCCGCTCAACGTTTACACTATCAGATGCATTTTTTTGCATACAAGCCCTCGGAGGAGACTCTGGGCTCACAGCAATGGGTAGGATCCCAGAGACTCTGAGATGCAGAGCCCAAGAAAATCTTATGTTTTACGATTTGTTCTTTCACCCCTTTTCATCTCCTTGTGGCCAAACGTTACGGCGAGATCACTCCTTAAGCAGGTAAAAAATCTAGGTTAATTGATGTGTTTGCCTCTGGACATTCTAGAATTTGAATTCATTCTCCAGCCCCTGGCTTGTTGCACAAACACTGGGATCTATGCCATTGCCCAACCTATGTTCAGGGAACAATTGAAGAATGAGGTGAGATATCCGTTCAGCCTAAGCTCTCAATTAGTTAAGCGGTGAAAGGAATTGATTTCGTTATCAAAACTCAATGAGAATCGAATTTTGAAAAATAGATTTCCACGTATGGGCCCTTTGATCTCAGTCACACCCATAGTATAAAGCCTCTGGCACAGTGTCACTTTGAGAACACTAGCTAGTACTGGGTATGTGATGAGACCGCTTGAGTCAGTGTTGTGAGCATCCAGTCAGCTGGCAGTAAAAGATATTGAGGTGGTACATTAAGAACAAAGAACAAAGAAAAAACAAAATTTACAGCCCAGGAACATGCGCTACGACCCTCCAAGCCTGGGCCGATCCACATGTACTGTCTAAACCGGTCGGCCAATTCCTAAGCATCTTTATCCCTCTGTTCCCACCTACGCATGCATCTGCCCAGATACATCTTAAATGAATCTACCGTGCCTGCCTCAACCACCTTAGCTGGCAACGCGTTCCAAACGCCCACCACCCTCTGTGTGACGTATCTGCTGCGTATATCCCCCTTAAACTTTCCACCTCTCACCTGGAAAGCGTGACCTCTCATTAATGAATCCTTCACCCAGGGAAAAAAGCTTGTCTCTATCTACTTTGTCTATACCCTTCATGATTTTGTAAACCTCAATCAGGTGCGCCCTCAATCTCCTTTTTTCTAATGAAAATAAACCTAACCTATTCAACCTTTCTTCATAGCTCACACCTTACATACCAGGCAACATCCTCGTAAATCTTCTCTGCACCCTCTCCAAAGCATCAGCATCCTTTTGGTAATATACACCGTATTCTAAATGCAGCCGAACCAATGTCTTGTAAAATTTTAACATGACTTGCCAGCTCTTATACTCAATACCCCGCACAATGAAGGCAAGCGTATGATATGCCTTCTTGAACACTCTATCCAGCTGTGCAGCAAATCTCAGGGTACAATGGACCTGCACTCCCAGATCTCTCGGCCCATCAACTTTTCCCAAGGCTCTTCGTTCATTGCATAATTTGCTCTGGAATTAGTGTTGCCTAAATGCATCACCTCACAGTTGTCTGGATTGAAAACCACCTGCCACTTTTCCGCCCAACTGTCCAGTCTATCTATGTCGTCTTGTATTCTCTGACTGACCCTTATGCTTTCTGCTACTCCATCTTCGTGTCAGCTGCAAACTTGCTGATCATACCAACACTGCCCACTTCCAGATCGTTTATTTATGTTACAATCAATAGTGGCCCCAAAACCGGCCCCTGTGAAACACCATTGGCCAATTTTCTCCATTTTGAGAAACTCCCTTGAACTACTACACTCTGTCTCCTGTTGCTCAACTAGTTCTTTATCCACTTCGCTCGAACACACTGCAACCATGTGACTTCACTTTCTCCATTCGTCTATCATGGGGAATCTGATCAAACGCCTTACTAAAGTCCATGTATATAACATCAAGAGCCCTTCCTTCATCTCTCAACTTGGTCACTTCCTCGAAGAACTCTATTACGTTGGTAAGACACGATCTCCCCCGCACAAAACCATGCTGGCTGTCACTGATAAGCCCATTCCTTTCTCACTATAAATAGATCCTATCCATCAGTACCTTCTCCAGCAACTTTCCCAACACTGACGTCAGGCTCACTGGTCTGCAGTTGCTAGGAATATCCTACGACTATTCTAGTACAGGGAGACAACACGAGCAACCCTCCAGCCCTCCAGCAGCTCATCTGTATTTAAGGATGCCACAAAGGTATCTTTCAGGACCCCAGCTATTTCCTCTCTCGCCTCCCTCAGCAACCTGGGATAGATTCCATCCGGTCCTGGGGATCTGTACACTTTAATAATCTCTAGCCTACCCAACACATCTCTCCTACTTATGTCAACGTGATCCAGACAAACCAAACTTCTATCTGTAATTTCAAATTCATCGTATTTCTCTCCTCAGTGAACACTAATAAAAAGTAATCATTCAGAATCGCACCCATTCTCTCACGTTGGACACAAAACCTTCCTTTGATATCCTTTCATTTACCAATCCTTTCTCGAGTTACCCGCTTGCTTCTTATATAAGAATAAAATGCTTTGGGATTCTCCTTAATTCTGCTCGCTAAATCTATTCCATGACCTCTTTTAGCACGCATGAATCCTCGTTTAAGACTGGTCCTACTCTTTCGATATTCCTCCAGGGCCCGTTTTGGTCTTAGCTACCTCGATCTCATGTATGCTTCCCTTTTCCTTTGGGCTAGACATACAATTTCTCCTGCCATCCAGGGTTCACGAATATTGCCCTTCCTCTCCTTTTCCTTCAACGGGACATGCCAATCCTGCACTATCTTTAAACTATCTTTGAAAGCCTCCCACATCTTAAATGTGGACTTTCCTTCAGAGAGGTGTGTCCAATCCACAGTTGCGAGCTCCTGGCTAATTTTAATGTAGATGGCCTTGGCCCAGTTTTAGTACTCTTCCTTTAGGATCACTCTCTTCTTGATCTGCGAGTATTCTAAAACTAACAGAAATGTGGTCACTGTTTGCAAATAAATCCACCACTGCAACGTCTACCACCTGTCCTGGCTCGTTCCCCAGTATCAGGTTCCATATGGCTCCTTTCCTCGTCGGAGTATTGACATACTGCTCTAGAAAACTCTTTGGAACGCTTGTTACAAATTCTACCCCATCCAGACCTCTGACGCTAAGGATATCCCAGTCAATGTTGGGAAAATTAAAATCTCCCATCAGCACTACGATATGGCCTCTACATCTTTCCATGATCTGTTTACCCATTTGTTAAACCTATTTATACCTATTTATATAAAATGGTCTAGTGAAGAAAAGGCTCAGGCACCAGTTCTGAGTTTTGGTTCTTCATCCAGTGGATGATGCGCACAGCTGCAACTGAGCTTCAATGTTGCACGGTTTGAAAGTTTGCAGACGTGACATTGACTCTGCTGCCTGATTTTGATTTGCTCTTGATGATGGGGACCCACATTTGAGATGCTGCATCTGTATCATCTCACTACAGGTAAATGGTGGACAAATGTCGGAGGGTGCTCCGCAGGCGAGTTACTCGCTGCAGGATTTCTTGCCTCTGATCGGCTCTTGTGGCCAAAATGTAGTTTAGTTCGGTGTTGGACTGCCGTGGACAAAGTTAAAACTTAGATAAAAATCACACAATACCAGGTTATTTTCCAACAGGTTCAATGGATCTCTAGGTTTTAGAGCGCTGCTCCTTCATCAGTTGGATCAATCGATCTATCTATCTATCGATCTATCTATCTATCTATCTATCTATCTATCTATC
>NC_057716.1:113317592-113321825 GCF_004010195.1 Chiloscyllium plagiosum
TCTATCTGTCTGTCTGTCTGTGTCTGTCTGTCTATCTCTCTCTCTCTCTCTATCTATCTATCTATCTATCTATCTATCTATCTATCTATCTATCTATCTATCTATCTATCCACCGACGTATTTACCTACCTAACTATCTACCTACCTAATTATCTATCCACCTACGTATTTAACCACTTAACTATCTACCTATCTATCTATCTGACAAAAGCTATGTATCGGAGGACGAGGTTAGTAAAGGCTAAGAAGAGAGATGGGGTGAGTATGCTTGTGAGATCTGCAAGTGCTGATCACAAGGATAAGCAACTTCAGTGAGGAGATGAGATTGAAGAAGTTGGTGACTGTTCTCCTCGAATACAAGAAGGCAGAGACACGGAGATTTGATCTAGTTTATCAAACACTTTAGCTGGGTTAGGCAGAGAAGGTAGGGAGATGCTATTCCCATTCGGAAAAGAGAATACAAAAGAGGAGAGGACAGATTTGTAATCAGGAAAAGGAGAATATTGTAGAAGCGAAGCATGAGATACACGATATTATACTAGAAAGGAATGTGGTTAGTAACGAAGATGTTTTATCAATTTGGGAAGGAGTGAAAGTAGATAAGTCCCCTAGGCCGGATGGATTCATCCGAGAATTCTCTGGGAAGCTAAGGAGGAGTTTTTGGAGCCTTTGACTTCGATATTTGAGCCGTCTTTGTTTAAAGGTTTAGTACCAGAGGACTGGAGGATTGCAAATGTTGTGCCCTTGTTCGAAACGGCAGTAGTCATGAACCAGGTAATTATAGAAAATTGAGCCGTTCGTCTATTGTTGGAATCGTTTTGGAAAGGATTATAAGCGATATGATTTATAGTCATCTTGCAAGCAACAATTTGATTACAGATATTCAACATGGTTTCGTCAAGGTCAAGTTATGTCTCACAAACTTCATTGAGTTTTTTGAGAAAACGATCAAGCATGTGGCTGAGGGTAGGGCATTTGACGTGGTGTACGTGGACGTCAGTAAGGACTTTGATAAGGTTCCACATTGTAGGCTGTTGGAGAAAATGCAGACGCATGGGATTGAGGATGATTGAGCAGTTTGGATTAGAAACTCGCTTTCTGTAATTCTGTGGTGTTTAACGGAAAATATTCAGCCTGGAGTCCGGTTACTAGTGGCGTGCCACAAGGATCTTATTGGGGGCCATTGCTGTTTGTCATTTTTATAAATGACTTGGATGCAGTCAGGGGTTGGTAGGTTAGTAAGTTTGCAGATGACACTAAAGTCGTTGGAGTAGTGGCCATTGTGTAAGAATGTTGCAGGTTGCAGGGGAATTGGGATAAACTGCAGAAGTGGGCTGAGAGGTGCTAAATGGAGTTCAATGCAGACAAATGTGAGGTGATTCACTTTGGGAATAATAAAAAGAAGGCAGAATATTGGATCAATGGAAAGATTCTTGGCAGTGTGGATGTGCAGAGGATGTTGTTGTCCATGGACATAGATGCCTAAAAGTTCCCACCCAGGTTGATAGTGCTGTTAAGAAGGCATATAATGTGTTAGGTTTTATTGGACGAGGTATTGAGCTTCGGAGCTATAGTGCCATCCTGCAACTGTGCAAAACACGAGTGAAGTCGCACTTGTAGTATTGTGTACAGTTCTGTTTACCCCATTACAAAAAGTATGAGGAACATTGGAAAAGGTGCAGAGGAAATTTGCCAGGATGTTGCCTGATCTGGAGGGAAGGTCTTATGAGGACAGGCAGAGATACTTGGGTCTGTTCTTATTGGAAACAAGGAGGCGAAGAGGCGATTTGATAGAGATATGCAAGATGGTCAGAGGATTAGATAGGGTAGACAGTGAATGTCTTTTTCATAGAGTGATGGTGGCAGCTTGTACGAGGGGGCATAACTACAAATTGAGGGGTGATAGATTTAAGACAGATGTCAGAGGTAGGTTCTTTTCTCAGAGAGTGACAAGGGTGTGGAGTGCCCTGCCTGCTGATGTAGTTAATCCAGCCACATGAGGGAGATTTAAACAATCCTTGGATAATCACATGGATGATGATGGGATAGAGTAGGCAGATGGACTGAGATTAGGTCACAAGTCGTCACAACATCGAGGCCGAAGGGCCTGTTCTGCGCTGTGTTATTCTATGTTCTATCTTCTCGATTGAAAGTGATGTGTAAGTTAACCAACGGTGATGTGAGGAAAAACTTTCTTCCACAGTGTGTAGCTCGGGTCTGGAATTTACTCTCTGGCAATGTGGTGGAGGCAAATTCAAGAGGGGATTTTGATGATTATTAGAAATGTACTGCAGTGATAAGGGGGAAGCTCCTTGGATTGACACTGGAGGAGGGAACCATTGCAGGTTCCATTGATCGAATGGCGTCCTATGATTTTTGATTTACTTGGACTAACAAGCGTAATGCCAGATACATACAACTGCAGGTCAACATTTGGGTAATGAATTGTTCATAACGTGGACTCAATGGACACAGATTAGACACCATGCAGGGATATAGCAGTTTTCCATCTCACACCTCCCCTCCGACGTTTTATCAAAATGACAACAGCCCCCACTGACATTTACTCCACCAACAAGGCACAGTTGCAGCAGTTTATAACAGCTACAAGAAGACATTGCAGACTTCTCCGACTTTACCTTCTATAGACACTACTGGAATGACAAGTGGTAGCAGAAAATGAGAGCGTGGGTGTGAGGTGGGGCCAACCATAAACACGCACCATCCCAATTAAGAATGATAGCGGCCGCTCATTCAGTGTCGCCGGGACCAAAGCCTCGCTCATGACAGGGTCCCCACTCCACGTGGGACACGCAGTATTTCAAGAAGATGACTCATTTCCATCTCCTATGCTGCTGTGGTGATTAGAGTCAGGCGATAAATGCTGGGCATCATCTGTGGTACCTATGCATCATGATTGAATTGAAAATAGTGTCGAACGATCTCGTTCCAGGAATCATGTGATATTTCCAGTTGAGCATTCTGCTGTGGGGATTTCTTCTCCAATTGTCTCCATTCATGAAACCACTCAGGACGTGGCACCTGAGCCCCTCCAAGTCATTTGCATTATCCGCCGCCTCAACCAAACAATGGGTCAGCTGAGAGCAACGAGTTCAGCGATGCAAGCACATTCTGAGTAATCTCCTCACCCCTGTTCTGACAATGGAGGGGCGATGGTTTACAAATAAACGTTTTCCTTAGAGTTTAGTTTTTGATTCTCCGATTTCTCGATAAAAAGTCGAAGTTCACAACGTAAATAGGAGACCGGGAAAGGTAGTCGATCCGAGGAACTGTTCCGTCTATTCAATCAGATTTCAGCAGATCGCTCCCATTGTCACCAATCCCTTTGCAACTTCATCATACCCTCCTGGAAAAAATTGGACGGTTTGACCTCGCCCCCTTTTTGTGGCAGACAATTCTACAATCTTGTCACACTTTTCTGGAGGAACAAATTTCTCCTCCTCTAGGTCTACCACTTTTCCGTAGTCTGTGGACATCACAACCACCCAGTTCTGTACTACTCCGATCTACAGGAACATACTTCTTGCATTGTCTGTGACTGTCCTCTTAGGATGTTATAGGTTTGTCTCTAATACCCACTCCCCAACACGACTTTCCTGTCTTTCCCCAGAAACATAGGTTCCCTTCCTCACTTAAAACCTGTCAAGCTCAGCCTCGACATCCCTCAGCGGTAAGGATTTAATCAGATTCACTCAACCATGAGCGTTGGAATTCGTTCTCATATCTGCCTTCAATGGGTGAGCGCCTTTCTGTGGTTTGTGCCCTCTGATCGGGTGCAGTCCATGTCCTCTGCGTCCACACACGCAATTGCTTTCAGGAAGATGTTCCAGTCAGAGACGCTGAATGAGTGGCAATTAAATTTCAAGTCACGTGCAGATTAACGGGTTGCAAAACCTGTTCCATACCGTCTGATTCTGCGATTCGGTGACACTGGCCGAATAGGGTGATAGAGGCAAAAACTTCCATATTTTTGAAAAAGGAAGTGGGCTTGCAATGCCAAAGCATCAGACTACGATACAACTGCTGGAATATGGGATGAGAATAGTTCATTACTTGTTTTTGACTGTTTCGGACATTTTAGTGCCAAAGATTTTATTGTTATATAGCACTCTTTCCTGATGACACATAAACGGCATATAAGTTGGAATTCTATTGTTTGTGAGGGCTTCCTTTCCTTCATCTCTCTCCATCAGGTTGCACTCACCTCATTGC
>NC_057716.1:113322325-113337325 GCF_004010195.1 Chiloscyllium plagiosum
GTTAAAGTCCGCACTGTCCTACCAGACCATAGGGCTGCTCTCTTATTAGGGAGAGTTGTCTGGTGGTGGTTTAACCTGAAGATTACCACAGCCCAGGCAAGGGGAGAGTTTGTGAACGAGACTCCATCGAGTATAGATGGATATTCTTGATATGTATTAACAACACCCATGTCCCTGCAACTAAAATCCCCCATTCCTTGAACCATCCTGGTAACTCTCCTGTGCCCCCTCTCAGGGACCCTGTGATCCTTCCCAATGTGTAGGCGACCTCTGGTTTGCACAGACCCAGCTGCTCGGTGTTCCTGTGGGTGATGTCGTCATCGAGCAACAGGTGCACTAAACCTCACTGTCTGTGAGGGTAGGAGACACAAATCCCGAAAACATTTGAAATTTATTTAGTGTGCACTTGCGATGCCATTATATATGACACCTTTCCACAAGTACTGGAAAATAGATGAGGATAGTTCGGTGGTAGTTTTTTTTCTCACAGACCCGATGGACCACCAAAGCCTCTTTCTGTTCTGTAGACCGCTAAGATGTTTATTATACGAATATGACAGGCTCCATTGGACATCAGGTCAGAAAAGGTGATACTAGAATAGATGACACGTGATTGGTCAATGTTTTTGGGAGGAAAGTGAGACGCAGAGGTTTAAGAGGAAATTCAGAAGCTCAGCGCAGGAATTGGAAAAGGCCATCATCAAGTGAGAAATAAACATTGGTCATCCTGAAGGCAGAAAATAAAGCAGAGCTTTGAGAGACTGGAGGGGATTACACATGGGGAGGATAATGAAACTGGAGGTGATGCAAGTTGGAAAGGATTGTGAGGATGGAGGATGTTACAGAGATAGAGATATTTGTGATAGAGATTTTTGGATTATGAGGCTGGAGAGGAATTATAGAGATGAGGAGGATTTGTAAGGCTGGATGAGGTGGCACTGATAGAGAGAGTTCCAAGGATAGAGGAATTTACAGACGTAACGAGTCATAAAGTTATACAGCATCGACACAGATCCCGTGGTCCAACCAGTCCGTGTCGACCACAAATTCGAACTGAACTAATCGCATCTGCCTCCACTTGGTACAAGTCCATCCGAGCATTCACTATCGATATACATAGAACATAGAACATAGAAGAATACAGCGCAGTACAGGCCCTTCGGCCGCGATGTTGCGCCGATCCAAGCCCATCTAACCTACACTAGCCCACTATCCTCCATATGCCTATCCAATGCCAGCTTAAATGCCCATAAAGAGGGAGAGTCCACCACTGCTACTGGCAGGGCGTTCCATGAACTCAGGACTCGCTGAGTAAAGAACCTACCCCTAACATCTGTCCTATACCACCACCACTTAATTTAAAGCTATGCCCCCTCATAATAGCTGACTCCATATGTGGAAAACGTTTCTCACGGTCAACCCTATCTAAACCCCTAATCATCTTGTACACCTCTATCAAGTCACCCCTAAACCTTCTTTTCTCCAATGAAAACAAAACCAAGTGCCTCAGCCTTTCCTCATACGATCTTCCTACCATACCAGGCAACATCCTGGTAAACCTCCTCTGCACCCGTTCCAGTGCCTCCACATCCTTCCTATAGTATGGCGACCAAAACTGCACACAATACTCCAGGTGCGGCCGCACCAGAGTCTTATACAACTGCATCAGCCGTCAAGGTAACTATGAAGCTAGATTTTTAACCAATTGGTGGCTTCCAATAATCCGCTAGGGGCCTGGGTGGGATCTATCAATCCTCAGTGCACAAATGTATTAAGGTTATTAAAGTTTGGGTGCTCGTTGTTGTGGTTCTGTTCGCTGAGCTGGAAGTTTTTGTTGCAAACGTTTTGTCCCCTGGCTAGGTGACATCATCAGTGCTTGGGAGCCTCCTGCGAAGCGCTTCTTTGGTGTTTCCTCCGGTGTTTATAGTGGTCTGTCCCTGCCGCTTCTGGTTGTCAGTTTCAGCTGTCCGCTGTGGTGGTTGGTATATTGGGTCCAGGTCGATGTGTTTGTTGGTGGAGTTTGTGGATGAATGCCATGCCTCTAGGAATTCCCTGGCTGTTCTCTGTCTGGCTTGCCCTATGATAGTAGTGTTGTCCCAGAAGGCAAATGTGCTAAACCCCTTCTGAACCACCCTGTCTGCATGTGACACATACTTCAAAGACCAGAACCCCTCGGTCTCTTTGTTCCATATCACTATCCGAGGCCCAACCTTTAATCAGTGTAAGTCCTGCCCTTGTTTGTTTTACCAAGATGTAATATTTTGCATTTATTCCAATCCAAAAAATCACAAACATCCTTCGAGTATAAAGGCAAGAATAGTATACTTAAGAATAAAATAAGTAAGGCAAAAAAGGGACAGGACACCACTTTGGCAAATAAGGTAAGGAATAGGGAAAGGGTTTTTAGAAATACATTAAGACCAAATGGGTCACTAGAGAGAGAATAGGCTACCTTAAAGATCAGCAAGGCAGCCTATGTGTGGAGACACAGGAGATGTGGTTGTTGGGGGGGGATACTAAACGAGTGGCATCAGTGTTTACTGTGGAGAAGGACGGATTTGTAGAGGTTGTCAAGATTAGAGATCGTGAGGATGATGAGATGGGAGGAGATTGAAGGATATTACAGAGATGTTTGTGATACCCGAGATAGTGATGGTTCTGAGGTGAGAGAGGATTTCTAGAGATAACGAAGAGTTTAGTCTGGATGAGGTGACAGTGATCTGGGGAGTTGTGAGCATGGAGGAATTCAGTGATAGCGAGAGTTAGTCATAATGTTATACAGCACAGTAACAGACCCTATGGTTAAACCAATCCGTGTCGACCATAATTCCCAACTAATCTAATCGCACCTGCCTCCGCTTGGTCCACATTCATCCAAATATTTCCTATTTATGTACTTGTCTAAATGTCTTTTAAACATTGTAATTGTATTCACAGCTGCCTCTTTTTCTGGGAGTTCACTTCACACATGTAAAGGTAAAAACAAATCCCCAATTTATTTTTTAAACCTTTCTCATCTATTTTCAAATTGTATGCACCCAGGTCTTGAATCCCACCTTACCCCCGGCCAATTACCTTGTCTACACACTTCATGGTTTTATAAACCTCTAAGGTCATCCCTCAACCTCCTACGCTGTCGTGAAAAATCATTCCAGCCGATCCAGCTTCTCCTGTGACACAATCCCTCCATTCATGGCAACATCCCGGTTAGTCTCTTCCGAATCCGCTCCAACTTAATAATATCCTTCCTATAACAACACAACCAGAACTGGGCACAATAATCCAGAAGAGGCCTCCCCAACATCCTGTACAGCCTCAACCTAAATTCCCAACTCTGGTACTCAGAGGTCTGAGCAATGAAGGTAAGTGTGCAAACCACCTTCTTAACCACCCTGTCTACATGTAACACAGACTAAGAAGATCTGAACCCCTCGGTCTCTTTGTTCCATATCACTACTCAAAGCCTTACTTTTAATTAGTGTAAGTCCTACCCTCGTTTGTTTTATCAAGATGTAATATTTTGCATCAGTATTTACTGTGGAGAAGGACACAGGAGATGTAGAATGTGGGGAAATAAAATAGTGATATCTTGAAAAATGTCCATACTACAGAGTATTGGATGTCTTGAAACGCATAAATGTGGATCAATCCCCAGGCTTTGATCAGGTGTACCCTAAAATTCCGTAAGAAGTGAGGGAAGTGATTTCTGGGCACCTTGCTGAGATTTTTGTATTATTAATAGTCACAGCTGAAGTGCCAGAAGATTGCGGGTTGGTTAATATGGTGCTACTATTTAACGAAGGCGATTTGTACAAGCCCAGGAACTACAGACGCTGTGCTAGACTAGGTATTGGAGGGAGCCCTGAACGACAGGATTTGCGTGTATTTGGAAAAGCACGGACTGATTAGGGATAGTCCAGTTTTGGTCGCCATACTTTAGGAAGGATGTGGAGGCACTGGAATGGGTGCAGAGGAGGTTTACCAGGATGTTGCCTGGTATGGTAGGAAGATCGTATGAGGAAAGGCTGAGGCACTTGGGGCTGTTTTCATTGGAGAAAAGAAGGTTTAGGGGTGACTTTGATAGAGGTGTACAAGATGATTAGGGGTTTAGATAGGGTTGACCATGAGAATCTTTTTCCACATATGGAGTCAGCTATTATGATGGGGCATAGTTTTAAATTAAGGGGTGGTAGCTATAGGACAGATGTTAGGGATAGATTCTTTACTCAGGGGGTCGTGAGTTCATGGAATGCCCTGCCAGTAGCAGTGGTGGACTCTCCCTCTTTATGGGCATTTTAACGGGCATTAGATAGGCATATGGAGGATAGTGAGCTAGTGTAGGTTAGGTGGGCTTGGATCGGCGCAACATCGAGGTTTTAAAGGGCCTGTACTGCGCTGTATTTTTCTATGTTCTATGTTCTATCTCACGGAATTAGCCATTTGGATATAAATCTGGCTCAAAGGCAGAAGACAGAGGGTGGTGGTGATAGATGATTATTTTTCAGACTGGAGGCCTGTGAATAGTGGAGTGCCACAAGGATTGGTGCTGGGTCCATTACTTCTGATCATTTATATAAATGAATTGGATGTGAACACAGGAGGTATAGTTAGTAAGTTTGTAGATGGCACCAAACTTGGAGGTGTAGTGGACATTGAAGAAGGTTACCTCAGATTTCAATGGGATTTTGATCAGATGGGCAAATGGGCTGAGGAGTGGCAGATGGAGTTTGATTCAGATAAGTGCAAGGTGCGGCATTTTGGAAAAGCAAAGCTTAGCAGGACTGATACACATCATGGTCAGGTCCTGGGGAGTGTTGATGAACAAAGAAATCTTGCTGTGCAGGTTCATAGCTCCTTGAAAGTAGAGGTGCAGGTAGATAGGACAGTCAAGGTGTTTGGTATGATTTCCTTTATTGGTCAGAGTATTGAGTAGTAGAGTTGGGAGGTCATGTTGCGGCTGTTCAGGACATTGGTTTGGCCATCTTGCAATATTGTGTGCAATTCTGTTCTCCACCTATCAGAAAGATGTTGTGTAACTTGAAAGGTTCACAAAAGATTTATAAGGATATTGCCAGGGTTGGAGGGTTTGAGATATATGGAGAGGCTGTATAGGCTCGAGCTGTTTTTCCTGGAGCGAAAGAGGCTGAGAACTGATCTCAGATGTTTATAAAATCATGAGCATGTTTCGGATAGATAGACAAGGTATTTTCACTGGAGTGTGGGAGTCCAGAACTGGAGGGCATAGATTTAGCATGAGAGGTGAAAGATATAAAAGGGACCGAAGGGGCAACTTTTTCACGCGACGGTGGTACGTTTATGGAAGGGGTTGCGAAAGGGAGTTGTGAAGGCTGGTACAATTGCAACATTTATTAGGCACCTGGATGGGTATATGAATAGCAAGGAATTAGAGGGATATCGACCAAGTGCTGGCAAATGGGACGAGATTAGTTTCTGATATCTGGTCGGCATGTACGAGTTTGACCGAAGGGTATGTTTCCGTGCTGATATCTGTGACCCACAGCCGGGGATCAGCTCAGTGGGTTTCAGTCTCTTAAAAGGTAAATCTTACTCTGTTTTACTTTGTAAAATCTGCAACATTCATTCGGGTGAGGCTTTATTAGTTTAAGTGCCTCTGTTGTGATATTTTGGTTGAATGTTTTAAATATAAAATACAGGGACTAATGTATTCGAGAGTAGTCTTTTGTATAGCTGTAAGACTCTGCCTTTTTCTGGGTCTACAGATTAAGGTGCAGAGATGGCCACTCGTTCAGTGATGTGCACTTCATGGAGAAGTCAAGGGAGAGTTTGAATGATCCTGATGATAGTCTGCAGGAAGTGATGCAAAACCTCTTGGATCACATGGATCACATGGGGCGGTGCTTAATGGTAATGAAGAATTTACAAGAGTCAGGGTTTGTGATAGGTGGCAGTTTCAGGCCGGAAATCTGCAGATACAGTCAGGTAGATGGGTTACCACTCGGAAAGGTGGGAGAGGGAGATAGGTAGAGCAGGAGTCTCCTGTGGCTATCCCCATCTGAAACAAGTATACTATTTTGGATAATGTAGGTGGTCATAGACTCTCGGGGGAATCTTGCACTGACAGCCAAGTTACTGGTACTGAGACTGGCTCTACTATAATGAGAGGTATATCAGATTCCAAACGCTCAATGATGATAAGGGACTCTGTAGTCAGGCACAGACTGCTGTTTCTGCAGTTGACAGTGAGACATCAGAATGGGATGGCACCTCCCTGGTGCCAGGGTCAAGGATGTTTCGGACAGTTAGCAGAATATTCTCAAAGGAAAGAATGACCAGTGGGAGGTCATTGTACATTGGAACCAATGACATAGGAAGGCGTAAAGATGAAGTCCTGATGAGAGAATATAGCAAATTAGCCTGGAATATAAAAAAGTAGGTCCTCGGTCATAATATCTGCATTACTCCCGGTGCTACATACGAGTGAGAGTAGGAATAGCGGGATGGAGGAGATGAATGATTGGCTAAGGAGCTGGTGTAGGGCAGAATGATTCACATCTTTTGATCATTGTAATCTCGTCTGGAGTAAAGTTGACCTGCATAAGAAGGATGGATTGTACCTGAATTGGAAAGTGTTTAATATCCAGGCAGGGAGATTTGCTAGTGTTACTCAGGAGGCATTAATCCAGTGAGGGTAAACCCAAAGAGATAGTGAGAAAAGATGTATGTCTGAGGCTGGTACAGTTCAGAAGTCAAACAGTTAAGGCAAGGGCAAGACACTGAACCAGGTAGAACTGACAAGTTATACTGCATTTACTTCAATGCAGGAGGCCTGACAGGGAAAGCAGATGGGCTCAGGGTATGGTATTGAACATGGGACTATGATATCAAGAGTATTACAGAAACGTTGCTCAGGGATGAGTAGGACTGGCAGCTTAATGTTCCAGGGTATTGATGCAAGAGGAAGGATAGAAAGGGGGACATGAGAGGAGGCGGAGTGGCCTTTTTGTTTAGGGGTAGCATTACAGTTGTGCTTAGGGAGGATATTCCTGGGAGTACGTCCAGTGCAGTTAGTTTGGTGGAACTGGGAAATAAGAAAGGGATGATCACCTTGTTGTTATTATCTGCGTGGGTTTCGTCTGTTTGCTCTGGTTTCCTCCCACTATCTAAAGATATGCAGGTTGTGTGGATATTCCAGGCTGAATTGCCCATAGTTTTCAGGGTTGTGCACGCTAGGTGGATTTGCCATCGGAAATGCAGCGTTACAGTGGTAAGGTAGGAGTCTCTGACGGTCAGTGTGGTTGTGATGGGCTGAATGGCCTACTTCCACGCTGTCAGGATTCTCTGAAAATTCTACTAGTTTTAAAATAGTTACAGAAAATAATAGACCAGATCTAAACAGTGTTCTAAATTGGACAAAGGCGAATTTTGACAGTACAAGGCGAGAAATTTCAATATTCCTTTGCTATTCCCAGGGAGAGGGATGGCTGGAAAGTGGGAAATTAAGAAAGAGGAGCAGGAGTAGGCTATCTGGCCCCTCAAGCCTGCTCTGTCATTCAATAAGGTCATGGCTGATCTTTTCGTGGCCTCAGGTCCACATTCTTGATCTCTCACCATAACCCTTAATTCCTTTCCTATTCACAAATCTACCTTTTGACCTAAAGATAGTCAAGTCGATAACCTAAACTGCTGCACTCAGCAGCAAATTCCACAGATTCACAGAGTTAGCTGAAGAAGTCCATCCTGAACTCAGTCCTAAATCTGATACCCCCTTATTTTGATGCTCTGCTCCCTAGTTTGACCCAACCCCAGCGGAAATCACCTTCCTGCTTCTATCTTATCTACTCCGTTCATAATTTTATTTTTTTCCTATCCAACCTCCCATACTTCGAAATTCCAATGAGCAGACTACCACTTTCCTCAATCTCTCAGCATATGCCAACCCTCTGAAATCCTGACTGAAACTAGTGAGCCTCCTCTACACTCCCTCCAGTGTCAGTACATCCTTCCTGAAGTAAGGTGATCAAACCTGTACATAGTGCTCCAGGTGTGGCCTCACCAGCACCCTGTACAGCTGCAGCATAACCATCCCTCTAGCAATGAAGGACAATATTCCCTTCACTGTCTTATTTACCTGTTTCACCTGAAAACCAGCTTCCTGTGATTCATGCACAAGGAAACCAAGCTCCCTCTGCATGCTGCACGTTTTCACCATTTCATCATCAGTTTGCTGTTGTTCTGACCAACATGGATGACTTCACCTTTCCCAACATTGTCCTCCATCTGCCAGATCCTTACCCACTCACGTAACCTACTTGTATCCCTCTGCAGACTTACAGTGGCCTCGGAAAACATTGCTTTACCACTTATCTTAGTGAAGTCTACCTTTCATGAATTGATGCTGTGTCTGCTCGATGAGACAATTTCGATCCACATAGCTCACTATTTCTTCCTTAACCAACCGGGCATTTTTCCCACTAAAGAAGTTATGCTAGCAGGTCCATTTTAAAATATTTGCATCACATTTGCAGCTTGCCAATCTGTCAGAACTGTCCCAGACTCCAGCAAACTTTAGTGAATTGTCACGAGTGCATTTGATATTTACCCTCTGCCATCTGTTAACGTCCCCTGGGATGCATTCCATCACAGCCAGGTGACCCATCTATCTTTAGGCTGTTATCTTTCCCAACACGACCTCTTTACTGAGAATAATTGCTTCTCTGTCCTAATCTGTCATTGCGTCCATAGGCCTGCGACAACGAGAGTACACAGACAGTATGATCCTGTTAAGGCCTTAACAGGTAGTGTAGGGAATGTTGCCTGTCCAGAGAAATTGAGGGTCTGGTCAAGAAAATGAAGGAGGGATATGGCAGGTGCAGACATCTGTGTTTGTGTGAATTCCTGGAGGAGTATAGGGGATGTAGGAGTATACTCGAGAGAAACCAGGAGAGTGAAAACGGGACATGAGAGAGCTTTGGGAAATAGGTTCCCGGAAATCCAGAGATTCCAGAAATACACTAACGATAAACGAGTAACCAGGCAGAGAATAGGGACCCTCACAGATCAAGGAAAAGCTCCTGTTTGTCCTAGATATGTATATACCTGTCAGGCAGGGAAGAAGCTGTAGAGTGCGGGAGCTGTGGTTTACAATGGAAATGGAACCTCTCTTCAAAGTGAAGAAGGCAGCTTATGTTAGGATGAGATGTGAAGGTTCAGTTAGGGCGTTTGAGGGTTACAAGGTAGCCAGGAAAGTCCTAAAGACAGAGCTCAGAAGTGCCAGGAGGAGACATGAGAAATCGTTGGCGGATAGGATCAGAGTAAACCCTAAGGCTTTCTATAGGTACTTAAGGAATAAAAGAATGACGAATAAGATTAGGCCAATCAAGGATAGGAGTGGGAAGTTGTATGTGGAGTCAGAGGAGATAGGGGAAGCACTAAATAAATATTTTTCAACAGTATTCAATTTAGAAAACGACAATGTTGTCGAGATTACTGAGATACAGGCTACTATGCCTAGGTGGGATTGAGGTTCTTAAGGAAGAGGTATTAGAAATCCTGCAGAGTGTGCAAATAGATAAAACCCATCCGGTCCAGTGTACTTAACGGTTGGTGTCTGCGCTATACATCCTGATAACACTGAAACATTAAAATTAAGATGGGTTTCTCCATGTGGAGAGTTAGCAGAAGGTCAGATAATTCTCCTTGGAGCTCAGAAGGTTAAGCAGTGATTTCAACCAGGAGCAGTTTCTTTCCGGAATATTTAATTTAAAGAAAGACAGAGGGAGAAATTATTAACGTCACAATTTTTAGTAACTACTTTCAAGTAATTGACAAATAATGCAAGTTAAAAATGTGAACATTATTTTATTCCGTAAGTTCTAAGCATCTGGATCAGTTTGAACGACAGCTGGATGCAGATTCAGTAATTATTGTCAAAAAAATATGCAATTTAGCTTCTTTTAAGGAAGGATTTGGAAGACTACAGGCAAATGAGAGATGAGTTGGGACAGATTGGCACCATCTCCAGAGGGAGAGAGTACAGCCCCAATGGGCTGAATAGCCCCCAGTCCCTCTACTCTGTGATACTGCCCCCATTCACTGAATGTTGAAGCTCATTCCAATGCAGAGCCATAGAGATGTACAGCATGAAAACAACCCCTTTGGTCAAACTAGTCCATGCTAACCAGATATCCTAACCTAATCTCGTCCCATTTGCCAACACATGGCACACATCCCACTACACCCTTGCAATACATATACCCATCCAGATGCCAAATGGTCTAATTGTACCAACCTCCACCACTTCCCCTGACAGAAGATTCCATACACGCACCAGCTGCTGTGAAAAAAGTTAACCCTCTGATCCCTTTTAAATCTTTCCCCTCTCACATTAAACCTATGCCCTCTAGTTCTGGACTCCTCCACTCCAGGGATAAGACCTTGTCTATTTATCCTATCCATGCCACTCATGATTTTATAATCCTCGATGAGGTCACCCTTCAGCCTCCAATACTCCTGGGAGGAGCGCACAACTCGTGTCACAATGGGGCCCGGGTGATTGATGGCAGCTTCAGACCAATAGGAGAGTTGTTGTGATCCTCCAGCCAATGGGAGTGAATGAGGGGTGGGTCCAGTGGGCCAACACGTGACGATGAACTGTGCAGGTGTAGTTCATGCAGTACTCGGTGGAGGTGTACTCAGTAAGTATGAAGGGAGTGAGAGAGACAGCAGAGACTGGGAGAGAAATGGAGTTTGTGTGGACTGGGAGTGTTTATAAACACACGGTTTTAGGCGGCTAGACCTGAATTAGAAATTCCTGGTAAATTAGAACCAAAAGAGCTGCGAATGCTGTAAATCTCACACAACAACCAAAATGTACTTGTAAAGCTCAGCAGGTCTGGCAGCATCTGTGCAGAGAAATCAGAGTTAACATTTTGGATCTGCTGACCCTTCCTCAGAACTGATGTTACTGAAAAGAAATGTCGGTTTATATGCAGAAGGTTGGGGTTAAGGAGTAAATGATAGGTGCTGATAAAGTCCAAAGAAAGAGATGGGAGCAGTTGGACAAAGGAGTGGATAACGATCTGGCTGGGGGAGGGTGAATAACTGTTTATGGGGACTGTTAGTCGCTAACCATATGTAGTGTGTAATGGCAGGCTATATGATACCAAGGCCTGGTGTGTGGGTTAAGAGGCTAGGGCGCTAGGACATTGGAGAGTTTAGGACCTAAAATTATTGAATTTGATACTGGGGCTAGAGGTGTGCAGGGTCCCCAAGTAGAATATGAGGTGTTGTTCTTCCAGCTTGCGTTAATGTGTGGCGCTGGAAAAGCACAGCAGGTCAGGTAGCATCCCAGGAGCAAGAGAATCGTCGTTTTGGTCATAAGTCTTTCATCAGGAATGCCAGGATTGGAGGGGGGAGTTGTAAGAGGGCTGAGAGATAAATAAGAGGGATATGTGGGGTTGATGGGAAGGGAGCTAGGAAGGCAACAGGTAGATGTAGGTGGAAGGTAATGGAGAGAGGGTGGAGTGGATAATTGGAAAGGGAGATGAACAGGTGGGACAGCTCAAGAGGGTGGTGTCGAGTTGGAGGGTTAGATCTGGGATAAGGCAGGGGAGGGGAGATGAAGAAGCCTTGATTCTGTGGTTAAAGGGTCCCAATGTGGAAGATGAGGTTTTCTTCCTCCAGGCGTCGGGTGGCTGGGATTTGGTGGTGGCGGTGGCCCAGGACTTGCATGTCCTTGGCGGAGTGGGTGGGGAAGGTGAAGTGGTCGGCCACAGGATGGTGGGGTTGGTTGGTGCATGTGTCCCAGAAATGTTCCCTGAAACATTCTGCAAGTTGGTGTCCTGACTCCCCAGTGGAGAGGAGACCACATCGAAATCAAAGGCCATAATAGGTGAGGTGTTTGGATGTGCTGGAAATTCTCTGCTGGATATGGAAGGGTCCTTTGGAGGTGAGGGGGAGGTGTGGGCACAGGTTTTACACCTCTTGCATTGGCAAGTGAAGTTGCTGGGAGTGGAGGGTGGATGGATCTGACTAGGAATTCACAGGGAATGTTCTCTGTGGAATGCTGAAAGGAATGGAGAGGGCAATATTAGATTAGATTAGATTAGATTAGATTACAGTGTGGAAACAGGCCCTTCGGCCCAACAAGTCCACACCGACCCGCCGAAGCGAAACCCACCCATATTTACCCCTTACCTAACACTACGGGCAATTTAGTATGGCCAATTCACCTAACCTGCACATCTTTGGACTGTGGGAGGAAACCGGAGCACCCGGAGGAAACCCACGCAGACACGGGGAGAACGTGCAAACTCCACACAGTCAGTCGCCTGAGTCGGGAATTGAACCCGGGTCTCTGGCGCTGCGAGGCAGCAGTGCTAACCACTGTGCCACCGTGCCGCCCACCTGGTGGGATATATCTGGTGGGATCTGATTGTAGGTGCTGGAAATGGCGGAGGATGATGCGTTGTATCTGTCTGGTTGGGTTGAGGCGTACCCCCTAGCTATCGCCACTGCGAGTGTGGTGTCTAAAACAATATTAGAGCACATAGATACAACCCAACCAGACAGGGAAGTTCCCTGTCCCATATTTTAATGGCTGCTCCTGGTATAAGTCCCCTTTCTTCCCCAGTAAATAGTACGTTCAAAATAGACATTAACACATTCCACGTATATAAACTGGGCCCCAAGAATTGATCAATTTGTTCAGACAGCCCCACCGGATCCTCAACCAGGATCTTCATCTCTTTTTTAAATGTTCTGGCCCCCCCCACTGGTGAAGGGGGCACTTACAAACCCAATCTCTTTGTCCCCTATTGGTACCTCCCGGAGGGGATAAGTCGTTATATTCTTCCCCTTTTTTGTTTTTATTTTTCCCCATTAGGCTTTCGTTTAGATACTCCAGAGGCCTCCTCTACATCTACTTTACCTTCCCTTCCTTTTGTTGCAGATTGATGGTCGGGAACAATAACATCCCCGTCCACCGCCCCTTCGTTCTCCTCTTGTGGGTCATCCGTTACCTGTCCCTGTCTGTCTGTCTCTCCTCCTCCCCCACTTTCACCTAATCTGATTTTATGGCACGGAGGCGGGAGTGCAAACAGGCAAAAGGATCCCAGGGACTGGGTGGGGCAGAGGGGGAATCCTTTGTCTTTACTACCATCATTCCCAAACTGCCCTTCCAGCAGGACGCATAGTCCGCCTCTTCTTGACTAGAAGTTTGTTTTTTTATTCACATACAAATCTAAATACTGACATACCCAATCCTCATCCGAATCATACTTTGGCCAGAAGACAGCTGGATGAAGGATTGGTTCTTTGGTCCATACTAAACAACAATATTTAATCATTTTCTTTTTTTCTTTTCCCCTTGTACAGGTGTTACTTGTCCATTCCCTCAACATCCTCCCCAACGGACTTTCAGGAGGAATGTTACCAGGGACTTTTTCTTCCTTTACTCCGTGACAGTTCGACTTACTCTGCCTACCCCCCATTTCTCGGGCCCCTCACCAGTCCCTTAGCGATTAAATACCCCTTTTCCCGGCCACCAAGTTAATACTTAAAAGTCAGTTTTCTGACGGTGGTCTGTGCACAGAGTTGCCTGCCCCTTTTTTTCCATATTTTTTATCGACCTTCTTTCACTGTCTGATTCAGATGTCTCTCCTGTGGGATTCGTACCAGCCGCCCAAGGGAGCGGACAAAACTGGGACAAGAAACCGCTCCTCAATTGTGAATGGGAGGCCTCTTCCCAGTGTCCAGGGCCAAACACTCCCCCCGGCGATGGAAGAATATCGCGGACCATCCCGCAATTGTGAGAAACTAAACCCACAAACTTCAATAATTTCATGCGAGACAAGATATGAAGCAATCAGTATGTTTATTGTATGCTTGCAAGCGTAGTGCCTGAAATAGACTCGCATAGTTTAGCAAGTACATAGGATTCACTACTCCAAACCCGCTGCCCATTACTATTGTTTATCTCTTGCCTTATCCGGCCTTGTGCATAACAAAGTATAGCTTTTACTTGGCCTTGTCACCATATCCTGGCTGTGGTCAACTGTTAGGTATATCCTCCTTCACTGCGAGCTATTTCCCCCACTTGTGACATTTCCTCCTTTACCCAACCATATTGAACCTTGAGACCTTTTAATTGGGTTTCTTTTTTGTTTGTTTTTTGCAGAAATGGGTAACAAATGCTTTTAACTACTGCTTGTACAAGCATATCTGGCTTAAACTACACCCTCACAGCGCCTTATCTATTTGTCTGTACCATCTATCATTGTTTGCAGGCACCTTTCATTCTTTATGCACATTTTAGCTAATATGAAAATAATTATATATTTCCTTCACATAGGTTTCATTCTTGTTGATTCAGCTCTTGCTTGAAATAATTGTGCACAGGTGTGAGTTCATTTACCTTGCATAAGTAATTATGATTGCAGAAGTAACACTACTTCACCTGTAACCCCAGTTGGTAGTGTAGTGAACAAAGAAGAACAAAGAATACAGAAAATGTGCAGCCCAGGAACAGGTCCTTTGGACGGCCAACCCTCAGCCGGTCCAAATCAACTATCTAAACATGTCGCCCAATTTCTCAGCATCCGTATCCCTCTGCTCCTCACTTACTCATGCATCTGTCCAGGCGCACCTGAAATGATTCTACCATGCCTGCCTCTACTAATCTGCTGGCAACGCATTCCAGCACCTGCCAACCTCTGTGTAAAATACCTTCCATGTCTATCTCTCTCATTGAACGCGTGACCTCTCATTACTGAATTACTCATCTTGGAAAAAAGCTTATCTTTAGCCACCCTGTCTGTACCCTTCATTATATTGTTGACCTCAATCAGGTCCCAGCAATCTCGATTTTTCTAATGAAAGCAGAAGTAACCTACTCAACCTCTCTTCAGAGCTTGCATCTTCCATACCAGGCAACATCTGTGTAAACCTTCTCCGCATTCTCTCCTAAACGTTCACATAATTTTGGTAATTTGGATACCAGAACTGTACAGAGTATTCTAA
>NC_057716.1:113337825-113354939 GCF_004010195.1 Chiloscyllium plagiosum
TTGGTTTTAGCGAAATATTTCATGTACAATTACAAAACTGAAATTTAAGAAATCAAGTGCATTTATTGGATGAAACTACTCACCAAGTGTTTACTGTGGTTCTTGCTCTCAGGAACAATAAGATATGTACTCAGTTTTTTCTCCTGAGCAGCAATTAGATGACCAGGAAGACATTTGTATGGCTGTGTGTGCAGTGTTCTGTAAGCATTAAATTCAATGACATTGAGATATTTTACTAATATAAGAAGGGATGAATAATTGGGTGTTAAAGATATTAATTAAGACAATTTTTATTTTAAAAATGACCTAATGATCAGGCAGCGCCTGGAAAACTAGTGCTTCCAAATAAACCTGTTCGACTATAATCTGGTGCTGTGCGATTTTTAACTCCGTGAAACATACTTAAAACCACACGTGATAAGATATATGTAAAATCGATTTTCAAGTGAATACACTCCGACATGTTCAAGCATTTCATCTTGACATTCAATATGAGAAGGACATTTCAAAAATAAACCGAACTCTCAGGCAGTTAATCAATTGAACAGTAAGTAGAATTTTAACTTAACAAAGGACATAGCAATATTGAGACGAATTACAATATTTTAATATATAATAAAGGTAACTTGAAGAACTGAGGGGCAATAGCAATTTTATTTCATTTTGCTGAAGACGAAATCGGCGTTTTTTTTTCAGAATAAGGATAAGTGTATGTGAGGTGTTGAAATACACAATAATGATGTGCTAAATGTTTATTGAAACTCTTCTGCAGAATTAAATTCACAGAATAAACAATATTTGGGTATTCATGATCTAATTGGAAGCAAAATCCTGTTGCCCATCATATGGATGTAGTAAGGTATTTTGATTTTTAAAAGTATATAAATTTCATTACTTACAGATATTAAATAAAAAAAACAAACTACAAAGTCCCCAATTTTAAAATTTAGAGACAATGTAATGAGATACATAATTATATTAATGACCTGAAGATGATTATTTGGATTATTGGAATGAACAACAGACAGAAGGAGATCCAATGCTGGATTGAAAAGCAATTGAAACTCCGTTTATATATTTTCTAAACACCATTCGAAGCTGCTTTGGCGTATCTCTGTTGAAGATGGCAACTGAACCCACACCTCCTTGTCTCATAGGGGAGACAGGACCTGAGCTCCACAAGTACCTTTAATTATGTACCCACCAAGGAAGGGTGGGATTATAATAAATTGTGATTACTCAAATGAAAACTAATCAGAGTTCATTTCCAGGTAATTAAGTAGACTGTTTCTGTGTGTAATGGACTGCGAATGAAATAGTAATTCCCAATAATGATGGTACTAAGCACATATACTCCTATGTAAAAAATAATATCATGACAATTGAAAGAAAGATAAATAGATATATCATGTGCTTATTATAAATTCATAAAAAATACAACTGCTGAATATATTTAAAGCGGGTTTTCTTATAATGAAAAGATTATAATGAAAATTAGAATGTTTAGCAGCAGGACGGAATCGGAAGAAAATGTCATTCACTGACTATTCAGTTGCAGGCAGCTTGCCTTCCATCCAGAAATGTCCAACTTCCAACAATTCCAAATGTACTCTGATTGATAAAGGAAGGAGCAAACACAAGTAAATTATTTTTGCTTGCTTATAACAAGAAGTCACAAACTTGATTTTTTTAGCTTTAAAATATTTAACTCTTACTGTGATCAGAAATACAATAAACCTTCCTGTTGAAGAAAAAATATAAGCATATCAAATCAAAATACACATCGATATTCACAATAATTGGGAGAGTGAACACTGCAATATCTTTCCATCAGTTGATGTACTGAGCCATAATTCCGCTTTTATATCCCTTACTGGATTGATCAATTATTAGATATTAGCAATAACCAAATTATTAATATGCTGTCAGTGAACTGAATCTTAATGAGAAATCTCACAATGTTGTTGAAGGAGCAATGTGTCGAAGTAAACAGTAATTATTGGTGAAATTTGATTAGATATCTCTTAATCGATGAGGCTGTGATTACATTGATTGTTGAAATGAGTACTATTCAAATATTTCAAATGAGCATTGGATGGAAAATTAATGTTTTTTTGTTTATACTTGAAAGATATTTTATTGTAGTATCGGCACTAATAATTAATTAATTAAATTATGATGTGAATCTCACCATACTGAATATTTTCAAGTTTTCTAACGGTCTTGCAGTCCAATCTTCAGTTAAAAAGGGAGATTTTGGCACAGTACATCAGTAACTGCAAACATTTCAACGCATCTCCATCAAAGTTATTAATCTGAGAATTCAGAATAAATATCAAAAAATTACCTCTGTAAATGCCATTGACTATATCTTTAGATTATAGTAAAGTTCGTTCTCTAATTATTTTCTTCGTATTTCTGACACCAGTGGCTAAATATTGATTAGATTAAATGTCATAAGTTCGATTAAATGTTAGTTTTCTCTAAACGATCTGTGCAGCACAGGAATGGGTCCTTTGGCCCATAACGTTGTGCTGAACATAATACAAAAGAAACTCATCCCTTCTGCCTACCGTTGATTCATATCCTTCCAAATTATCTAAATGAACATTAAATAGCCCTAACGTATCTGCCTCCACCACCAACCCTGGAAGTTCATTCCAGACACCGAGTACTCCCTGTGTAAAAAACAAATTACCCCTCACATGCTCCTTGAACTTTCCCCATAACCTTAAATGCATGACTCATCGTTTTGACGTTTCAACTCGGGGAAAAACTTTGACTGTCAACCCTACGTATCTCATGATTGTACAGATTTCCATCAATTCATCCCCCAGCCTCCGCCACTCCACAAAAAAAGAAACCTGAGTTTTTCTCGCCTCTCCGAATCCAGGCAGCATCCTGGTAACTGCCGTCTGTACCCTCTCCAAATCCTCCATATCCTTCCTGCAATGTGGTGAACAGAAGTGAACACAATACTTTAAGTATGCCATAAACAAAGTCTTATAAAGTTGCAACCAGCCATCCTGACTCTTGTAACTAGTTCCCTGAGCAATAATGGCAAGGATGCCATTTGCCTTCCATACCACCCTATCTATTTGCATGGTCACTTTCAGGGAGCCATGGTCTTGAATGCCAAGATCCCTTTGAACAACAAAGCTGTTCAGGGTCCTGCCATTGACTATCTACTTTTCCTTAACATTTGAGCTACCCAAGTGAGACACTTTTCACTTGTATGGATGAAACTTCACCTTTAATTTCTCTGCCCATATCTGCAGTATATCTTTTTCCTGATGCATTCTTTGACAACCCTTTACATTATCCACAACTGCACTGAACTTTGTATCATCTGCAAACTTATTAACTCACCAATTAGATTTTAATTCATGTCACTCCTATATATTTGTATTGTAAACAGAAGGGTTCCAGTAAAGATCTCTGTGGAAAAAAAGACAGAAAATGAGGGAAATGCAGAATTCTTGAATAAATGAGGTTTTTTCAATGACAAAACAATTCTGATGAATAATCTCTGAAGTTGTGATTTTTGTTTTTAAATTAATCCAATATTTTAATTCTCAGTTTACTGTTCTTAATGAATATCCAGTACAAACTGCTTTGAAAATATTGAATCATTTTAAGTGTTGAGTTCTAACATTAATTATTATTTAATTGTCATTTCAATTCTCACACCATCATGAGTTTCACATTTTAGTTGAATTCATTATTTCTTAGTGAAAGTATCATAATGAAATATTAACATTCTTTTCAGGTCAACACACCTGCAATCATCCAAAGTTTTCTCACGTAACACTCATTCTAACCATCTCATTCTCTTTCATTTGAATTCTTATATTAATGGAAGGATTATTAATCAGCCTTATCAATTAAGAGATGGCTAATTATTTTTCACTTCAATATTTCAGTTTTTTTCCGATATACAGCACAATTACATTGCAATAAGGACTTATCAATCTTAAATTTGGTTTCAGCCATTTTAAACCTAATTATTGCTAATATCTAAGTGGTAATCATTGTTAAAATCCAATATATCTAGCTGTAGATGTGGAGCTATGGCTCAATACAGCAACTGACACAAACAATATTGCACCCTACAATCTCTTAATCTTAGCAATAATAATGTTTCGTGTGGAAGCTTAGTTGGATTGAATTGGTTGTGAGCAAAACTACATTCTGAGGAAGGGTCACTGGACCCAAAGTATTAACTCAGAATACACCCCACAGATACTGCCTGACCTGCTGAGTTATCTTCCAACAATTACTGATTTTGTTTCTGAGTTCCAGCATCCATAGTAGTTTGTGTTCTTATATTGATTGTATTTCACTTCAATGCTAACATTTCTATATTTCTGATTATTACGATAAGAGCTAAATATCTTTCACGTTAAACATTATGTAAATTTCACGTGTTTCTTGTGTACACAAACCAGAATTAACAAATTTTTGCTCTATTCTTTTACAATAAATTTTGAATTCTTAGAAATCACAATTTTGTGAAACTGAGGGAAGTTGTCTTTCGCTGAGTAGTTACATTGAATGATAATGCTTTATTTCCAATTCATGTGCATTACAAAGCAGTTTAATATTAAGTTATATATGAACAACTGCTTCAAACATATTGAATTAATTGATTATCATGATATCTATATTTATTTAAGATCATTGTCGCTTCGTTCCATCATTATTAGAAATTACTAATTCTTTTTATCCATTACACACTGGCATTGTCTAATACAATCATAGTCCAATTATCACAATAAATATCTGATCAGTTTTCCCTGAGAGTAACCACAGTAAGTGTGTGACTATAGTCCTGTCCTTCCTGCGTGGGAACATTGTGAAATACTCTGGTAATGTCTGCACTGCTAGACCAGGAGGCAGGGGTTCAATTCCTACCTTAAACAGAGATGTGTCAAAGCACCTCAGAGTTGATTAGAAAATATATAAGTGCCGATTGAATTAGGTTTCAATCCAACATGTTCTCAACTTGTATCTGTTGTTCATTATAATGATCACAATATCTTGAATTTATTTGCTTCAGGTCACTGGTTAAAGTATGAATGTTATTAAGGTGACGTGTGTTTGGCATATTGAGATGAGCTGTGGGAGGAAAGGCAGCGGCTGGTACAATTGCAACATCTAAAAGACATTCGGACAGTTTATTGGATCGAAAACGTCCAGAGGAATATGGGACAAACACAGGAAAATGGGACTAGTTTAGTTTAGAAAACGGGGCCGGCATGCCAGGTTGGGCTGAATGGCCTGTTTCCGTGCTGTATCGATCTAACTTTCTACAATTCAAACTTGACTGTGATTGGTAAAGGAAAGAACGGACGGGTGTTATTTCTATTTTGTGTCCATGAAAAAGCGACTTGAATTTTAATTAATTTTGTCACATGAAATAGTTCACTCTTATTGTGATTAGAAATACAATGAATGCGAGCATTAAAGTGAAATATAATTAAATTAATTCAACTGTGTTTCCATGGTTAAAATAAAAATTGATATTCACAATGATTGTGAGTTTGTACACTGCAATATCTTCACATCAGTTCATGTACTGAACCATTATTGCACATTTATACCCCTAACTGAACTGAACAATAATTAGATATTAGCAACATATAGATTTTTGAAAATATATCAGTGCACTTCAAAGAAGGAGATATTTAATATTGCTATATGTGTAAACATGAACAGCAATTATTGCAGTGAAAAGTAATTACAGTTCTCTGACTTTATAAGGCTGATATTACTGTGATTATTCAAATGAGCAAAAGTCTGCTTTCAAAGCATGTTGGATGTAAAATCATTGGTTGCATTGTGGGATAGTTGACCTGAAAACAATAGTATTGTTACAATAGATTAAATGAACAATGGATTAAATTAAAACATGGATCTGACTATACACGTTAGAAAGGCAAACAAATTATTCTCTAATTATTATAAGGATAAAAAAATTATAATTAATGTGGTAATCTGAACAAATAAGTTGACTCAACATTTTAAAAGCACTTTGCTCTGATGTTGATTAGACATCATTAAGATCGGTAAACTGAAGACCAAAATATAACAGCTCGATTGATGGATTGAGGACAATAAATGAGCCATTCAGTAATTATTGAAAGAAATGATTTTTGCTCAAAATGCAGACAATACAAAAGTAATGCATTTCATTCAATTAGTTTACGTGTAGAAATATGTGTTTTTAATTTATTTATTTTTTCCTGATCGATGTTCAAACATTTGTGTCTGAATTAGGTAGAAAATAAGGAGAAAATGAAAGTGAATGTCAGAGTGACCAGACGATACAGTCCATGACATTTGACAGAAAAAGAAATTTGCATAATTTCGTAATTATTGAAAGCTGATAAATAATTAACTCCTCAGGAACTGAAACAGTCCAACCTCAAGAACAACAAGATCTGGACAATATCCAGGTTTGTGCTGACAAGGGGCAAGTAACATACATGCCACACAAATGCAGGCTGTGACCATCACGTATAAGAAATAACCTAACCACTATCACTTGACATTCGATCAGAAACTGAATTGGTCTTACCACATAAACACAGTGGCTACAAGAGTAATTCAACTCCTGGCTCCTGAAAGCCTGCCCAACAGCTACCAGGCACAAGTCAGGGGTGTGATGGAATACTCCCCATTTGCCTGGATTCGTGCAGCCCTAAAAACACTCAAGAAACCCATGGCCAAATCCATCTCGAAGGAAAAGGGCAGCAGCTATATGGAAAGACAACTACCTTCAACTTCACCTTTAAGGTACTAACCCACCCTGACTTGGGAATGTATTGCCATTCCTTCACTGTCGGTGGTTGAATATCCTGGAAATGCCCACCCCAATGGCATCGTGAGTCAACCCATAGCAGGTAGACTGCAGGGGTTCAAGAAGACAGCTCACCACCCATTTCTCAAGGGTAACTAGGGACGGGCAATAAATGCTGGGCCCAGCCATTGGCACCCACATCACATTAAATAAATATTAAAATAAGGTCTGCAAGATCAAAACAGCTCCAACACTGTCCTAGCTGCAATCTCTGCCTCTTCTTATTGACAAAGATAACACTTTCTCATCAGTACAGTATTCACCCCAGCCCTCTCTTGTACCAACCAGCAGCATTTCCATCACCAATAGCAATTGCTTTTAAAATATTTTGTCAGTAACTTTTCATTAACTGGTTACTTCAATTACAATGCAATCACTACAAACAGATCAAGTACCTTTTAGGTGACAACAAATTTTCTAACAACTTTTCTTGATCTGTCTCTGTCATTCTTTTTGGTTAGATGAAGAAGGGAGGGAGGGCAACAGCACAGTAATGTAAGATATATGTAACACTGTGAGACAGGAAAGCTGGTAAGGCTCACGTTGACTCTTAGACCTCACATAGTGAAGCAACACATTCACTGCATAATAAACATAACGCAACATTTCAACCCCACTCACACCTGGCGTGACAGAAATAAAATGTGGATCAGTTGGACAGGATGGGTTTGTTTCAGCTCGAGTTTGGGAGAGTGAGAGGCGACATGACTGAAGTATCTATGATCCTGAATGGTTTGATAAGGTGAATTTGGAAAAGATGTTTCCTCTTGTAGGTCATTCCTGAACTAGAGGGAACTGCTTTAAAATTGGGTTCACCCTTTCAGGAAAGAGATGAGGAGATTTGTTTCCAATCAGAAGGCAGTGCAACTTTGGAAACCTCTGCCCCAGAAGGTGGGCTCAATTAATATTTTTAAGACACATGTTGATAGATTCTTGTTAAGGGACATTGGGGGGAGATGGAGTACTAATCACTAACAGATCAGGTCTGGCCTTATTGAATGATGGAGCGGGCTTGAGGGGCCGAATGGCCACCATCTGCTTCTTTCTCACATGACACAGAACTGAGAGCTTTGTTGAAAATTCATTCACTGGATGTAGGCGCCACTGGCTATGGGCAGCATTTATTACCCAGAGGTCAGGCAAGAGTCAACCACATTGCTGTGGGTCAGGAATCACATGTAGGCAAGAGTCAACCACATTGCTGTGGGTCAGGAATCACATGTAGACAAGATCAGGTAAGGATGGCAGCTTCCTTCCCTAAAGGATATCAGTGACCCAGATGGGTTTTCCCTGAAAATCGAGAATAATTTCATCAATGGACTCATCATTCTCGATGATTATTGAATTCAAACTCCTGAAACTGACTGACTAGGTGCCTGTCAGTGACTCCAACACAAGTGAATGGAAACGTTGCTCAGAGCTTTTTTCTGTAACATTCAACACAACCAGGAAATGGAAAGTGAATAATTAGCTGAAAACAAGGCCACTGCTCTGTTAGGGTCAAAATCATTCGATGTTCAGTTACCAAACATTATTGACTCACAGAATATGCGAACTTGCAGAATCGCAGTAAAAGGGAAAAGTAAACAACATTCTTGGCAAAGGCATAATGAAACAACATCTTGAATAAAAACAGCTCAGAACAAACTGACAAAAAGAAATTTGTAGATAGAGATTTTAATTCTTTAGAAAAAAACACTTCCCTGCTTATGGTGTGTGGTAGAAACCATTCTCAGTGTGATCTGCCACTTCTTTCCTTTGAAAAGAATCTGTTTCCCATCAGAAAAACAGGTGTGTTGCTCACCTACAGACTGACTTACAGACAAAGGAAACCTGATCAGGGACTCGTAGGCTAATTAAGCTATTAGTGACAGTCCACAACAAGAGCTCAGACCACACAGATTCTCGTGAAAGCAACAATGAAATGAAAAAGGTGAATTAGTCTTTATAATCATTCAGCCTCTCTCAATCAAATAATCCCAGTCAACTTCCAAACATTATAAATCTATTAATACTAATGCATACATATTTATTTGCGTTCCTAATTTCCTCCAAAAATATATCTGATTATTCTCTTCAAAAATATATTTTAAATGGTGAATTCCAAATCACAATTCATTTCCAATTATACTTAGTGCAAACCAATTTGCAAACTAAAATAGTTTTCATGTCAATAATGACACTGGAAACTTTGTTATTTAGTTTAACCATATGTCCAAATATTGTTTTGCTTCATTATTGCAGTGAAGCTAAAATTAAAGTCTGTTTATTTTCTCCGATATCCTTCCATTACTTTATTCCCTAATAACAATGAATGGTATAACAGGTGACAAGCATTAAAATAATGTTCAATTTTCATTGCAAGAACTGGTACAAATAATCACATATTATTCAGTTCATTCATTGTCGTTGATTATCAGGGTTATTTTCACTGCATGGTCACATTAATTTCACTTAAATATTCACAGTACAATTTTCACCTCTATAGATATGTA
This sequence comes from Chiloscyllium plagiosum, assembly GCF_004010195.1. NCBI lineage: Eukaryota > Metazoa > Chordata > Chondrichthyes > Orectolobiformes > Hemiscylliidae > Chiloscyllium > Chiloscyllium plagiosum. Next base: position 113,347,183 of record NC_057716.1, read on the forward strand.
AAGTGAATATCAAATTATTAATGTTTCAAGTAAAACCAAATTCGCATTCTGTTCTGTTTGAATCCAGGAATGATGGAATGTGTGACACTATTATGAGAAAAAGGAACAAGTGAAGGTGGGGCTCTCAGACGTGAGGCAGTAAAGCCAAAGGGTCAGGTGGTAGTTACAGTGGGGGTGGTACCGAGTGCCCCGTTCTCCTCAGAAGGCAGTGAGGATGGTGACACTGACTGGAACGAGTTAGATGACAAAGCGCCCACGTATGGACAGAAGGACGGCAATGGGTGGGATGACCCACCGACCTATAAGGCCCAGAAGGCCGTGTCTATGGCATCGCTGGGCATCAAAGCTCAACTTGGACAGACAGGAGGGGGCAACAAAGGGAACTGACAGAAACCAAACATGAGCTGTTCACCCGCTGAATGACAGATGTTGGTGAATGAAAACCCAGCCTGATAGCAAAATGGTAATAATCGGCCTTATCAGGAGAATATAGATGAAATAATTGAGGTACAGTCCCATTGATGATAGTGCAGGCCAAGATCTTTCAGGCCAAGATGCCCTGAAGTGTACAGCAGAACTTGTCCCTGCAATGAGAGGGTGTGCACACCCAGTGCACAGCCAATCAGTGGCTCCAGGCATTTACAGATATTACAGGGACACATTGGGAAGGGGACAGGCTGAATGGGCTAAAATAACCTTGGTGACTCAGGGACCCAGGGTAATATCGAGGATCATACAGAGAGGAAGCCTGAGGTGTGTAAGGACCATGGAGAATAACCAAACCTCAACCCGTGATGATGAAATCGGTTTGATGTATTTAAAAGGTGACACGGGACCCCATTTAACTGTAATTATATACATGGGACTCCCAGTGGGAGATAATTCTAACCACATTTTGAATTGGGCCATGAGAGCTGAAGCAAGCTCAGAAACACAGGGGAATAGCTGCAGTACAGGGAGGTGAACCAGACCAACAATGTTACAAGTGAAGCAGGAAAGGGCACATACCCAAGGAACGTAGGCAGAGAGAGGGAGATAGATGTTCACATTATGTGTGTGCCAGGAAGGGAGAGCGGACAGTCCCAGCAGAATGAAGGACCATGACTTTAAATCTATCCACCCACATATTGCGAAGGGAGTCAGACAATCTTTAGGATTGTTTAATTATTGTGGGAATTTTGTGGAGAATATTCCAGAATTGGCAGAACCATCACAAGCCCTGACAAGCCCAGGGGTCAGGGAGTCAGCATATACATAGACAGTCAGCATGTCTTTGGTATTGTTCATGACCATGAGTTGGTCTGGCTCAGTGAGAGTACATCACCCTGTCTGTGGCACATAGAGCATGAAGAACAGGTAAGAGAGTTAGTGGGAGCAGCTAACTTTCCCAGTGAAGCAGCAATAATGAAGATTAGAGCTCACAGGAAAGTAGACATCTCACACCATCGGGGACAGTGAGTATGTGAGTAAGGCGGGTGAAATACTTACTGAAACAGTGCAGTCATTTGGGGAAGTGGCAGTGGCTACAAAAGCGAGAAAGGAAAGTTTGAAGACATTCCCAGAAATAGTCCCACAACAGGAGAAACAGGTATGGGAAAAGGGTGGGGCAGAGTCTGGATGATCCAGCAGGACCACTACACTGTATAAGACAAACCTTATTAAAAAGATATAATGTGTTGGCCCATATTGAGCAAGATACAATGCAATATCTTTTTACCTTTTACAATGCAATATCAGATGATCCACTACATAGGGTGTCCTGGAACAGGGACAGATGCACCAAGGTTTTGTTGAAGGTGTGTAGTCTGTACACAATGTGAGCCAGGCAATGCAATCAGGATAAAATGGAGGCAGCAGCAGAGGATCAGGGGCCCATGGGAAGAATTAAGGATGGATTTTACACACACCCCCATCCCAATCTCAGGGAAGGAAATCCTGCTGGGTTTTGATAAGCAGGTTTACTCTGTGGGTGGAAGCATTCCCCTGCAGAGTCTGACCAAGGTTACAGGGACGGTGGTTAAACAGCTATCTTGTTTGCCCTGTTTGACACTGAACAGAAATCCCATCCCCCATAGCACCCGCAGAGCTCAGGTACAGCGGAAGGAGTGAAGCAGACACTGAAAGCTAGTCTGACTAAGGCCCTGACAGAGACAGGCAGGGATGGGTTAGTGTACCCCTCAGCATCCTAATTAAACTGAGGTTCTGGATAAATATATTTAGAAATATATTAATAAATTTATAAATATATTTATAAATATATACCTTGCTGTATCTCTAAATTTATTTATACATCTATAAATATCTAACACCTGTTTTTTTGAATTCTTGTTTCAAAGTGTTGTGCTTTTGACCTGTGTTCACGTTTTGATGTATTTGTAAAACAATGGTTCCAATTCAAGAAGAATTTTAAGCTTAGAAAGAACACAAACTATGTTTTATTTATTCATTCTTAGCATCATTTGTTGCCGACTCTAGCATTTATTGCTGATCCTTAAAGGCCTGGACAAGGTGACAGTGAGGTGCCTTCTTGAACTACTGCTAACCTTGGGGTGTAGATAAACCTATATTGCTGTAAAGCAATTCCAGGATTTTCACCCAGTGATAGCCAAGTCAGGATGTTGTGCAGGGAAGCTCAGAGGATGAGGCCCTCACGGTCTGGCTGCCATTGTCCTTCCAGGAGGTAGAGATTGTGGTTTCGTGAATTGCTTTTGAAGGAGTGTGGGAAAGTTGCTGCAATGCATCGTGTTTTTCATACTAACTACTACCACTGTCCACCAATGATCAGTGAAGTGAATGTTGCAGATAGCTGATGGATTAAGATTCACAGGCCGTGCAGTGCATAAGGAAGCCATTTGACCATTGTGTCTGCATCAGCTTCACCCAGTGCAATCTCCTACCTCCTCTCTCTCTCACCCTATACATTGTTTACTGTAAAGAAACAGTCTAATTCCCTGAGTGAATATCCTGCTTCATGTATCCAGATTATAGGCTCTGCCTTGTGATGGATGGAGTTGAGTTTCTTTAGTGTTTTGGAGCTGCACTCATTTAGGAAATATTCCATCACATTTCCGAATCATGTCTTGTGAATAGTGCAAAGGCACTGAGGAAAACTATTAGGTTGTAACTGAACATGTTTATTTGAAATCATAAACTTCCTGTGGCTGTGTGCTTCCATCCACTTTACCTGACGAAGGAGCAGCACTATGGAAATTTGTGATTTCAAAAATACCTGTTGGACTATAATCTGCTAAAGTCTGTCTTTTAACATTGTTCAGCCCTGACCAACACTGGTATCTCCACAATCAGGCTTTGTGGAGTCACTGCAGATTTCCGAGCCTCTGACCTCTTGTAACGACAGAGTTGATATGGCTGGTCTGGTTCAGGTTACGGATGATGAAAATAACAAGATGTCAACAGTGGATGATTCAATGATGTCAATGCCCTTGAATGTCATTGCGAGATGATTAGATTCTTTCCTGTTGTAGATGAACATTGCCTGGCAATTAAGTGCAATCAGTCCCAAGTTGAATCTTGTGAAGATCTTGCTCCACATGGATATAGATCATTTCAGTGACTGAAGAGTAGTAAATTGTGCTGGGCATTGTACAATGATCAGAAAATGTCCCCATTCCCAACCTTCTGATATTGACAAGTTCATTGACGAAGTAGCTGAAGATGTTTGGGTCTAAGACACCATCCTGAGGGATCCCTGCAGTGATGTTGCAGGGCTGAGATGATTGGACTCCAGTAACCACAATTATCAAGCTTCGTGTTAAGGAGGGCTCCAACTATTGACACTGATTGCAATTTCCCTCCTTGATGCAATATTCCATCCAGTGCTGCCTTGATATCACAGGCAGTTGCTTCCCAGCTCTCTCCCAGTGTGACAAAACTGCTGTTCAGTGAGTTGAGATCAGTTTGAACCCAGTCCGACATTGTGCATACTTTCCTGCAGTCAGAGGAAGGTGAAGTCGCTCTCGGCTGTGACAAGTCAGTGAATACCCAGTTCAGATAAGAAGACAAGTCTCTCTCATATTCCTCGTGTTTACAGGATTTCCCACCTTTGTCAGTGCATTTTGGTTCTGATAACACTGAATCATTGTCCACGTGACCGGTATCTGCCCAATGGGAACAATGATTTTTCCCTGCATGTTCAAACTTCAGGTTACTATAAACAAGCTGACTGTCAGATTCTAATCTGCTGTTTGGTTTGCAGTTGGGAAACACAAACCAAATCATCGATCCCCTATGTGCAGAAGGAGGTCACTCGGCCCATAAGGTTTGCACCAACTCATTGAACAACATCCCAAACAGACTCTCACCCCCCTACCCTCTTCCTATAACCCTGCATTTCCCCCTGGCTAATACACCTATCCTTCCCATCTTTGGACGGCGGGAGGAAACCCACACAGACACGGGGAGAATGTGCAAACTCCACACAGACAATGGTGGGTGGAATCGAACTGGGATTCCTGGTGCTGTGAGGTAGCATTGCAAACTGCTGATGGAGTAACCCCTAAACCCGGCTAATATCCCATGCAGTTTGTTAATCAGATATCAGAAATACCATCAAAGGAATGTGGGAGAACATACAAAAGCCCAAAGTCATGTTGTGGAATGGAGCTGAATGAAACTGGAAATGTGTGGGGCTGGTTGGAGCAGGAAGCCCTCATGAAAGCTCCTGAATTGTCATTAAAACCCCGCCAACCCATTCAATCCCATTGGCTGGAAGACCAACCACACCCCTCATGCACTCCCAATGGCCGGAGGACCAGCTCCATCCTCGTTCGCTCCCATTGGATGGAGGACCTGCCACACCCCTTTAGTCCTGCCACCACACCACACATTCACTCCCAAAGGCTGGAGGACCAGGCCCCACCAGCTCAGTCCTCCAGGCCCACTCCTCATTCACTCTCATTGGCTTGACCACCAGATCCCACCAACTTGGTCCTCTAGCCCCTACCCCCCTCCCCACCTCCACACCCCACATTCACTGCCAGTGACTAGAATTCATAATTCATGGAAAGGATGTGGAGGTCATGGTGATGCGGGTGGACAAAATCACACAACAACAGGTTACAGTACAATAGATTTATTAGGAAGCACAAGCTTCCAGAGCACTGCTCCTTTGTCAGGTAGATACCGGAAGCTAGTGCTTCCCAATTAACCTGTTGGACTATAACCTGGTGTTGTGTGATTTTTAACTTAAATTGAAGTTTGGCAGGTACTTGGGTGAGCTATGGGGGGTGGGGTTGTTTAGACCACAAATGCTGAACTGACTTATGTAAAACCAAGGACTGCAGATGCTGGAAACCAGAGTCTAGATTAGAGTGGTGCTGCATAAGCACAGCAGGTCAGGCAGCATCTGAGCAGCAGGGAAATCGACGTTTCGGGCACCCTTCATCTGGAATAGAGGCAGGGTGCCTGCAGAGTGGAGAGATAAATGAGAGGGGGGTGCGGTGGGAGAAAGTAGCATAGAGTACAATAGGTGAATGGGGGTGGCGATGGAGGTGATAGGTCAGAGAGGAGGGTGGAGTGGATAGGTGAAAAGGAAAATAGGCAGGTAGAACAGGTCATGAGGGCAGTGCAGAGTTGAAAAGTTGGAGCTGGGCTGAGGTGGGGGAAGGGGAAATGAGGAAACTGGTGAAATCCACATTGATACCAAGTGGTTGAAGTTTTCTGAGGTGGAAAATGAGGCGGTCTTCCTCCAGGTATCGGGTGGTGAGGGAGTGGCGGTGGAGGAGGCCCAGGACCTCCATGTCCTTGGCAGAGTGGGAGGGGGAGTTAAAATGTTCGGCCACAAGGCAGTGGGGTTCATTGGTGCGGGTGTCCTGGAGATGTTGCCTAAAGCATTCTGCTAGGAGGCATCCAGTCTCCACAATGTAGAGGAGACCACATCGGGATCAACGGATACAATAAATGATATTGGTGGATGTGCAAGTGAAACTTTGATGGATATGGAAGGCTCCTTTGGGGTCTTGGATGGAGTTGAGGAGGGTGGTGTGGGCGCAGGTTTTGCAATTCCTGCGGTGGCAGGGGAAGGAGCCAGGAAGGGAAGGTGGGTTGTTGGGGGGCGTGGACCTGACCAGGTAATCATGGAGGGAACGGTCTTTGCGGAAAGTGGAAATGGATGGGGAGGGAAATATATCCCTGGTGGTGGGGTCCATTTTGAGGTGGCACAAATGTCTTCGGATGATGTGGTTTTTGCGAAGGTTGATAGGGTGGAAGGTGAGCACCAGGGGGCTCTGTCCTTGTTACGGTTGGAGGATTGGGGTGTGAGGGCGGAGGTGCGGGATGTGGATGAGATGCGTTGGAGGGTATCTTTAACCATGTGGGAAGGGAAATTGTGGTCGCTTAAGAAGGAGGCCCATCTGGTGTGTTCTGTGGTGGAACTGACCCTCCTGGGAGCAGATATGGCGGAGGCAGAGGAATTGGGAATACGGGATGGCATTTTTGCTGGAGGTAGGGTGGGAAGAGGTGTAATCCAGGTAGCTGTGGGAGTCGGTGGGTTTCTAAAAATTGTGAGTGTCAAGTCGCTCCTCATTAATGGAGATGGAGAGGTGCAGAAAGGGGAGGGAGGTGTCTGAGATGGTCCAGGTGAATTTAAGGTCGGTGTGGAATGAGTTAGTGAAGGTGATGAACTGCTCAACCTCCTCGTGGAAGCACGAGGTGGCACTAATGCAGTCATCAATATAGTGGAGGAAAAGGTGGGGTGTGGTGCCAGTGTAACTACGGAAGATGGACTGTTCTATGTAGCCAACAAAGAGACAGGCATAGCTGGTGCCCATACGTGCTCCTATGGCTACCCCTTTGGTCTGTAGGAAGTGGGAGGATTCGAAGGAGAAATTGTGAAGTGTGAGGACCAGTTCAGCCAACCGAATGAGTGTCAGTGGAAGGGTACTGTTGGGGACGTCGGGAGAGGAAGAAACGGAGGGCTTGGAGGCCCTGGTCATGGTGGATGGAGGTGTAGATGGATTGAATATCCATGATGAAGATGAGGCGTTGGGGGCCGGGGAAACGGAAGTTTTGGAGGAGGTGAAGGGCGTGGGTGGTGTCTCGAATATATGTGTGGAGTTCCTGGACTGGGGGAATAGGACAGTGTCAAGGTAGGTGGAGATGAGTTCGGTGGGGTAAGAGCATGCTGAGACAATGTGTCGGCCAGGGTGGTCAGGCTTGTGGATCTTGGGAAAGAGGTAGAAACTAATATTAGGTTTACATGATGTGGATATTCCACCAATAGCTCCAGTGGTGAAAATGGTCAGTGGGCACTATTTCTATGATGGTATGGAGATGTGTGAGCTGCCAGGGATGGGAGCTTCCACCTCATCTGGAGCTGCGTCTGTTGACATGGACTAGACAGCATTGTGACATCAGTCCAGGAGTTCCAACCACACTGGGAGCAGCTTTTATTGACTTGGAGAAGCAGGGAGCATTGGGGCATCAGGCTGGGAGTTCCAACCACAACTAGAGCAGATTCTATTGACGTGGAGCAGCAGGGAGTATTGGGGCATCAGACTGGGAGATCCAGCCTCAACTGGAGCAGCCTCTATTGACATGAAGCAGCAGGGAGCATTGGAACATCAGACTGCGAGATCTCACCTAATTTGAAGCAGCTTCAGTTGACATGGAGCAAGGAGCTTTGCGAGATCCGTCTGGGAGCTCCACTCTCACCAGGAGCAGCTTTTAATGACATGTAGCAGCAGGAAGCATTGGGACATCAGAGTGATAGACCCAACCTCAACTGGACCGCTTCTATT
>NC_057716.1:113358565-113359992 GCF_004010195.1 Chiloscyllium plagiosum
GAGGACTTAGAAGGGTGGGTTAGTAAATTTTCGGACGACACTACGGTCGGAGGAGTTGTGGATAGTGACGAAGGATGTAGTAAGTAGGATGCACAGCTGGGCTGAGACGTGGCAAATGAAGTTTAATGTGGACAAGTGTGAGGTGATGCACTTTGGACGGAGTAATCGGAATGCAAAGTACTGGGCTAATAGTAAGATTCTTGGGAGTGCAGATGAACAGAGAGATCTCGGTGTCCATGTACACAGATCCCTGAAAGTTGCCACGCAGATTGAGGGGGTTGTGAAGAAGTCATACAGTGTTTTGGCCTTTATTAATAGAGGTATTGAGTTCCGGAATCCGGAGGCTATGCTGCAGCTGTCCAAAGCTCTGGTACGGCCGCATTTGGAGTATTTGCATTATAAGAAGGATGTTGAAGCTTTGGAAAGGCTGCAGAGGAGATTTTCTAGGAGGTTGCCTGGTATGGAAGGAATGTCTTACGAGGAAAGACTGATGGCCTTGAGGCTGTTCGCGTTGGAGAGAAGAAGATTGAGAGGTGACTTAATGGAGACATACAAGATAATCAGAGGGTTAGATAGGGTGGACAGGGAGAGCATTTTCCAAGTATGGGGACGGCAAACACGAGGGGAGATAGGTATAAGACAGATATCAGAGATAGTTTCTTTACTCAGAGAGTAGTAAGGGTATGGAATGCTTTGCCTGCAACGGTAGTAGATTCGCCAAGATTAAGTGCATTTAAGTCGTCATTGGAGAGGCATATGGACGTACATGGAATAGAGTAGATGGGATGGGCTTCAGATTAGTATGACAGGGCAGCGCAACATCGAGGACTGAAGGGCCTGTTCTGCGCTGTAATGTTCTATGTTCTATATGCTACCGTTCCACATCAGCAATGTCATCTGCAATTACCTGACGTTCAATCAGTTAAAAACAAGAACAGAGGGGGCATCAGGAAAACGGAAGGGGAGTAGTCGTTTGTGAGAGTTAACATGCCTCGTGGAGCCAGGTTCAATGTAAATACTGAATATCGGTTTTCCTGTTTACCTTGATATACTGATCATTACGGATCAATTACCCAATATTGTCTGCCATTTGTGTGTTGTTCTTTGTACATTTCACCTCGGTTCAGTGCTCCAGGAGGACCACGCTTTTCTTTAAAATTTGGCACATTTTACTCAGGTCGGTTTTGCAGCTTCATATTAAGACCAACAATTTTAGGAACAGAAAGACACCATTCAGACCATCAAGTCTGCTCCGCTCTTGAATGGTTTCATATCTGATCTGATAACCTTGAACTGCACGTCCTTGCCTTTCCCCATAACACTTGATGTATTTGCTGTTTGAAGATCTGCCGATCTCAACCTCATGACAAGCAATGACACTTCTTCAACAGCCTTCTGCTACAAGAAAGTCCACTGATACAATACTG
>NC_057716.1:113360978-113363407 GCF_004010195.1 Chiloscyllium plagiosum
TTTTTCCAAATTTGCATACCCAGTCCAAAACCGGCATCTCCAAGTCATTCGATACGAGGCGCTCTGGTCACAGAACCAAACTTTCCGCATCCAAATTATTAAATCTTTGAAAAAAACCTGTATGTTTCAATGAGAATCAGTTTTGTAGTACTGAGTCTGAGCAGGCAAAGGCAACTGATTGCAGCGTTTCTTCACATTTGATTTCATCTCTGATATGAAATTCTCACTGACTCTGACAGAACTACTACCTTTGCTGTTTTGTAATGTCAGGAACTCATGTTCAATTTAAGCTTTTCATAAGGAACAACGAATATTTTTCCCTGACTGGAAATCAACATTGGGAAATAGCAATGAGACAGCTGAATTTCAGCACTTTCGCACCAAGGAAGACATATGCAATGCTTGGAAATTTTCTTGATGACTTTGTTTTTACCTATTTTGTTCAGTTGATAAATGACAGTTTTTGAGTTTTTAAAAGCATGGCGAGAGGCCCATCAGCCTATTGCATCAGTATCAAACATCTGGCTTGTAAACACAGTTTCCAGCACGTGACTCATCGCCTGGTGAGTTCTAACACTTCAAGTCTTTAGTTAAATTCTTATTCAATTTCTTAAGTGCTTAAGTGGAACAAAAACACCTCTGTGAACTAACAGTTGTGAAAGACAAACTCTTTCTCAGAGCCGTTTGTCAGTTTTCCTCAAGATGCTGCTGAAAATGTTTCTGCGCTCACATCTGAATTAGTTTACCCTGTTTCCTCTTCTGCTTCCTTCTCCTTTCTATTAAATGGTTTAGACTCCAATACAGACACAAGGTCCAGGTTGCAGAAGTCACGTATTTGTAGCTACACTGATACCCTGTCTCGCCAGGAGCTGCAGTCCTTCCCCATGCTGATTCAGACAGCACTGTCCTTCCTGTGACATGTCCGATGGAGAATGGAAGGACAGGCATTAATAACCCGCATTTCGGAATGTAGCGACAGTTTTAATATATTTTCACTGCCCCAGCGAGGAATTGAGCTCCTATCTCCCGCATAACATGCGGCGAACTAACCACTATACTACTGAGGACAACAGTTTCAAAGGAGACCCTTCAGCCCGTTGTGGCTCCATTTGTCAAAAACAGCTGCTTAATGACTCGAATCGTTTAGCCCATAACCTTATAGGTATTGGCAGAACATATTCACATCTGAATATTTCTTCAGGTTATAAGGATTCCTGCCTCTCTGACCCTTACAGACACAGTGTTGCAAATTCCAACACCCGCTGGCCTATAACGCTTTTCCACACATTGACTTAAACCTTTCTGTCTTTCTCATTAAATTTCTGGTTCCCTGTGATCGATCTCTCCATCGATGGGAAACGCTACTTTCAGTCTACCTTAGACATACCCCTCATTATTTTGTACATCTGAACCATGCCTTCTCACAAATGCCTCTGCACCGTGACAAATAACCCCAGTCTGCCCTGTCTCTCTTCATGACTGAATCTCTTCAGCCTAGACACTATACGAGTGAATCTGGCCTGCACCTTTACCCAGTGTGATCACATCCCTGGACTCATATGAATTGCAGACAATTGTCTAGGTAGAGCCGAATTAACCAATTTTTTTTCCATTCTGCACCAGCATGCGGTGTGGCTCAGCAGTATATCTTGCCTTGAGGTCTGGAGTCTCATGGAGGCCAGACCAGTTAAGGACGGCAGATTTCTTCCCTCAAGGCCTTCAGTGAAACAGATGGGTTTTTCGGACAACGGATTGAGCGTATTCTTAATTGGAAGTATTTCTTGTATTTATATTCTACCGTCGTCGTGGTGTGGTGAGAATCGAACCCGTCTCCCCAGAACGTGACCTGGACTTTTGTGTCAACAATCCAGCGATAATACAACCAGGCGATCGCAGAAAGCCGTCATGGCTGATCTTTTCCAATAGAGTCTCTTTTCCCCAATTATTCTCTGTGTCCACTTATTGAGCCTCACGCTCCAATAATCTCTGGTCCATGTCAGTAAAAGCTGCTCAAAGAGAATTGATCGCACAGCCACGATATCCAAACGGATCGAATGGTTTGAAGGTGCCAATGAAGAGATTGGGGCATGGTCATCCAGCAACAGTGAGTGCAACGGCACAGACTGGACGGTATCAATGTGAAAGTATATGTTAGATTGTGCAATGTCTGAGCCAAATGGGACGAGGGACGGAAAAGAGAGGGCGAGTGGGAGGAAGAGACATCTTCCAGAACTTTTGGGTTTAAATGCTGATACATGAAACACTGAAATATCAGAGAAAGAAATTCGATGGAAAACAAATCATCACCTCGGAGAACATTATCATGTAAAAACGAGTTATTTCTTACCGTGTTTCATCAAAAGTAAAACTTTGAGAGAACTGACCGCTATGATGTGGATTCGATACGAAGTCGTGGCAAACACAATGCA
>NC_057716.1:113363907-113373018 GCF_004010195.1 Chiloscyllium plagiosum
TAATGATCCTATTATGTAGACCTTCATCCTTGGCCCTGCATGTTCCAGCATTTCAGTTACATCCATGTCCTTTTATACTAATGTGATGCGTGTTACTGCCTCTACCACCCCATCAGTGAGTTTCTGTTCCCCACCATCTCTGAGTGAAATACATTCTCCCCTCCCCTTCTTTCTGAGAATTAGCTACAATCTAAAACCTCCAGTTATTGATCCATCTGTTAATGGATAGCTCTTTCCTATCCACTCGATCTGGATTCCTCAGCATCTTATCACTTCAATAAAAGCTCAGCTCATCCTCCTTGGAAATCATCCCCAGCCTGTTCAGCCTTCTTCAGAGCAGAAATTCTCCAATTGGAGAAACATTCTGATCAATCCTCTCTGGTGAGAACACATCACCCTGGACTGTGGGGAACAGAACTGAGTGCAGTGTGTTGGCCGTGTTGCTGACCTCCGTGTTCTTGTGGTTGTTGCTGACATAAGAAGTGTCCTGGTTTTCCCACATGGAACAGGATGTGCACTCCATGAGACTGGGATTCCCCACCATGTGTCTGACATTCTTGCTGGTTATTATTGAAAAGAACTGTCCTCAGAACTCCAGCTGTGCTCTGACTTCATTCACAACTGGATGTGGCTGGACTGCAGATCTTAGATCTGTTCTGTTGTTTCCCGGATTGCTTCACTCTGTCTATCACTTGCTGCTTATGCTGTTTGGAACACAAGTAGTCTTCTTTGGTAACTTCATCAGGTTAACACCTCATTTTTAGGTATTCATGCTGCTGTTACTGGCATGCCCTCCTGAACTCTCTCAGTTGAACGAGGGCTGATCCTGTGGTTTGCTGGTAAGAGGTAAGTTGGGGGCATGCTGGGCCGTGATTCTGTAAGCTTTGTTGGAATACCACTGTACTGTTGTTGTTGGAAGGAAAGTGCTAAACTCTTACACTGTAGGCCCTTTACAAGAAGCTATATGCAGTATCATGAACACTGATAGGCCAAGACAGGAAATACGAGCAACACTGTACAATGATGCAGGATCACAACTGCAGCAAGGGGAGTTTCAGAGCCACGTGACATAGGAGTAGGAAAGAAGCAGCTGATCAGATTGTCTCCTTCATAGTCATAAAGATACTCTATGAGATTATTGTACTATTGGGGGTGAGGATGGAGGAGGTTGGGGAGATGGAGAGTCCTTCTACAGAAACTAATCTGCCTGAGAGTAATGGGATCGCTTGATTCCCATGAATTTAACAGAAAGCTAACGGAAACTGTTTTTATCCCCAAAAGATAACAAGACTGATGGTGTTTCCAATCATCATCAGAAACAAACCCCAGAATACATGGTTCAGAGATGGATGTCAATAGCCAATCAACATCCAACTCCTGCAATCATTCAGCAAACTTACGCATGATTAACTAGTCTTGATGACCCAGAAAATCACTGTTCACTCTGTGCAGATGGACAGCGATGTGGGGAAGGATTGACCGAGTGGTATTGTCACTAGACAGTTAATCCAAAGCCCCCGATAACGTTCTAGAGACCTGAGTTCAAAGCCTGCTGCAGCAGATGGGGGAATTTGAATTCAATAAAAATAAGCTCTGGAATTTAAGTGTCTAATGATGACCATTAACCGATTTTCAGAAAAAAACCCATCTGGTTCACTAACGCCCTTTCAGGAAGGAAGCTGCCATCCCTTACCTGGTCTGACCTACATTGTGACTTCAGACCCACAGCAATGTGGTTGACTCTTACCTGCCCTCTGGGCAATTGGGGATGGGCAGTAAATGCTGCTGGGCCAGTGACACCCTCATCCTGTGAATGAATAAAGGAAAATAAAAGTCTCTACCCAGTGTGAATCGGGATATGTTCAACGATGGTGAGAACAAATTTCAAAACTAAGTTCTCCACATACGTAACTTTATTAACATTATAACTGCCAAAACCATTGTTCATTCCTTGGTGTGAACAAGAGAAAAAAATCCTTCAACTGTGGCTATCAGTAAATTGACTGGTGTCCCAGCAGGATGGATGCCTGAGTGAATCCCTCCCCCCACCCAGTGATCCCTTCCCCCACATACAGAGCAGGTGAACAGCTTCTCCCCAGTCTGACTGGTTTGGCCCGTTTCCAGGTGGGATAGGTAAAGAATTCCCTTCTGACATTCCCCATATTTCCCCAGCTTCTCCCTGGTGTGGCTGCACTGGTGTTTTGCCATTTCAGATAAATGCTGGCAGACAGTTACACACACCGTGTAGGTGTGTTACTGCCCAGTCTGAATGCTGCTATTTCTTGTTGAAAACCTTTTGATAATTAGGTTCCAATAAACCATACAACCCAATTATTTCTTAGCCACCGTGGGACCCTCCTCCCCACATTCCTGATGATGGATTTATGCCTGAAACGTCGATTCTCCTGCTCCTCACATGCTGCCTGACTTGCTGTGCTTTTCCAGCACCACACTTTTTGACACTGATAAACAGAGTGACTGTCAGAGCTGGATGTGGTTTTGTCTGAATCCTTTGACACAGCCCTTCCCAGGATTGGGACAGTCCAAGGCATGTCTCTATGAAACGGGAAGGGTTTGTAAATCCCAAACAGACATTGTGCAGTCACTCCGTGTACCAGGATATGGATATCACTGTCCTGCTGTATGTGGAAGGAACATAGTTTATTTCCTCAGTCTGTCAGAAAGCATTTCATGTATTGGTGTGGGTCGAAATGTTCGGAGATATTAACAATCCTGGTTAGACCACCCTGGAGCAGGTGTTCAGTTCTTTGTAACCTAACTGGGGACCCCCCTCCCCCCCCAACAACCCAGCATAAAGCAATAAACATCATCTCCTGCTGTGGAAAGACAGCCTGTGTTGGTCTGAGTAGGCACACTGAGCAGATTTATCTCAAGGATAATTTAATTCCTGAAGGCAAGTGACCAGAGCAAGTTAAGCAAGTACAAATAAAATGCATTGTACCACAGAAAGGGACCAATCAAATCCAAGCTGGCTCTCTGTAGCACAGTCCCATATTCTCATTCTCCATATGTCCCCTACACTCTACAAGTTTATTTCCCTCAGATCTTGGTTTTATCAATCATTGCACCACCATAATAGGCAGCATATTGTGCATATTTCTAGCCAATACAGTCAGCAGAAAAACTTGCTCATCTCCCACTGTCTCAAAACCTTACATCTGATCTTAATTCTTGTGCCATCTGAATATCATTGGCCTTTTCATGTGGAAGGAAGGGTGTGCATTCCATCTGTGGATCAATATTTCAAATGTCAGTGTGACTGGAAAAAGTTCTCGGTGGTTTGTGGCTTTGAATGGTGGCTGTCTATGTCAGCAGAAAAACTTGCTCATCTCCCGCTGTCTCAAAACCTTACATCTGATCTTAATTCTTGTGCCATCTGAATATCATTGGCCTTTTCATATGGAAGGAAGGGTGTGCATTCCATCTGTGGATCAATATTTCAAATGTCAGTGTGACTGGAAAAAGTTCTCGGTGGTTTGTGGCTTTGAATGGTGGCTGTCTATCAGAATTATCTCCATGACAATAGCACCTCATGCATCAATGAATTTAATACACGCCGTGATGTCAAAAACTTCTTCCGCCACCTCCGAGCTCACTTTTCCAATCAGAACTCCCGCCCACCTTCCGAGGACTCCTTTGCTGGCCTCCAACAAAATCCATCCACCTGGACACCATGTGCTGGCCTATTACCTAGTCTAGATATCTTCATTGCCATCTGCCGCTGAAACATTAACTGCCTCAACCTGTCTACCACCTTCCCCACTCCAAACTCTCACCCTCACAACTCTCACCCTTCACACTCTCTGCTCCCATCCAAACCTCACCATCAAACCAGCAGATACAGGGGGTGCAGTGTTAGTTTGTCGCACTGACCTCTGCACTACTGAAGCCAGATGCCAACTCGAAGACACCTGCTCCTACCGCCCCCTCAACCATAACCCACCCCCATCACCAAACCGTCATCTCCCAGAACATAGAGAATCTTATCAGCTCAAGAGATCTTCCACCCACAGCTTCTAACCTCATAGTCCGGGAACCCCGCACTGCCAGATTCTACCTCCTTCCCAAGATCCACAAGCCTGACCACCATGGCCGAACCATTGTCTCAGCATGCTCTTACCCCACCGAACTCATCTCCACCTACCTTGACACTGTACTACCCCCCCAGTCCAGGAACTCCCCACATATATTCGAGACACCGCCCATGCCCTTTACCTCCTCCAAAACTTCCGTTTCCCCAGCCCCCAACGACTCATCTTCACCATGGATATTCAATCCATCTACACCGCCATCCACCATGACCAGGGCCTCCAAGCCCTCCGTTTCTTCCTCTCCCGACGTCCCCAACAGTACCCTTCCACTGACACTCATTCGGTTGGCTGAACTGGTCCTCACACTTCACAATTTCTCCTTCGAATCCTCCCACTTCCACCAGACCAAAGGGGTAGCCATAGGAGCACATATGGGCCCCAGCTATGCCTGACTCTTTGTTGGCTACGTAGAACAGTCCATCTTCCGTAATTACACCAGCATCACTCCCCACCTGTTCCTCCACTATATTGATGACTGCATTGGTGCCATCTCGAGCTCCCATGAGGAGGTTGAGCTGTTCATCACCTTCACCAACACATTCCACCCCGACCTTAAATTCACCTGGACCATCTCTGAACCTCCCTCCCCTTCCTGCACCTCTCCATCTCCATTAATGACGACCGACTTGACACTCACAATTTTTAGAAACCCACCGACTCCCACAGCTACCTGGATTACACCTCTTCCCACTCTATCTACAGCAAAAATGTCATCCCGTATTCCCAATTCCTCTGTCTCCGCCATATCTGCCCTCAGGAGGGCCAGTTCCACCACATAACACACCAGATGGGCCTCCTTCTTTAGAGACCACAATTTCCCTTCCCACGTGGTTAAAGATGCCCTCTAACGATTCTCATCCACATCCCGCACCTCCGCCCTCACACCCCAATCCTCCAACCGTAACAAGGACAGAGGCCCCCTGGTGCTCACCTTCCACCCTACCAACCTTCGCAAAAACCATATCATCCGAAGACATTTGTGCCACCTCAAAATGGACCCCACCACCAGGGATATATTTCCCTCCCCATCCATTTCCACTTTCCGCAAAGACCGTTCCCTCCATGACTACTGATCAGGTCCACACCCCCAACAACCCACCCTCCCATCCTGACACCTTCCCCTGCCACCGCAGGAATTGCAAAACCTGCGCCCACACCACCCTCCTCACCACCATTCACGGCCCCAAAGGAGCTTTCCACATCCATCAAAGTTTCACATGCACATCCACCAATATCATTTATTGTATCCGTTGCTCCCGAAGTGGTCTCCTCTACATTTGGGAGACTGGATGCCTCCTAGCAGAGTGCTTTAGGCAACATCTCCGGGTCACCTACACTAATCAACCACACCGCCCTGTGGCCCAACATTTCAACTCCCCCTCCCACTCTGCCAAGGACATGGAGGTCCTGGGCCTCCTCCACCGCCACTCCCTCACCACCCGATGCCTGGAGGAAGAACGCCTCATTTTCCACCTCGGAACACTTCAATCCCATGGTATCAATGTGGATTTCACCAGGTTCCTCATTTCCCCTTCCCCCTCCTCACCCCAGCTCCAACCTTCCAGCTCAGCATTGCACTCATGACCCGTCCTACCTGCCTATCTTCCTTTGCACCGATCCACTCCACCCTCCTCTCTGACCTATCACCTCCATCTCCACCCCCATTCACCTATTGTACTCTATGCTACTTTCTCCCCACCCCACCCCCTCTCATTTATCTCTCCACTCTGCAGGTACCCAGACTCTATTCCAGATGAAGAGCTTTTGCCCAAAACGTCGATTTTCCTGCTGCTCAGATGCTGCCTGACCTGCTGTGCTTATCCAGCACCACTCTAATCCAGACTCTGGTTTCCAGCATCTGCAGTCCTTGTTTTTACATAAGTCAGTTCAGCATTTTGTGGTCAAAATAACCCCACCCCCCATAGCTCACCCAAGTGCCTGACAAACTTTAATTTAAGTTAAAAATCACACAACACCAGGTTATAGTCCAATAGGTTAATTAGAAAGCACTAGCTTCCGGTATCTACTTTACAAAGGAGCAGTGCTCTGGAAGCTTGTGCTTCCTAATAAATCTATTGGACTGTAACCTGTTGTTGTGTGATTTTGTCCACCCTCATCACTATGACCTCCACATCCTTTCCATGAATTAGGAATTCTAGTCACTGGCAGTGAATTTGGGAGGGGGGGGAGTAAGGGCTAGAGAACCAAGTTGGTGGGATCTGGTCCTCCAGCCAATGAGAGTGAATGAGGAGTGGGCCTGGAGGACTGAGCTGGTGGGGCCTGGTCCTCCAGGCTTTGGTAGTGAATGTGTGGTGTGGTGGGAGGACTGAAGGGATGTGGCAGGTCCTCCATCCAATGGGAGCGAACGAGGATGGAGCTGGTCCTCGGGCCATTGGGAGTACATGAGGGGTGTGGTTGGTCTTCCAACCAATGTGATTGAATGGGTGGTCGGGGTTTTAATGACAATACAGGAGCTTTCATGAGGACATCCTGCTCCAACCAGCCCCACACATTTCCAGTTTCATTCAGCTCTATTTCACAACATGACTTTGGGCTTTTGTATGTTCTCCCACATTCCTTTGATGATATTTCTGATATCTGATTAACAAACTGCATGGGATACTAACAGGGTTTAGGGGTTACTCCATCAGCAGTTTGCAATGCTACCTCACAGCACCAGGAATCCCAGTTCGATTCCACCCACCATTGTCTGTGTGGAGTTTGCACATTCTTCCCGTGTCTGTGTGGGTTTCCTCCCGCAGTCCAAAGATGAGCAGGTTAGGTGGATTATTCAGGGGGAAATGCAGGGTTATGGGAAGAGGGTAGGGGGCTGTGGGTCTGTTTGGGATGTTATTCAATAGGTTGGTGCAAACCTTACGGGCCGAGTGACCTCCCTCTGCACATAGGGGATCGATAATTTGGTTTGTGTTTCCCAACTGCAAACCAAATAGCAGATTAGAATCTGACAGTCAGCTAGTTTATAGTAACCTGAATTTTGAACATGCAGGGAAAAATCATTGTTCCCATTGGGCAGAGACCGGTCACGTGGACAATGATTCAGTGTTATCAGAACCAAAATGCACTGACAAAGGTGGGAAATCCTGTAAACACGAGGAATACGGGAGAGACTTGTCTTCTTATCTGAACTGGGTATTCACTGACTTGTCACAGCCGAGAGTGACTTCACGTTCTTCTGACTGGAGGAAAGGATGCACACTGTCGGACTGGGTTCAAACTGATCTCAACTCACTGCACAGCAGTTTTGTCACACTGGGAGAGAGCTGGGGAGTAACTGCCTGTGACATCAAGGCTGCACTGGATGGAGTATTGCATCAAGGAGCAAAATTGCAATCAGTGTCAATAGTTGGAGCCCTCCTTAACACGAAGCTTGATAATTGTGGTTACTGGAGTCCAATCATCTCAGCTCTGCAACATTACTGCAGGGATCCCTCAGGATGGTGTCTTAGACCCAAACATCTTCAGCTGCTTCATCACTGAACTTGTCAACATCAGAAGGTTGGGGATGGGGACATTCTCTGATCATTGTACAATGCCCAGTACAATTTACTACTCTTCAGTCACCGAAATGGTCTATATCCACGTGGAGCAAGATCTTCAGAAGATTCAACCTGGGACTGATTGCGCTTAATTGCCAGGCAATGTTCATTTATAACAGGAGAGAATCTAATCATCTCGCATTGACATTCAAGGACATTGTCATCATTGCATCATCCACTGCCAACATCTTGTTGTTTTCATTATCCTTTAACCTGAACCAGACCAGCCATCTCAACTCTGTCATTACAAGGGGTCAGAGGCTCAGAAATCTGCAGTGACTCCACAACGCCTGATTGTGGAGATGCCAGGGTTGGTCAGGGCTGGACAATGTTAAAAGACAGACGATAGAAGATTATAATCCAACAGGTTTATTTGAAATCACAAGTTTCCATAGTGCTGCTCCTTCGTCAGTTAAAGTGGATGGAAGTACACAGTCACAGGAAGTTTATGATTTCAAGCAAACATGTTCAATTACAAACTAACCGTTTTCCTCAGTGCCTTTGCACTATTCGCAAGACATGAGTCAGGAATGTGATGGAATATTTCCTAAATGAGTGCAGCTCCAAAACACTAAAGAAACTCAACTCCATCCAACACAAAGCAGACCCTATAATCTGGGTGCATGAATCAAGAGATTCACTCAGGGAATTAGACTATTTCTTTACAGAGAACAATGTACGGATTAAGAGAGAGGAGGTAGGAGATTGCACTGGGTGACAGCTGATCCAGACAAAATGGTCAAATGGCTTTCTTATGCACTGTACGACCTGTGAATCTTTCTCCATCAGCCACCTGCTACATTCACTTCCCTCATCATTGATGGACAATGGTAGTAGTTTGTATGAAAAACAAGATGCAGTGCAGCAACTTCCCCACACTCCTTCAAAAGCAATTCACGAAACTATAATCTCTACCACCTGGAAGGACAATGGCAGCTGGACCATGGAGATATCATCCTCTCAGTTCCATTCCAAGTTGCACAATATCCTGACTTGGATATCACTGCGTGAAAATCCTGGAATTGCTTCACAGCAATGTAGGTTTGTCTATACCCCAAGGATGACAGTAGTTCAAGAAGGCACCTCACTGTCACCTTGTCCAGGCCTTTAAGGATCGGCAATAAATGCTAGAGTAGGCAACAAAGCATATCAAGAATGAATAAATAAAACAGGGTTTGTGTTCTTTCTCAGCGTAAAATCCTTCCTGAATTGGGACCATTGTTTTACAAATACATCAAAACCTGAACACAGGTCAAAAGGACAACACTTTGAAACAAGAATTCAAAAATGCAGAAATACCTAACAAGTGTTAGGTATTTATAGATTTATAAAAATATTTGCAAACATATTTATAAATATATTTCTAAATATATTTATATTGAACCTTAGTTTCATTAGGATGGTGGGGAGTACACTAACCCACCACTTCATGTGTAAATCAC
>NC_057716.1:113373057-113382894 GCF_004010195.1 Chiloscyllium plagiosum
CACTGTATTCTAACAGATGAAAGGCTTAACAGACAATCAATTTTTCAATGTATAATTTCAGTTACATCACACTGTAAATTTTTGCTATAAATTCTGTGTTGCGATCGAGCCCTCCACTATTACTTGATGAAGGAGCGCCGCTCCGAAAGCTCGTGTGCTTCCAATTAAACCTTTTGGACTATAAACTGGTGTTGTGTGATTTTTAACTTTGTGCACCCCAGTCCAACACCGGCATCTCCAAATCATAACCCATCCCTGCCTGTCTCAGTCAGGACTTTAGTCAGACTAGCTTTCAGTGTCTGCTTCATTCCTTCTACTGTACCTGAGCTCTGGGGGTGGTATGGGGGATGGTATTTCTGTTCAGTATTAAACAGGACAAACAAAATAGCTGTTAAACTATGTTCCCTTGGTCAGAATCTGTAGGGTAATGCTTCCACCCACTGAGTAAGCCTGTTTATTAAGATCCAGCAGGATTTCCTTCCCTGGGATTGGGATGGGGGTGTGAGTAAAATCGATCAATATTTGTTCCCATGAGGCCCTGAGTCGCTGCCGCAGCCTCTATTTTATCCTGATTTTTTTCCATGGCTCACACTGTGTACAGACTACACACCTTCGACAAAATCTTGATATGTCTGTCCCTGTTCCAGGCCACCCCTGTAGTGGATCCCCTGATATTGCATTGTATCCTGCCCAATATGGGCCTGCCCATGATATGTTTTTAATAATGTTTGTCTTACACAGTGTAGTGGCACTGCTGGATCATCCAGACTCTGTCTTGTCCTGTTCCTGCCCCACCCTTTTCCCAGTCCTGTTTGTCCTGTTGTGGGACTATTTCTGGGAATGTCTTCAAACTTTCCTTTCTCTCTTCTGCAGCTACTGCCACTGCCACTTCCCCAAATGTCTGCACTGTTTCAGCCAGTATTTTACCTGCCTTACACGCATACTCACTACCCCGTTGTTGTAGGGTTTCTACTTTCCTGTGAGCTCTAAACTTCATTATTGCTATTTCACTGGGAAGGTTAGCTGCTTTCACTAACTCTCTGACTTGTACTTCATGCTGAATGTGGCCCCCAGACAGGGTGATGTACCCTCAGCGAGCACAGGCCAACACATGGTCATGAACTATACCAAAGACATGCTGACTGTCTGTGTATATGCTGACTTCCTGACCCCTGGCTAATGTCAATGCTTCTGTCAGGGCTTATGGTGGTTCTGCCAATTCTGGATAATTCTCCACAAAAGTCCTTCAATAATTAAACAATCCTAAAATTTGCCTTACCCCCTTCCCGTTGTGCGGGTGGATAGTTTTAAAATCATGGTCTTTCGTTGCGTTGGGATTGTCCCCTCTCACTTCCTGATTTGATCTCCAAGACATGATGTCCCAGGTACGTCCCTTCCTACCTTCCCACTCTCTGTGGGTTAATTTTAAGTCCAGCCTGACTGACCTCTGTTTAAATCTGGATATGTTCTTTCTCACCGACTGAGGTGATGAGGTGTTGGTAAGATCAATGTGACTAACTCCACCAGCTATACATCGGTGGGATACACTGGAATTTTATGGGATCCCTGATGTCACTGGATCCAGATGTACTGTTTAAACACCAGCTTATTCTGTCATTCCAGATCCAAAGGTATGGACCAGACCCCATTCACAATATCAAGGGCTGAGACTATATCCTGTTGCGATTTTAATCCATTAAATACAGTGATGTGGTTCGCTACTGCAGGATACTCTTTAATGGCGGATTTACTTAGAGAGTTATAATCAATAGTGAGGTGGGATGAGCCACCCGGCTTCTGTGAAAGAGCCTGGGATACTGTCGGTCTGACTATTCCCTGCTTCTGTCAATCTGTTACTATCACAATTACTTCCTCCTGGCCCCAGCTTTGATGGGATTCTGTTTATGTGTGGAGTGAGAAGGCCCACGCTCTTTACAGGATCTACAGGTAATAACCCACATTTCTGTTTGAGTTGCTCACACCGTTGAGTGGGACTTAGCTATAATTCCCCAGATTCCCTGACTGTTCCAGTCTCCCTGCAAGGTAACTAATCTGGAGATGTCACCTCTCATTTGCTTCCTGTCCCGGGACTGGCCAGGTTGTTCCCATGTTACAGTTTGTGTCTCGACATCAATTGTTGCTTCTAACTGTTCTAAAATGGCAACTCCGAGAATGGTCCCTTCATCAGTTTCACACTCCCGTATCTGAATATATTTTGCCATATCAGTGATCTGCATCGGGACAGGTTTATTTCGTGCACCTTCCTCGATTCCCTGTCCAACTGCTCTCATTTTAGTAATTGAGAGGGTGGGCGCAAATCCATATCGGTAACTGATATAGCTGCTCCTGTATTAATATTTATTAATACAGCAAACACAGCATCAATAAATATTCATGGGCTATGAATGTGCCGACGTGAACACAGGCCACACACATTGTGAACATCTATCTCCCTCTCTCTGCCTACATTCCTTGGCTATGTGCCCTTTCCTGCTTCCCTTGCAACATTGTGGGTCTGGTTACCCTCCCGGTATTGCAGCTATTCCCCTGTGTTTCTGCGTTTGCCTCAGTTCTCATGGCCCAATTCAGAATGTGGTTAGAATTATGTCCCGCTGGGAGTCCCAAGTTTATAATTACAGTTAAATAGGGTCCCATGTCATCTTTTAAATCAAACCGATTTCATCATCACAGGCTGGGGTTTGGTAATCCCCCGTGGTCCTTATACACCTCAGACTTCCTCTCTGTATGATCCTCTATATTACCCTTGGGTCCCTGAGTCACCAAGGTTACTTCAGCCCATTCAGCCTGTCCCCTCCCCAGTGGGTCCCTGCAATATCTGTAAATGCCTGGAGCCACTGATCAGCTGTGCACTGGGGGGAACCGGCTCACACCCCCATCCTCTCATTGCAGGGACAGGTTCTGCTGTACACGTCAGGGCATCTTGGCCTGAAAGATCTTGACCTGACTTCGTCATCGGTGAGACTGTACCTCAACTAATTAATCCATATTGTCGCAATAAGGCCCATTATTACCATTTCTCTATCAGGCTGAGTGTTAATTCACCAACATCTGTCATTCAGCGGGTGAACGGTTCAGGTTTAGTTTCTGTCAGTTCCCTTTGTTGCTCCATACTGGCTGTCCAAGTTGAGCTTTGATGCCGAGCGTTGCCATAGACACGGCCTTCTGGGCCTTACAGGGCGGTGGGTCATCCCACCCATTGCCATCCCTCTGTCAATACGTGGGCGCTTCACCATCTAACCCGTTCCAGTCAGTGTCACCATCCTCACTGCCTTCTGAGGAGAGCGGGGCACAAGGTACCTCCCCCACTGTAACTACTACCTGGCCCTTTGGCTTTAAGGCTTCACATCTGAGAGCCCACAACCTTCACTTGTTCCTGTTTCTCATAATAATGTAACACATTCCATCATTCCTGGAATAAAACAGAGCAAAATGTAAATTCGGTTTTACTTGAAATAAGAATAATTTGACATTCACTCGACTTATCTATAGAGGTGAGAATTGTACTGTGGTTATTTAAGTGCATTTAATGTGATCATACAGTGAAAATAACCCTGATAATCAACGACAATGAATGAACTGAATAATATGTGATTATTTGTTCCAGTTCTTGCAATGAAAATTCAATTTTATTTAATGCTTGTCACCCATTACACCATGGGCGTTGTTATTAGGGAATAAAGTAATGGAAGGATATCAGAGAAAATAAATAGACTTTAATTTTAGCTTCACTGCAATAATGAACCAAAACAATATTCGGAAATATGGGTAAACTACATAACAAAGTTTCCAGTGTCATTATTAACATGAAAACTATTTTAGTTTGCAAGTTGTTTCATACGAAGAATAATTGGAAATGAATTGTGATTATGAATTGACCATTTAAAATATATTTTGAAGAGAATAGTCAGATATAGTTTTTGGAGGGAATTAGGAAAGGAAATAAATATGTATACATTGGTATTAATAGTTTAAAAATGTTTGGAAGTTGACTGGGATTATTTGATTGAGAGAGGCTGCATGATGATAAAGACTAATTCACCTTTTTCGTTGCATTGTTGGTTTCACTAGAATCTGTTGTGGTCTAAGCTCTTGTTGTGTGCAATGGACTGTCATTAATAGCTTAATTAACCTGCGAGTCTTAGATCAGGTTTCCTTTGTCTGTAAGTCAGTCTGTAAGTGCCCGACACACCTGCTTTCCTGAGGGGAAACAGAGATTCTTTTCAAAGGAAATAAGTGGCAGTTCTCACTGAGAATGGTGGCTCCCACACACCATAAGCAGGGAAGTGTTTTTCTGAAGAATTTCATTGTCTATCTATAAACTGATGGTACCTGTGTTTGTCAGTTTGTGGAGGATTCAGCCTCTTTGTTTTGAGCTGTTTTTATACAAGCAGTTGGTTCATTCTGTCTTTGCCAAGAATGTTGTTTACTTTCCCCATTTGCTGTGATTCTGCAGGTTAGAACATTCTGTGAGTCAATAATGTTCAATAACTGAACATTGAATGATTTTGACTCTAACAGAGCAGTGGCCTTGTTTTCAGCTCATTGTTCACTTTCTATTTCCTGGTTACAGAAACAGGCTCTGAGCAATGTTTCCATTCACTTGTGTTGGAGTCACTGACAGCCACGTGGTCAGTCAGTTTCAGGCTGATGGATTAGTTTCTCTGTCCTATTAGATTGTGGTCTACTGCTCAGTTTCCGATGGCTCACCTGAGCGTCAGTCTATCAGCTGTTGAAACCCTGCATCCAGCATTTGTTCCCTCTCACAGTGACTACTCCAATACAGTCCCAGCTTGTCTCCCACATTCTACCTCCATATACTCATGATCACTTCAGATTCTACTGTCTGTGTCCTTGCAGCAAGTTGTGTAAGGCACCTATTTCAGTTTTAACCTGATCTATATTATGTTCAGGAAGATCATTTCAAAATTTGGTTCACTGCTTTTAACCCTACCTGGGCCTTCACCCTGTCCTCCCTGTGTAGTTCCACACCTCCCTGAAGTATCTGCATTTATCCAATTCCAGCTGTGTGAGTGTTTCTTCTTTTATTCTCCTCCCTATTGGTGGCTTTAGTTTCAGCTGCCTTGAACCTAAACTTGGTCATTCTCTTCCCCCATTTCCTTCAATTCTCCTCCATTCTATCAGCTTTCCTTAATTTCTACCTGTTTCATTAAGGATTTGGTTTCCACCCTTAAAACCGTCACTTTGTAGCTCGGTAACAGCCCCTTGGTATCGTTGCCGAACTGTTAAACCAGAGACCCAGGTAATATTCTGGGGACCCTGATTCGAATCCCATCACAGCAGATGTGGAATTTGATTTCAATACAAATCTAGAATTATAAGCCTATTGATGAAATTATTCTCAATTGTGGGGCTGTATCTGCGAAGGTCTTTAAACTTTCCTTACTCACTTCTGCAGCTACTGCCACTGCCACTTCCCCAAATGTCTGCCCTGTTTCAGTCAGTATTTCACCTGCCTTACCCACATACTTACTGCCCCGTTGGTCTGGGGTATCTACTTCCCTGTGAGCTCTAATCTTCATTATTGTTACTTCACTGGGATAGTTAGCTGCTCCCACTAACTCTCTGACCTGTACTTCGTGCTCTATGTGGCCCTCAGACAGGGTGATGTACCCTCACCGGGCACAGGTTAACACATGGTCATGAGCAATACCAAAGACATGCTGACTGTCTGTGTATATGCTGACTCCCTGACCCCTGCCTAATTTCAGTGCTTCTGGCAGGGCTTGTGATGGTTCTGACAATTCTGGGGAATTCTCCACAAAACTCCGACAGTAATTAAACAATCCTAAAGTTTGCCTTACCCCCTTCACGGTGTGGGGGTGAATAGTTTTGAAATCATGGTCTGTCGTTCTGCTGGGAATGTCCCCTCCCACTTCCTGATTTGATCTCCCTGATGTGATGACCCAGGAACATCTCTCCCTACCTTCCTACTCTCTGTGGGTTAATTTTAAGCCGGCCTGCCTGACCTGACCCTATATTCTGTTTAATATCTGGATATGTTCTTTTCACCAATTGAGATAATGAGGTGTTGGTAAGATCAATGTGACTAACTCCATCAGCCATATATCGGTGGGATATAGTGGAATATTGTGGGATCCCTGAGGTAACTGGATCCAGGTGTACTGTTTTCCTCAGACAGTAAACGCCAGCTTATCCTGGGATTCCAGGTCCACAGGTATGGACCAGAACCCATTCACAATATCAAGGGCTGAGGCTATATCCTGCTGCGATTTCAATCCATTAAATAAAGTGGCGTGGTTCGCTAACGTAGGATACTCTTTATTGGCGGATTTCCTGAGCGAGGTATACTCAATAGTGAGGTGGGATGAGCCACCCGGCTTCTGTGAGTTAGTCTGGCATACTGTCGGTCTGACTATTCCCTGCTTCTGTCAATCTGTTACTGTCACAATTACTACCTCCTGGCCCCAGCTTTGATGGGATTCTGGTTGCGTGGGGAGTGAGAGGGCCCTCGATCTTTACAGGATCTACAGGTAATAACCCACATTCCTGTTTGAGTTACCCACAGTGCTGTTTGGGTCCTAGCTATAACTCCCCAGATTCCCTGACTGTTCCAGTCTCCCTGCAAGGTATCTACTCTGGAGATGTCGCCTCTCCTTTGCTTCCTGTCCCGGGCCTGACCAGGTTATTCCCATATTACAGTTTGTGTCTCTACATCAATAGTTGGTCCTAACTGTTCTAAACTGACAACTCTCAGAGTGGTCCCTTCCTCAGTTTCCCACCCCCATATCTGAATATATTTTGCCATATCTGTGATCTGCGTCGGGAGAGGGTTATTTCATCCAGCTTCACTGATTCCCTCAGAAAGATCATTTCAAAATTTGGTTCACTGCTTCTTCAGGACCTTCCTGAAGAAGGGCTCATGCCCGAAACGTCGATTCACCTGCTCCTTTGATGCTGCCTGACCTGCTGTGCTTTTCCAGCAACACATTTTCAGTTGTAATTGTAGTCACCAGTTAATTACAAGTTACTGACAAAATATTTAAGAGGAGCTGCTTTTGGTGGTGGAAATGCTGCTGGTTGGTATAAAAGAGGGCTGGGGTAAATACTGTACTCGGTTTTGATGAGAAAGTTGAGCAATGTAAGATTCTTTTATCTTTGTTAATAAGAAGAGGCAGAGATTGCAGCTAGGACATCCACAAGCATCCACCCTCACCACCATTGATGCTCAGTAGCAGCAGTGCCAATCAAGCAGGCTGCTTAATTCCGGAAAGTATCAAGTTTCTTCAGTGTTGTTAGGGCTGCACTCATCCAGGCAAGTGGGGAGTATTCCATCACACTCCTGACTTGTGCCTGGCAGAGTTTGGACAGAATTTCAGGAGCCAGGAGTTGAATTACTCTTGTAGCCACTGTGTTTATGTGGTGAGACCAATTCTGTTCATGATCAATGATTATCCACAGGATAATGTTGATAGTGGGTGTTCAGTCATGGTAACACCATCGAATGTCAAGGGATGGTGGTTAGGTTATGACTTATACGTGATAGCCTGCATTTGTGTGGCATGTATGTTACTTGCCTCCTGTAAGCCCAAGCCTGGATATTGTCCAGATCTTATTGTACTTGGACTTGGACTGCGTCAGTACCTGAGGAGTCAATTATTTATTAACATTAAATAGTCTTGAAATTATGCAAATTCCTTTTTCTATTAAATGTCATGGACTGTATCTTGTGGTCACTCTCATATTCACTTTCATTATCTTTTTATTTTCTTCTTAATTCAGACACAAATGTTTGAACATCAATCAGAATAAAATTACATAAATTAAAAACACATGTTTCTACAAGTAAACTAATTGAATGAAATACATTGCTTCTGTATTGTCTGCATTTTGACAAAAAAATAAATTATTTTCAATAACTATTGAATGGCTCATTTATTGTCCTCAATCCATCAATCTAGGTATTGTTAATGATATAGAAGATGGTATCAGCAATAACATTAGCAAATTTGCTGATGATTCAAAGCTGGGTGGCAGGGTGAAATGTGATGAGGATGTTAAGAGATTATAGGGTGACCTGGACAAGTTAGGTGAGTGGTCAGATGCATGGCAGATGCAGGTTAATGTGGATAAATGTATGGTTATACACTTTGGTGGCAAGAACAGGAAGGCAGATTACTACTTCAATGAAATCAATTTAGGTAAAGGGGCAGTACAGAGAGATCTGGGTGTTCTTGTACACCAGTCAATGAAGGCAAGCATGCAGGTACAGAAGGTAGTGAAGAAGGCTAATAGCATGCTGGCCTTCATAACAAGAGGAATTGAGTATAGAAGCAAAGATGTGCTGCTCCAGCTGTACAGGGCCCTGGTGAGACCACACCTGGAGTACTGCGTGCAATTCTGGTCTCCAAATTTGAGGAACGACATTCTGGTTATTGAGGGAGTGCAGCGTAGGATCACGAGGTCAATTCCTGGAATGGCGGGATTACCTTACACTGAAAGACTGAAGCCACTGTGCTTGTATACCCTTGAGTTTAGAAGACTGAGAGGGGATCTGATTGAGACGTATAAGATTATGAAAGGATTGGATACTCTGGCAGCAGGAAACATGTTTCCGCTGATGGGTGAGTGCCGAGCCAGAGGACATAGCTTAAAAATACGGGGTAGGCCATTTAGGACAGAGATGAGGAGAAACTTCTTCACCCAGAGAGTGATGGCTGTGTGGAATGCTCTGCCTCAGAGGGCAGTGGAGGCCCAGTCTTTGGATTAATTTAAGAAAGAGTTGGATAGTGCTCTCAAACAAAAAGGAATCAAGGGTTATGGAGATAACGCAGGAACAGGATACTGATTAGAAATGATCAGCCATGATCATATTGAATGGCGGTGCAGGCTCGAAGGGCTGAATGGCCTACTCCTGCACCTAATGTCTATTGTCTATTGTATTATATTTCAGTCTTCAGTTTACCGATCTTAATGTATGTCTAATCAACATCAGAGCAAAGTGTTTTTAAAATATTGAGTCAATCTATTTGTTCAGAATACAACATTTATTAGGAATTCATTATCCTTATAATAATTGCAGAATAATTCGTTTGTCTTTCTAACATGTATCGTCAGATCCATATATTATTTTAATCCATATATTAATGTAATCCATTGCAACATTGCTATTGTTTTCAGGTCAACTATCCCACAATGGAACCAATCATTTTGCATCCAACATGCTTTGCAAACTGACTTTTGCTCATTTGAATAATCACAGTAATCTCAGCCTTATGAATTCAGAGAACTATAACTACTTTTCACTGCAATAATTCCTGTTCATGTCTGCACATTGCACAGTCATGTAGCAAAATTAAATTTATCCTTCTTCTAAGTGTACTGGTAGATTTTCGAAAATCTAAGTGTTGCTAATATCTAATTATTGTTCAGTTCAGTAGGGGGTATAAATGTGTAATAATGGCTCAGTACATGAAGTAATGTGAAGATATTGCAATGTACAAACTCACAATGATTGTGAATATCATTTTTTATTTTAACCATGGAAACACAGTTCAATTGATTTAATTATATTTCACTTCAATGCTCACATTCATTGTATTTCTAATCACAATAAGAGCGAACGATTTCATGCGAAAAAAATATTTTAAATTCATGTCAGTTTTTTATGGACACAAAATAGAATTAACACCCTTTTGTTCTTTCCTTTACCAATCACAGTGAAGTTTGAATTGTAGAATGCTAGACTGATACAGCACGGAAACAGGGCATCCAGCCTAACTTGCCATTCCGGCCTGGTTTCCAAAACTAAACTAGTCCCATTTCCCTGTGTTTGTC
>NC_057716.1:113383394-113383609 GCF_004010195.1 Chiloscyllium plagiosum
AAATATATTTATACTGAACCTTAGTTTCATTAGGATGGTGGGGAGTATACTAACCCACCACTTCATGTGTAAATCACAAAAGGGTTTTGTGATTTACACATGAAAGAAGTGAAACTATCACTGTATTCTAACAGATGAAAGGCTTAACAGAAAATCAATTTTTCAATGTATAATTTCAGTTACATCACACTGTACATTTTTGCTATAAATTCTGT
>NC_057716.1:113383928-113393684 GCF_004010195.1 Chiloscyllium plagiosum
CACATCTTTGGACTGTGGGAGGAAACCGGAGCACCCGGAGGAAACCCACGCAGACACGGGGAGAACGTGCAAACTCCACACAGTCAGTCACCTGAGTCGGGAAATGAACCCGGGTCTCTGGCGCTGCGAGGCAGCAGTGCTAACCACTGTGCCACCGTGCCGCCCCACGGGATGGGGGCGTGGGTAAAATCGATCAGTATTTGTTCCCATGAGCCCCTGAGTCGCTGCCGCTGCCTCTATTTTATCCTGATTTTGTTTCCCTGGCTCACACTGTGTACAGACTACACAGTTTCGACAAAACCTTGCTGTGTCTCTCCCTGTTCCAGGCCACGTCTGGAGTGGATTATCTGATATTGCATTGTATCCTGCCCAATATGGATTAGCCCATGATATGTTTTTAATAATGTTTGTCTTATACAGTGTACTGGCACTGCTGGATCATCCAGACTCTGTCTTGTCCTATTACTAACCTACCCTTTTCCCGGTCCTGTTTCTCCTGTTGTGGGACTATTTCTTGGAATGTCTACAAACTTTCCTTTCTAGCTCCTGCAGCTACTGCCACTTCCCCAAATGTCTGCACTGTTTCAGTCAGTATTTTACCTGCCTTACACACATATCCACTACCCCGTTGTTGTGGGGTTTCTACTTTCCTGTGAGCTCTAATCTTCATTATTGCTATTTCACTGGGAAGGTTAGCTGCTATCACTAACTCTCTGACCTGTTCTTCATGCTCTATGTGGCCTCCAGACAGGGTGATGTACCCTCACCGAGCACATGCCAACACATGGTCATGAACAATACCAAAGGCATGCTGACAGTCTGTGTATATGCTGACTCCCTGACCCCTGGCTAATGTCAATGCTTCTGTCAGGGCTTGTGATGGTTCTGCCAATTCTAGATACTTCTCCACAAAAGTCCTCCAATAATTAAACAATCCTAAAGTCTGCCTTACCCCCTTCACGGTGTGCGGGTGGATAGTTTTAAAATCATGGTCTTTCGTTCCGCTGGGATTGTCCCCTCTCACTTCCTGACTTATTCTCCCTGACATGATGTCCTAGGTATGTCCCTTCCTACCTTCCCACTCTCTGTGGGTTAATTTTAAGTCCAGCCTGCCTGACCTCTGTTTAATATCTGGATATGTTCTTTCTCATCGACTGAGGTGATGAGGTGTTGGTAAGATCAATGTGACTAACTCCATCAGCCATACATCGGTGGGATATACTGGAATTTTATGGGATCCCTGAGGTAACTGGATCCAGATGTACTGTTTAAACACCAGCTTATTCTGCCATTCCAGATCCATAGGCATGGACCAGACCCCATTCACAATATCAAGAGCTGAGACTATATCCTGTTGCGATTTCAATCCATTACATACAGTGGTGTGGTTCGCTACTGCATGATACTCTTTAGTGGCGGGTTTATTTAGAGAGTTATAATCAATAGTGAGGTGGGATGAGCCATCTGGCTTCTGTGAAAGAGCCTGGGATACTGTCGGTCTGACTATTCCCTGCTTCTGTCAATCTGTTACTGTCAAAATTACTGCCTCCTCAGCCCCAGCTTTGATGTGATTCTGTTTGTGTGGGGACTGAGAGGGCCCTCGACCTTTACAGGATCTACAGATAATAACCCAAACTCCTGTTTGAGTTACTCACACCGCTGAGTGGGTCCAAGCTATAACTCCCCAGATTCCGTGACTGTTCCAGTCTCCCTGCAAGGTAACTACTCTGGAGATGTCATCTCTCGTTTGCTTCCTGTCCCCGGCCTGGCCAGGTTGTTCCCATGTTACAGTTCGTGTCTCTACATCAATAGTTGCTCCTAACTGTTCTAAAATGGCAACTCCCAGAATGGTCCCTTCCTCAGTTTCACACTCCCATATCTGAATATATTTTGCCATATCGGTGATCGGCATCGGGACAGGTTTATTTCATCCAGTTTCCTCGATTCCCTCTCCAACTGCTCTCATTTTAGTAACTGAGAGGGTGGGGGCAAATCCATATCGGTAACCGATATAGCTGCTCCTGTATTAATATTTATTAATACAGCAAACACAGCATCAATGAATATTCATGGGCTATGCATGTGCCTATGTGCATATGCACGTGAACACAGGCCACACACATTGTGAACATCTATCTCCCTCTCTCTGCCTACGTTCCTTGGCTATGTGCCCTTTCCTGCTTCACTTGTAACATTGCCGGTCTGTTACCCGCCCTGTATTGCAGCTATTCCCCTGTGTTTCAGCGTTTGCCTCAGTTCTCATGGCTCAATTCAGAATGTAGTTAGAATTATGTCCCACTGGGAGTCCCAAGTTTATAATTACAGTTAAATAGGGTCCCATGTCATCTTTTAAATACATCAAACCGATTTCATCATCACAGGCTGGGGTTTGGTAATTCCCCGTGGTCCTTATACACCCCAGGCTTCCTCGCTGTATGATTCTCTATATTACCCTTGGGTCCCTGAGTCACCAAGGTTATTTCAGCCCATTCAGCCTGTCCACTCCCGAGTGTGTCCCTATAATATCTGTAAATGCCTGGAGCCACTGATTGGCTGTGCACTGGGGGGAACCAGCTCGCACCTTCACCCTCTTATTGAAGGGACATGTTCTGCTGTACACTTCAGTGCACCTTGGCCTGAAAGATATTGACCTGACTTCGTCATCGGTGAGACTGTACCTCAACTAATTCATCCATATTGTCCCAATAAGACCCATTATTACCATTTCTCTATCAGGCTGGTTGTTCATTCACCAACATCTGTCATTCAGCGGGTGAACGGTTCAGGTTTAGTTTCTATCAGTTCCCTTTGTTGCTCACTACTGTCTGTCCAAGTTGAGCTTTGATGCCCAGCGATGCCTTACACACGGCCTTCTGGGCCTTACAGGGCGGTGGGTCATCCCATCCATTGCCGTCCCTCTGTCCATACGTGGGCGCTTCACCATCTAACCCGTTCCAGTCAGTGTCACCTTCCTCACTGCCTTCTGAGGAGAGTGGGAGACTCGGTACCTCCACCCACTGTAACTACCACCTGGCCCTTTAGCTTTAAGGCTTCACATCTGAGAGCCACCATCTTGACTTGTTCCTGTTTCTCATAATAATGTAACATATTCCATCATTCCTGGAATAAAACAGAGCAAAATGTAAATTTGCTTTTACTTGAAATAAGAATAATTTGATATTCACTTGACATATCTATAGAAGTGAGAATTGTACTGTGGTTATTTAAGTGAATTTAACGTGATCATACAGTGAAAATAATCGTGATAATCAATGACAATGAATGAATTGAATAATATGTGATTATTTGTTCCAGTTCTTGCATTGAAAATTCAATTTTATTTAATGCTTGTCACCCATTACGCCATGCATTCTTATTAGGGAATAAAGTAATGGAAGGATATCACAGAAAATAAATAGACTTTAATTTTAGCTTCACTGTAATAATGGACCAAAACAATATTTGGAAATACGGTTGAACTACATAACAAAGTTTCCAGTGTCATTATTGACGTGAAAACTATTTTAGTTTGCAAGTTGTTTTGCTCTAAGAATAATTGGAAATGAATAGTGATTATGAATTGACCATTTAAAATATATTTTGAAGAGAATAGTCAGATATATTTTTTGGAGGAAAATTAGGAAAGGAAATAAATATGTATACATTGGTATTAATAGTTTTTAAATGTTTGTAAATTGACTAGGACTATTTGATTGAGAGAGGCTGCATGGTTATAAAGACTAATTCACCTTTTTCATTGCATTGTTGATTTCACTAGAATCTGTTGTGGTCTGAGCTATTGTTGTGTGAAATGGACTGTCACTAATAGCTTAATTAACCTGCGAGTCTCAGATCAGGTTTCCTTTGTTTGTAAGTCAGTCTGTAAATGCGTGACACACTTGATTTTCTGAGGGGAAACAGAGATTCTTTTCAAAGGAAGTAAGTGACAGTTCACACTGATAATGGTTTCTAACACACACCATAAGCAGGGAAGTGTTTTTCTGAAGAATTTCATTGTATATCTATAAACCGATGGTATCTGTATTTGTCAGTTTGTGGATGATTTAGCCCCTTTGTTTTGAACTATTTTTATACAAGCACTTGGTTCATTCTGTCTTTGCCAAGAATGTTGTTTACTTTCCCCTTATACTGTGATTCAGCAGGTTAGAATATTCTGTGAGTCAATAATGTTCAATAACTGAACATTGAATGATTTTGACACTAACATAACAGTGGCCTTGTTATCAGCTAATTATTCACTTTTTATTTCCTGGTTGTGTTGAATGTTACAGAAACAGGCTCTGACCAATGTTTCCACTCACTTGTGTTAGTGTCACTGACAGCCACGTGGTCAGTCAGTTTCAGGCTGATGGATCAGTTTCAATGTCCTATTAGATGGTGGTCACTTGCTCAGTTTCTGATGGCTCACCTCAGCGTCAGTCCATCAGCTGCTGAAACTGTCCGTCCAGCATTTGTTCCCTGTCACCATGACTATTCTAATACAGTCCCAGCTTGTTTCCCACATTCTACCTCCATATGCTCATGACCACCTCAGATTCTACCGTTTGTGTCCTAACAGCAAGTCGCGTAAGACATCTACCTCCATTTTAACCTCATCTACATTATGTTCAGAAATATAATTTCAAAATTTGGTTCACTGCTTTTAAACCTACCCATGCCTTCACCCTGTCCTCCCTGTGTAGTTCCACACCTCCCTGAGGTATCTGCACTTATCCAATTCCAGCTGCATGTGAGTTTCTTGTTTTAATCTCCTCCCTGTTGGTGGCTTTAGTTTCAGCTGGTTTGAACATAAACTTGGTCATTCTCTTCCCCCAATCCCTTCAACTCCCCTCCATTCTATCAGCTCTCCTTTATTTAATCCAGTTTTACCAAGGTTTTGGTTTCCGCCCTTAAAACTGTCCCTTTGTAGCTCCGTAACAGCCTCGTGCTATCATTGCTGAACAGTTAATTCAGAGGCCCAGCGAATATTCTGGGGGCCCTGATTCCAATCCCATTACGGCAGATGTGGACTTTGAATTCAATAATCATCTAGAATTATGGGTCTGTTGATGACCATGAAACTATTATTGATTGTCAGGAAAAACCCATCTGTGTCACTGATGTCCTTTAGGGAAGGAATCTGCCATCCTTCACTGGTCTGGCCTACATGTGACTCCTGACCCACAGCAATATGGTTGACTCTTAACTGCTTTCTGGGAAATAAACGTTGCCCTAGCCAGTGGCACCTACATCCAGTGAATGAATTTTAAACAAGCCTACATTTTACAACAACCCACCCGTTTCATTAGTCACTTTTACTGATACCAGCTCCTTATTCCATTATTTTCCATTAATTGAACTCCAATTCACAAAATCTTATGGTGGGATTTTAATTCACACCTTCATAATATTAGTATTAATTCTTTGGATTACTACTCCAGTATGAGCAGGTTGGATGGGGCTAAATCGTCAATTTCTGGTTTTAGGCTTAGAACAGAAGCTTAACATAACAATTGCCCTGTGTTGTATTTGCATTAACATTTGGCTGGGATTGGAGGGTAAAGAGTCTCTAGCCCTCAATTTAAATAAATAGCAAGATAAGGACCAGGCACTCTATCAAACAGTCCTTTAGAGCACGCTGCTGGCTCTATAGTTGTGACAGAGGAATCCAGAGAATCCCTACACTGTTGAAACAGGTCATTCAGCCCAGCAACCAACTCTCTGAAGAGCATCGCACCCAGAAAAAACGTAATTATTTTTGCATTATTAAACCGGGCTTCTGGTTTGCAATATTTGGCACAATCAACCTCCCCCAATCACCTGTCCTGCTTTCTTCAGCCTTCCCACATTATTTCTAACATAAGGTCTCCAGCCAAAGCTCTGACCAATGGGATTGTAGAATGGTGCAGCCCCACCTATGGCCATTCAGCCTGTCAACTCTCTGCTGACTTGTTCAAAGACTGATCCAGTTTCATCCCAATCCTCCACTCGATCCTGCAGTCCCTGTACTCAATGTTCCCTCTAAGCTGTGTGATTGCTGTGAGGCTCTGCACACACCAACTGGCATGCTGCCACCACACTCGGCATTGGAATCGCTCTCAGAAGTCACTACCATGCATGGACCTTGGTGGTCTGTGTAGGAAAAGTAAAACAAAAGAGGGATTGTAGTCCACATTCCTTTTTCCTTGAGATAGTTAACCAGTTCCCTATTGAAATCACCTATTGAGGCTACATTGATCACTGAGTACAATCCAAAAATCCAGGCATGGGGAAAAAGAGTTCAAATCCCAGAATGGCAGCTGGTGGAACTTACATTCGATTTATCCCACCTGGAATTGAAAACTAGACTCAGTAATAGTGATCATGAAACTATCATCAATTGTTGTAAAAATCCATCTGGTTCATTAATGCCCTTTAGGGCAGGAAATCAGTATTGCTTACCTGGTCTGGCCTACATGTGACTCCAGACCCAAAGCAACATGGTTAACTCTGAAGTTGCAAAGCCAACCCACTTAGTTCAAGAGCTACAAAGTCCCATCTGCATCCCATCACAAAAATGTGAACTATTTCTGTCAGGAAATCTTTCCAATTCCTGACCAGTCATTGTACAAATTTGGGGCCCCTGTGGTTATCTCTGCCTTCTCAGTGTAGATAATTGTCCATCCCCTTCCCAAGTATGGAATACTACCATTGACTCGTTCTGTTACAGTCTTGCTGGCACTCTCAAAGTTCAATTACTTAACCTTTTAAGAATGTGGGAACAATTAACTCCAGTGGAATGAATAAACTCTGTCAGAATGCTGTTTTTGATCAAAAGGTCTGTGTTCATTGTCAATGCCACTGCTAAGTGACACAGCAATGACTCACACATACCAATGTGGTGCAGCTGAATGGAACAGCTGCTGCCTGGCACAAAGATGGCACTGCCCATATAATCACAACATAGGGCAGAGTCAAACTCCTGAGCATCTAATTTCTCCACATCCCCAGTCTCATTCCCTGTATTTTCCAGGTACATGCCCCCAGCCCCCTCTCCAAAGCTTAACAATTGTTTTGAGAATGTGCAGGTACGCATAAAGTTACATCATCCTGGAGTGTACTTTTAGAATATGCAGAATGTTACCTTTACTCTGCCTCCTTGCTTAATAAGGTACCCTTCCTTGGTGCCCAGCTGAAAGACGAAGAGAATTATTTATTGGGGAGTCCAGTTAGTGTTTCTAAGCCAAATGCTGGAGAGAGGCTGAAATAACAACTTACTGAAGGTGCTTCAGAAACAAGATCACTTTCTGTCCGGCCGGTCTGCATGGCTGTGTGGACCCGCACAGACTCGTATATGGAAGGCTCTTCTACCTTTCGAGGATATGGTTTCTTAAGTATAAGAAGGGTCCCTTTGTTGAACATGGAAAAAGAAAGTTCAACAGTAAGTGAAAGCTACATTCAAACTGCAAATGCTTCTCGGTACCTCTCTCTAAGCTGACTTTCTAAAGAAAGAAAGCCTTGTATTTACACAACTTGCTTCACGGATTAGCTTAGATTTCAAAGCACTTTACAGCCAGCATAGTATTTTTGATGTGCAATCATAGTTTTACTGCAGGAAATGCAGTGGCCAATTTTGCACAAAGCAAGATCCCACATTCAGCAACAATGACCACACAACCTGTGTTAGTGATGTTCATTGGTGAATAAACTAAGATTGTTCCACAGGGTCTTCAACATGTACCCAATGCAGTTAGCTGTGACCTGAGTTTAAGATCATTGAGGTAGATTACCTCATTTGGCTGGATGGCTGGTTTGTGAAGGAGAGGGACACCAACTGTGTGTTCAATTCCTAAACCAGTTGAGGTTACTGCAAAGACTCTCCATGTCACCCTCTCCTTTTGCCAGAGGATGTGTGACCCTTTCTCTTGTATGAGAGAGCAGCCCTATGGGCAAGTATGTCATCTTGGAGACTTCACTTTTTCATCCAGATGATGAAGACAGTGCAGCACATCCTCAGTACTGCACTGCAGTGTAAGCCTTGAATTGCTTTTGTGTTTAGGTTTGTGTGTGTGGGATTTGAACCCAGAAACTTGAATAGACATGAGTGCTCCCTTCTGAACCACAGGCAACACAGACTCTGAAGATTTTGCCTAATTAACTTGGGAGAATTTACTTAATTAATAGAGTTATAGGGCATGGAAACAGACCCTTCACTCCAACCCATCCATGCCTACCACATTTCCCAACACAAAATAAACCCACTATATCCGTCCAAACCCTTCCTACTCATATACCAATCCAAATGCCTCTTAAATGTTGCAATTGTACCAGCCTCCACCACTTCCTCTGGCAGCTCATTCTATACACATACCACCCTGTGTGAAAAAGTTACCCTTTAGATCTCTTTTATATCTTTCCCCTCTCCACCTAAAATTACACTCTTTAGTACTGGACTCCCTGACCCCAGGAAAAAGACTTTGCCTATTTACCCTATCCATGCCCCTCATAATTTTGTAAATCTCTATATAGTCACCCCTCAGCCTCCAACGCTCCAGTGAGAACAGCCCCAGACTGTTCAGCCTCTCCCTGTAGTTCAAATCCTCCAACCCTGACAACATCCTTGTAAATCTTTTCTGAACCATTTCAAGTTTCACAACTGTCCGAAAGATAGGAGGCCAGAATTGCACGCAATACTCCAACAGTGGCCTCACCAATGTCCTGTACAGCCACAACATGACCTTCTGACTTCTGTACTCAATACTCTGACCAATAAAGGAAAGCATACCAAACGCCTTCTTCACTATCCTATCTACGTGCGATTCTACTTTCAAGGAGCTATGAATCTGCACTCAAAGGTCGCTTTCTTCAGCAACACTCCCTAGGACCTTACCACTAAATGTATAAGTCCTGCTAAGATTTGTTTCCCCAAAATGCAGCATCTCGCATTTATCTGAATTAGACTCCATCTGCCACTTCTCAGCCGACTGGCCCATCTGGTCAAGATCCTGTTGGAACGTGAAGTAACCCTCTGCGCTGTCCACTACACCTCCAATTTTGGTGTGATCTGCAAACTTACTGACTCTACCTCTTATGCTCGGATCCAAATCATTTATGTAAATGACAAAATATAGAGGCCCCAGCACCAATCCTTGTGGCACTCCACTGGTCACATGCATCCAGTCTGAAAAACAACCGTCCACCATCACTCTCTGTCTTACACCTTTGAGCCAGTTCTGTGTCCAAATGGCTAGTTCTCCCCGTTTTCCGTGAGATCTAACCTTGCTAATCAGTCTCCAATGGGAAGAACGCCTTACTGAAGTCCATATAGATCACATCTACTGCTCTTCCAAAATCAAGCCTCTTTGTTACTTTCTCAAAAAACTCAATCAAGTTTGTGAGACATGATTTTCCACTCACAAAGTCACGATGACTATCCCTAATCAGTGTTTGGTTTTCCAAATACATGTACATCCTGTCTCTCAGGATTTGCTCCAACAATTTGCCCATCACCGAGGTCAGGCTCAATGGTCTATTGTTCCCTGGCTTGTCCTTACCGCCCTTCTTAAACAGTGGCACCACGTTTGCCAACCTCCAGTCTTCTAGCATCTCACCTGTGACTATCGATGATACAAATATCTCAGCAAGAGGCCCAGCAATCACTTCTCTAGCTTCCCACAGAGTTCTCGGGTACGCCTGATCAGGTCCTGGGGATTTATCCACCTTTACCCGTTTCAAGACATCCAGGGTTTCCTCCTCTGTAATCTGGACATTTTGCAA